>NW_006789959.1:910898-991146 GCF_000442215.2 Lipotes vexillifer | reverse complement strand
CTATGATTAACTACATACCCATCCCAACACACACACACACACACACACACACACACACACACACACACACATATGCAGGAACACAGTACATAGAAAAGTGGTAATTGGTAAGTAAATCGAAATATTTGATCAAAAGAAGGAATCATGAATGTATTTCATTTTAACTTAAATCATATAAATCTTTCAGCGTAAGACTAAGATAAGACCTTTTGATTAATGTTTTGCTAAGTGTTATTAATGTGGCCTTTGTCTTGAATAAACCATTCTCACATTGAGGAAGTTATGGTTTCCAGTTTCTTTTAAATGGCATAACAACTAATGACATCTGTGAACAAATCCAAATGCAGAGTAAGAGTCTTTCAAAGCTTTTCACCAACATTTTATAGTTGTCTTTTACAAACCTAATCCTACTGTGATCTATTTAGCAACTAGCTGAGTAAATTCCAAAGCAAGTGACCTCTTTTTCATAGGAACTACCCTGTCATGCTCATATTCTTCAATCTATGTAGAAGTAAATTAAATTATATGATTATAGTAAGTATAAGCAGGGTACACAGTTTCAGAAACAAATACAACTTCCTTTTTAAACACCCTCAATTGTCTTCCTCCTCTAAAGCATCCATGCTCAGCTCATACCACAAGACAATTATATCAGACTTTCTGTGCCCAGGAATCGACAACTAACTTCTGATAAGTTTAAAAGTCAAAAGGTAGGGACAGAAGTGGACAGAAGTACTAGAATGTAGCCTACTAGCCGAGCTTTAATGCTAAGGGCACGAGTCAGTATGTCTTACAAAGGGAATGGAGAATAACTGGCTAACTAAAGAGAATTTCTATTACAGTAGTACAGAATTGGTACCATTCCAAAAATAGCTTACAATTTTTTTTGATGATACCCACACACAGAAATAAGCAGAAGTTAGTTAAGTGCTATGTCATAAGTCAAAAAGGATTAAAGAGGCCACACTATAAAAATATTTTGATGAATGACTAGTATTTAAATGGGGTAAAGAAGGATATAGGAACAGACAAAAGAGGGAAATGAGCATGGCCTATGCAAGAGTCATCATGTAGACCTGCCTAACTAAAGAAGTGGGTGACCATTTGGCAGTAGAGGCAATCTTCACACACTGGGCAGAATACTGCCCTGGAAAAGGTCCTTTACATCAAAATGATAAAAGTAAAAACTGATTTTCCCACAGAAACAATCCTATAATAAATGTTACGTTCCTGATGCTATTATTATTTTTTCACAGAAATGACTACTAAGACCTTATTTTAAAACAATGAGAATGACACAGTAGGGACCTCCCTGGTGGTCCCAGTGGTTAAGACCTGCACTTCCAATGCAGGGGGCATGGGTTCGATCCCTGGTTGGGGAACTAAAGATCCCACGTGCTGTGTGGTGCAGCCAATAAATTAATTAATTAATTAATTAAATAAAAAAAGAATGACACAGTATACTGTATACTGCATAGTATGTATGTACATATATGTATGTATGTGTATATACACACACACACACACACACATGCATATATACTTTTTAAATGTGTATTTATCAATAAAGGTGATATAATAACCAACTGCATAAAATTACAATAATATGTATTAATCTCCTATATGAGGTCTTTTACCTTCTAATTACAAAATTCAGACATTTAAAAAAAATCATTAGTATAGTAAAATTCCTATACTAATGATTCATAGTTTTTCTGGGTAGATTTTGACAAGCATCTTTGAAGACATTTTGAGAAGTTTTATTCCACTAGAGGATTTTTAGATCACTGACTCAGACATCTTTTGCTGAAAGTGGGTGTCCTATCTGTGAAAGAAAAAGTTCCTTTCTTGAGTCACAGAATCACACTAACTTCCCCCTCAGACTTCACTATTATAAAGGATATACTCTTTAAAATACATAAACCTTTACATGTTTCCATCCTTGAAGAGTCCTTGAGGGAGTATATTGTTAGCATCAAAAGCTTCAGCCTAAAATTGAATTTGAGCAATATTTTAAAAGCACAGAATTGTAAACTTGCTCCTAAATCCATTAAAAGGTTTCCCCTTCTTCCAGTCTCAATTTGCTCATATTATAAATACTTCACGTTACCATAACCACCTCCCTAGAGCACCTTTGTTTCCCTTTTAAAATCTACTTTAAGGATGTAGTTATAAGGATTGAGTATAAAATAATGAAACTGAACTTACATTAAATTTACTATTACTCTCTACCATAATTCTTAAAAATATATGGAGAATTACTCTTTCATGGGAGCTAAATTAGCAACCACACGAGGTAACAAGAAGTTTCATTACTTCATGGTTGCTGATCTGTCTGCTCCCTTCCCTTGGCTGCACTGTTGTATGCTGACTGGGAGAGCCAAAGGCGCACATCTCTCTCCTAACTCCACATTCAGTGACTTCATACTGGCAGCTTAAAATCAACCATGGTGGGAGTATTTACACTTCACAAAACTTAAATTAGTCAACTTATAAAACTACAAATTTATTGTTTTCAGTATTCAGTACAGAATAGTACTAGTTTGGATAATCAAATAAAAATTTTTAAAGTTTCACTGATACAAAACTTTTAACTACAGAGAAAAGACTGGTCTAGTAAATATCTTTCACGTTTAAGTCTTGTATCCTTTCTGACCACGCAGAAATACAATAAAAGGTTTAAATAAAGTTTATCATCACCCTACTCTAAGATCTCCTATCAGTAAAACAACAGACTAGAGGAGTACTTTAATCCCAAACTAAATTAAATCTAATTAGCAACCCCACACACTATAAAAAATAACTCCCCAAATGGTATTCAAAATGTGGGGTGTGATAGAGAATGTGAGTGTTTTGAAGAGGAAGTATGAGTGAAAACAAACAAATCAACATTAGTACCAACCATACTAGGGAATCTCAGTCTTTTACAACTGAAAGAGATCTGAAATAATTACCACAAACCGCTATAATTACAGAGCCAAAACTTAAATTACTTATTCTAGATTATATAGTTATTGAGATCAAGGCTTTGTTTTAAAAACAAAAACAAAAAACAAAAACAGGGTTCCTAACTTTCAATTTGGTGTTTTCTCTGCTATACCTTAACAACACAAAACCTTCTGACTCATAAACGTTACAAACAAATTGGTAGAAATGGAGAAAAATTTAGGCATGCAGTTTTATATAGCCATAGTAAAGGAAACAGTATTTAGTGAACTATAACTCCACCTAAGAAATCCATCCAGTTCTACATCCTGTGCCCCAATGCTTCAAAGAGGTCAAGGATGCATAACTTTTAAAGAACTTGGATCTTCAAATATAAAGAAAAACTTAGAGGAACACACATGAAGCACACTCACCTATTTTAGGGGTTGAGTATAAAGAACACAGAGCTGGAAGCCTTAATCAAGCTACAGGAAAAGAAAAATAACCTGGGGCTAAGTGTGAATCTTCTTAAGTATAATGTTAAGTATTAAATATTAAATTCATGCTATTAAGTATTTTAATAAATAAGGTTTTCAGTAAAATTTACCTGATAAATGAAAAATTCCTAGACCCAACAGTGAAATATATTAAATTTTGTGGGGAAAAATTACCAAGGAAGTCATAAATGGAAACTCGATTAACAATAATTTATTGAGTATTCACTACCTTATCATGTACAAAACACTATATTTAAGCATTAGTTTCAAGATAACTTCCCAAGGAAATAAAGATTCAGTGGCTACCTATACAAAACACGTCATCTACAGTTGAAAAATGGTTTCTTTTATTTATGTGTTCGCAAGAATATTTAAAAAACAGAGAAACAGGAAAAGGAATTTAGTTGCAAAGTCATCCTAGATATTTTTATTGCTGAGCACCTAATGTTTCTGTCTTGGGCTGTAAGAATAATACATGCCCATTTTGTAAAATGTAATTTCCTTCTTTAGATTTTCTGTATCAGCTATAAATTAGCCTTAAATACATAATCCAAAGATCACTGTTAATATTTTAGTGTTTTTCTTTTAGTCTCTTTGCTATGCTCACATACTTACAATTTTTAACACAGCTAAAATCATGTAGCGTACACTACTTTGTGTGCTTTTTATTCTAATGTATTTCCTACTTTAATACTACTTAATATTTTAATGTATGCAAATCTATGTATTCCAGGGGTCAGCAAACTCTTTCTCTAAAAGAGCCAATTAGCAACTATTTTAGGCTTTGCAGGCCACATCACCTCAGTCAACTCTGCCACTGTAGCACAAAAGCAGCCATCGACAAAATGCAAACAAATGAGCAAAACTGTCCAATAAAACCGCACTTACAAAACCAGGCAGCAGTACAGTACACTCAATAATAAAATGACAAATAACCTAATTTTAAAATAGGGAAAAGATCTGACAGACATTCTCTATATACAAATGCCTAATTTGCACATGAAAAGATGTTCAACACTGTTAGCTATCAAGGAAATGCAAATCAAAACCATCGTGAAATACCGCTTCACACCCACTAGGATGGCTATAATCAAAAAGACAGACAATAACAAGCACAGGCAAGGATGTGGAGAAACTGGAACCCTCATACATTGTTGGTGGTAATGTGTAGCCACTTTTTAAAAGTTTGCAGTTCCTCTAAAGGTTAAACAGAGTTACCATATGACCAGAAACTCTACTCCTAGGTGCACATCTAAAGGAAATGAGAACATTAAGTCCACACAAAAACATGTACATGAGTGCTCATAGTAGCATTCTTTATAAAATCCAAAAGATAGATGCAACCCTACTGTCTGCCAACTGATGAATGGATAAACAAAATGTGGTGTATCCATACAATGGAAAATTATTCAGCAATAAGAAGCAATAAGTAATAATATATGCTACAACAAGGATGAACCTTGAAAACATTACGCTAAGTGAAAGAAGCCAGTCACTAAAGACCACATATTGTATTATTTCATTCATGTAAAATGTCCAAATGCATAGAGAGAAAAAGTATATAATTGACTGCCCAGAGCTAGAAGCTTTGTGGGGGATATGGGGAGAGACTGATAGCGGATATCAGGTCCCCTTGCGGGGTCATTAAAATGTTCTTAGGCCTTCCTTGGTGGCGCAGTGGTTGACGATCCACCTGCCAATGCAGGGGACACGGGCTCGATCCCTGATCCAGGAAGATCCCACATGGCACGGAGCAACTAAGCCCATGAGCCACAACTACTGAGCCTGTGCTCTAGAGCCACAAGCCACAACTACTGAGCCCACGTGCTGCAACTACTGAAGCCTGCCACGCCTAGAGCCCATGCTCCACAGCAAGAGAAGCCACCGCAATGAGAAGCCTGCACACCGCCAAGGAAGAGTAGCCCCAGCTCGCCGCAACTAGAGAAAGCCCGTGCGCAGCAACAAAGACCCAACACAGCCAAAAATAAATTAATTAATTAAATAAATTTATTTTTTAAAAAAAGTTCTAAAATTGACTGTGATGAAGGCTGCACAACTCTGTGAATATACTGAAAGCCAATGACTTTAAGTGGGTGAACTGTACAATATATGAATTATAAAAAATATACAGTTAACCACCCCTGGTCTGTTCTATAGATATAAAAACTTTAACTTTTTCTCCCCTTTTAAATATTTAGATGGTTCCTAATTCTTTTTATATCTTTCTGATTAACATCTCTTTTGAGCTAAGTTTTCAAATGGCAAAGAATATAAAATGACAAGAGTATAAAACTTCACTGTTGCAAATGTCCATTACTGTCCATTATTGTACTTGCCTTCTGGACAAGTCTAGGAACATATGATTTACATTTCTATGGCAAAAGGGATTGAGAAAAATGGAAAACAAACTAAAATCAAGCAGGACCCTTGGGACCTTCCCTAGACAGATCCCACCACCACCACCATGTCTTCCACCTACCTCTTGTCTGTAGAAAAACTTCAGGCAAAGAATAAATTTAATCAAAGAAATGAGAAAATATAGAAACAAAGGAAAATAGTCAAACAGGACAAAATAATAATAGTTCAGTCCTTAAACAAAGTCAAGGACCTTTAGTTCCTCCTCAAGGGCTACAGATAATATTGAGCCATATCCTCTGAGCTGTTTTACAGATATTAAAACCCCCACCAGGTGGAAAAAGTTAACTACTTGATGACCAGACTGGAGCCATGACATAAGCTGCTCCATCTTACACAATTCTAAGAACTGACCTCAAGGAAATGGGAACAAACTGACCCTGGAACTGAAGATTCACTGTACTTAAAGCAATCAAGATGATGCTAATCAGACCACCTCATGACCAATTTCAAGATGACTATCAGAGCTTACTATGCTGCTCGGCACAAAGCCCCCTCCCTCTGCCTATACACCCCTGAAACTCCCTTTTAAAAGCTCTTGCCCCCTAATCAGCAATGGGGAGTTGGCTTCTGGACATGAGTCCACCTTCTCCCCAGGTTGCCAGCCTCCTGAATAAAACCACCTTTCCTTTCCAACCAAAATTTGTCTCTCAAGCAGTGAGCAGTGGGACCTGAGTTCAGTAGCAAAACCCCCTGTCATTCCAGGAACACTGATACCATCAGCATCAGAACCACTGAATCTCAGAACCTACATTTCCTATGTCCTTACACCATGGGAAAACCCTTCAGGAAGGAACACAGTACCATTAGAATATATCTCCTTTCCACTAACCGTAGGGTTCAGGGGAACAGATGTGTAGAGTTAGTAACCACATTTCACTTTTGAGAACAACAAGGTTCCTTGTTCACTTGTACCTCCTCATACACTAACCTTATCCCCCTTCTGAGAACTGTGCTCAGATTATACCTTTTGCCTAACATGTCCTTTATCCCTCCCTCTCCATCTCAATACACCCATTCTTGAAGTCCAGTTTTGGCCTCAATCCACATGAGGTCTTGATCAGTGACTCTGGTCCATTCTATCTCTAGATGAAATCCTCTAAGTGCCACACAAATCACCACTTTATTTCTCTCCATTTCATTTGCTTTAATTTTGTCTCCCTTTCCCTTCCCCCTCAAAAAAAAAAAAAATAGAGCTAAGAAGACAAGGTCAAAGAATCTGTGTATATATCCTAGGAATGTAACAAATAACAAAAACAACAATAATAACAAAGAAGTTAACATTCACTGAACACATACTATGTGCCAGATCCTATGATGTTTTACATGCACTTTCCCCCCATATAATCATTACAACAATCCTATGAGAAAATTACCCCGTTTTACTGATGCAGAGGTTTAGGCACAGAAAGTCAAATAACTTGCTCAAAAAGTCATTTACTGGTCGACAAATACTTTATGAAATATTTCACGCACATCATCTCATTTGCGCCTCACAACTCAGAGTGTGCTACAAGTTCAGCATCACTGCTGTACAGAGTTGTTAAGAAATTTTCTTTTAAGTACACTGTAACTTAATGGTACAGGTAGAATTATAATACAAATCTCCCAGGGCTTTCTATCCTATATCATACTATCTTATTTGAAGAGAGAATAAAAATACATGGGTTATCAGATTCATCCGCTAAAGCTCCAGCCTAGTTTATGCCCAAGTTCCACAGAGAACTCGAGTGCTATGGGAAGGTTTCCTTCCCTAAACTGTTACTAGAATAACAGGTACTAATGTTAGTATGAGGTGTTATCATTACAAAGTACTCTCTCACATGCGATGTCATTTAATCCTAACAACAACCTGATAAGCAGACATAGGTTATCACTAGACTCAAAGAATTTATGGTTTCTACCCATTCGAGGCCATACAGCTTAATAAATAATAGAGCTAAAGCTCAAAACCAGAACTTCACACTCTAAGTATATCCTTTTCTTCCTGTTATACCTCAAAATGAGTATTTTGTTTTATGTTGATATTCTGTAATTGCTTCCCCAAGCTGATGAATAAATAGAACACTAGAATTTGGTGGTTCTAAATCTTTTCTGGGTTCATAGGCCCTTTCTGAAAATAAAATCTATGGAATCACTCAATAGGAAAAAAAACACAGACAATTTTGCATACATCTTCAGGGCTTCATGGGCTGTTGGTTAAGAACCCTATGCAAGATTGTAATTTGAAGGAGGGAAGTAATAACTTATGCTTCACAGTGCACAGCAGACAAGAATAAGAATTTTTACAGTATTTGAGTGATTATAACCAGACTTAATTTTCTTGATATCCACATTGGAAATAGTAAAGGAGCCTCTGTGAAGACATACGTTTTAGAAGTAACAGAAAAAGCCAATGAAGGACAAAAATAAAGTCATTCACAGAAAAGGCACAAACAATAACTGAGCTTTACTGTATGCTACAGGTTTTACATCATATTGTTTTTTAGCCCGAAAACAGCCTCAAAAGTAGCTTATTATCAGCTCTTTACAAATAAGGAAACTAAAGCTCAAGAGAGGCTGATTAATTTGCCCAAAAACTTAAGACCAATGAACAAGCAAATATATAAATTCATATCAGTCTAGTATGGAAGAAACCTGGCTCTTCCTGTAATCACCCAAATACTTACCTTGAAAGCATAGAATATTAGAGAAGGGGGAAAAAAAACTTACGACAGGAAGTTCAAAGAAAAGGTGGTTATAAGATCAAAAACAGGGAAAGCATTGCAATGACATGAGAGAAAGGTGGGAGAAACTAAGATGAATAATCTAGATCATAATATATCTGGTAGGGAGTGGAGGAAAGAATACTAACTATTAAGAACAACCTGATTCTAATTCTCGCTCTGCCCCCAACTCAACAGATAATCCTAGACTAATCACTTAATCTTTCTGGAATTTAGCTTCCTTGTCTGTGAAATTATGGATGTTGGACGGCATAAAAACTTAAACTTCTAAATTCCTTCACAACTTTGAAAACATTTTCACAAGGATTATTTTCATTACATTCCACTGAGCAGGGATTTTGCTTTACTCATTGCTGTATCCTCAGCACCTGGCTGGTACAAAGTAGACACAAAATATTAGCTGAATGAATAGATGAATTTGATCATGACAATAACCCTGTGAGGAATGCAGTACTGGGCAGGTATTTATTATTAGGCTTATTTCACATGTGAGAAAAACCAAGATCCAAAAAAAAATGTTTAATACTTGCTCACAGTACTGCGGCTAAATGGTAGAGCAGGATGCAAACTCAAGTCTTCCAATTACTAGTTCACAGTTCTTTCTAGGTCTAAAATTTTTTATATTTTCATATATTGTTAAGCAGTCAGACACAAGAATAATGAACTCTTCTTATTCCCACTCTTCCAAAGGGAGAAAAACATCATTAGGATGGTGTTACCATAAAAAGCAGTGAATGACCGATTCAGAAGAATGATCTTAAAAAATACCTAACACACAATAATGTTACATATATGAAATAAGGAGATAAAATCCAATTTCTGACTTCTTTGATTATACTTTATTATATTTTCTGTGTTCCACAGTAAGTCTACACTCCTAATCATGGCTGGCTACTTTACAATGTTTGCTGTTAATCATAAGGGAGAAGGAGCTCAAATCTATCTAAGTAAGATTAAAATTCAAACCATGAAACTTACTGTAGGCCTCCTCAGTGACCGCAGGCTGAGGAACTCACCTCACACTCTAAAGCTTAAGATCAACTGAATTATAGAAGAAAAAGTCTTGACAGGGCAGCATGAGCTAGAAATATCTATGTGAACAGAGATGGAAACAAAGTAACAGCCCTAGGGCAAAGCTCTATTCTCCAAGACTCTCAAAAGTACAAAAGCAGGGCTTCCCTGGTGGCGCAGTGGTTGAGAGTCTGTCTGCCGATGCAGGGCACGCGGGTTCGTGCCCCGGTCTGGGAGGATCCCACATGCCGCGGAGTGGCTGGGCCCGTGAGCCATGGCCGCTGGGCCTGCACGTCCGGAGCCTGTGCTCCGCAACGGGAGAGGCCACAGCAGTGAGGGGCCCGCGTACCACAAAAAAAAAAAAAAAAAAAAAAAAAAGTACAAAAGTATATTTCAAGAACCTAATTAGGGAAGAAGAGGGGTTGGCTGGAGAATAACACCTTCAGATTTAACAGTGTACTCCTGGCATAGCAATGCAGCCTCCTGCCTTGAGGCCACAGGCTCATAAGAAAATCACTCTGTATACTGGGTAGCAAACTCTTTTATTTAAGAAAAAAAAAAAGATTGCAAATTCGCCCAAAGATAGAATCCTTTCTTTCAAAAATAAATAATTTCTGCATATGAAATGCCCTCCCCAAAATCAAGCAGTTTAAATACAAGGATATAGACCAAAATATTTTGTCATATGGGAGGCAGTATGTAAGGGGTGTTTGTAAAGTGATAATTTTCGTATATCTCAGAAAAGTTTCTTAAAGGAAACTCATTAAAATACACTTCTCTTCTGAAAGTAAACAAATAAACTGAATACGTATTCTCCACTGACTAATGCTCCTCTGGTTTCTTCTTCCTCTAAGAGGACCCCGTTAGGTATGTGCCAAAAGTGAGCAGTTATGCCGAACTATTTTCAGAGCATTTGAATAAAACAGAGTATCTGGGGTGACCTTGGCATCTCAGTGAGCCCCAGTCTATGCTGCACTGGGAACCGCCGCCATGACCACCTACAAGGTGGTGCTGATCCCACACAGGAAAAGCACACAGAACCTGTAGAACAGCTTCAGTGGCTGGAGCAAAGCCAACATGAGCCCAGGAGGCGTAAGAAGGTGAAGCACCACATGCAGGTGCTACAAGATGCTGGCTAAGAGTTTGACATCTGCTTCACCACGGTGCAGAAGAAAGCGATTTGGATCTTCTGGACAGCACTGGATGCCAATGACCAAGTGTGGCCACCAGTAGTGAGGACTTGACTTCAATAAAGCAGAAACTGCTGCCAAACGTGACGAAACCCAGGTAAAGATCTGGACACACTATTATGTCCTACCACCTCTTATGAAGCTCAACCATCCCTTCTACAGCAACATCAATAAAGACTGAGGTATGCAGACCTCACTGAAGATCAGCTACCCTCATGTGAGAGTGAAGTACACTACTGTCAGAGCTCTAGTTCCCCAGATGGAGGAGGGGAAGGGGGTACTGAATACAGCCCACGGCAATAGCCTTCAGGGCACTGTCAACCCTCTGGAGGGTCTCTCTGAAGAGGCTACTGGGGAGCTGCACCTGCCCACTGGTAGTCCCACTGTCTATGAACTGGACAAGAACTTGAAGCCCATCAAGCCCATGGAGTTCCAGGGAAATGAAGAGCCCATGTGTGAAGTGATGGAGGCTATGGCTGCCCAGCGCAAGGCCAAGAAGTGAAGGCAAGCAAGCAGACTACTTTCCCAAGGACACCCCCCTCCCATCCCATTCCTCTGCACCTCTTCCCTGCACATGTCTGTGGGCATCTTAAGTTGTAGCTCCAGATGGGGATCAGTGGCTCCCAATTTTCTTTTAGCCATTTTGTCTCCGGCTCCCATTTCCTTCATACAATCTAGTCAGAACAGCACCTATGGGGCAAGCGGTCCTCAGTCCAAGCCAAGGGAAGACTTATTCAAGAGGGTGGAGAGGAAGTAACTCTGGGACTTTTTGCTGGTGCTTTGTTTATTACTAAGGCCCTGCTTGAGTAGAAGATAGGCAAGAACCATGCTAAGATGTGACCAATGAGGAGGAACAAGAGAGCTTATTTGTGTTCCCAAAAGCTAATCCTGTACTATTTTGTAGTCATGTGACTGCCTGGGAGGCTCTAGTTATTCCAGTAGAAGATGAATGTAACCTGCATGGTGATTCAAACAAACATTTCCTCCATTACAGCAGAGGAACTCGCTCCAGAAGATTAGGATCAATCCTGAATGTTTAAGTGTTGCATTTACTTTTAAAAACTATATATATAAAAAATATATATATGTTGTGTCTATATTTGTACATATAATATATATTTCATATATTATTTATATATAAATATTAATATTAAAAATAACAACAACAAAAACCTTCTGGGGATTTTAGTGGTTGTTAACAGAAAACAAACCATTCCTTACACCAACAGGAGATAAGCTCCCTGACTCCTAAGGTATAGGACTTCACCCTGTTGTATGTTTCAGAACCCCTCCCCTGCCTTATTGTTTTATGGCCATAAAATGCCTCTTGATCATGTCCAAGCATGTCTTTCACTGTGCCAGATTTCTGAATCATATTCCAGTTGTTTGGCGCTGCCACTTGGCCCAGTACTCATTTTCAGCATAACTGTACTAAATCGTATTTCCAGAACAGTATAATAAGGGAGTGATATGCAACTAAAAACAAAATAAAACAGAACAAGAGTATCTGGGTAAGAGGGGAAAAAAGTATTACCAGTAAGTGGGATGAAAGACTTTGAACAGTCACATGATTGGACAACTGGACCCTGAGGAAGAAACGGACGTACAGACTAAGAGAACAGGGATTAGTCAAGATAAACATTCTGTAAATGTAAAGGAACAAAGGTTTTTATGACTCTAGTTCTATAATCTAAGAGTTATCCCACAATAATAATCTACTATTCTACTTACCATGTAATAAATCAATTTTCTCCTTCCATTTGAAAGTTATTTTCCCTATTTATACAAACAATATTTAAATTTTTCTGCATAAATACAATGCAGTGACCTTACCTAGTAGCAAACTGAATGAGTGCATTCTGAAGAGTCTGCCTAATTTCAAGAAGAAAAGATTCATCATCACTTAGTGTATAATACCAATACTGGACATAATCCCTCAAGGAAAATTGGATAACCTAAAACAAAAATATGGAAAAAAATACAATTTTTTAGGATTTAAAAAGTAACAGTGGCAAAGTAAAACCTGAAAGGGTTATTTGAGATTTATATTTATTCTCTACATACTAAATTGTAGTGGTAAATAACTGCCTTCATTAAAAAAGCATCAATATACTAAAAAACATTTCGAAAATTTTTCAATTATTTTGGTAGCCCAATTCATCCACTGTCCAAATTTTTAAAAAAATTAAAGAATTATCCATGGTGAAGCCCCACCCAATTTCAGGTAAAGATGAAGCCTGCAGAAAAAATAAATTTCCAATGCTATAGCATAATGAAGTTTTAATCAGTTTGATGGAATGAGATGCAAAATAATGTCAAGAGATGCTAATAACCTTGGAAATACGTTTTCTTTTGAGAATATCATCAGATTCATTGCACCAAATTATAAAAATGACAACTCACTTAATTCTAATACCGGTGATGCTGCCAACAGCACTGTTAGCCAATAAATAGCAAATAATACAGTTTAATGTACTATGTTTTTGCAAATCAGACAAAGTAAATATGGGTTCATCTAAAAAATAGTATTACAATTTTAAAGTATACATTATTTGTAATAATCACAAAATCAAGAATTGATGAAAAATATTTTAGAGGAGAATAATTTTAATTCTAATTTTTAAAATATTTTTGAATGAAACCATAAATATCCATTTAAAAAAATAATAAAACTAGTAGGAAAAACATCTGATTCATCAAACCACTAAGCTTGTTCATCAGCTGAAGAGTAACATTTTAACTACAAAATAATTAGAAACATTATCAGATGTCAGTAAAAACTTTTTTTTTCTAAATGTAAATTCAACCAAAAGGCTTTAATATCGTATTAAGCAAACACCTTATTATAAATAAGTTCATAAGTAAGGCAGCATCTTTATGTACAGACTCCAAGGACAGCATTATAATGAATTTCCAGCACATTACATAAATAGCAAAAATTATTCCTTCATATTTTCAAAAGCAATGCACCTAGCACACAACATATGGAATTCAAATACCACATACTGAAACTCACTTGCTGGAGAGGTTCATCAATTATATTGGCACCTGTCAATCTTCTATCGATCTTTATAGTCCTGGCTTCCCGTTTCATTTCTTCTAAGCACTGAAAGGAAACCATAACATTCTATTACATAGTTTCTTGATTTAAAGTCTCTGTAGTTTACTTCTAACTAAATATTCATTGTAACTTCCCTGTCATTATCTTCAAGTTAATAAATAACCTTATTTCTTGAGACTCGGGTATAAAGCAAACACTACTTCTCAAATAAACAAAACTAGACATCTAGAAAAAAAAATATTGTGTCATCACCAAAAACAATTATCAGCAAACATTATCTAGAATGTGAGAAATTGAAAATATCAGATATAATATTGCCATATTTCAATGAAACTTTAAAATCATAAGTTAGTGTTTCAGGTGAGTCAAACTAATAATTGTCTTTATTAAACACACCCGTATTTCCTCCTTCTCCCTCCCAGCCCAAAACAGTATACCAGCTGCCAAATGAATGTATTTTAAATTAATTTTACTTAGGGATGGTTTTTAGCAGCTAAAGAAAATGAATTTTTCTCTGTAGTCTTCAGAAAGACCAGTGACCTGGAAATCGGGTGAAAAGTAGTAAGACATTCTTCAATTAAAAATACAAACCAAAGCACAAATACATATAAAAAACATATGCCTCGAGTTATCATATGCAACCTCTAAGATTTTTTCATAAAATATACTTAGGAGCATCATGGCCAACCCTACAGTGAATAACTCAAGAACAAACAATGACCACGTCCCCTCCAAGATCTGGCTGGCACCAAGAAGTCTGCAACAACTCGTCACCTCTTGACCTCACTTCCTCCCAGTTCCCTCTCTTTGTAGCATAACAGAAGCTTGTATTCAAACCCAAACAAGATGGTTCTTTAGGACATTAGTCTGCCATCTTCTTGGTTTGCAGGTTTTCTGAATAAAGTCTCTATTCCTTGCCCCCGCCCCAAAAAAAAAAAAAAAACTTAGGAATCATTTTAGAAATAGCAATCAAAATCACCATTTTTATACCATATACTAAAAAACAGATTATAAAGACTTAACCAGTCTTGACTATGATTTATTACTGTTTAGGATCTTAATTCTTAAAATATTTTGCATCCTCTCTATGTACCGCTCAAGGGAGTGGAAAATATGGATGGCTAGGAAATGATTCAAAAAGAAAAGGCAAAAAAACAAACAACCCAATAGAAAAATGGGCAGAAGATCTTAATAGAGATTTCTCCAAAGAAGACACACAGATGGCCAGTAGGCACATGAAAAGATGCTCATCACTAATTATTAGAGAAATGCAAATCAAAACTACAGTGAGGTACCACCCACCTTACACCAGTCAGAATGGCCATTATTAAAAAGTCTACAAATAACAAATGCTGGAGAGGGCATGGAGAAAATGGAACCCTCCTACACTGTTGATAGGAATGAAAGTTGGTATAGCCACTATGGAAAACAGTATGGAGGCTCCTCAGAAAACTAAAAATAGAGTTACCATATGAGCCAGCAATCCCAATCGTGGGCATATACCTAGACAAAACTACAATTCAAAAACATACACGCACCCCTATGTTCACTGCAGCACTATTCACAATAGCCAAGACATGGAAACAACCTAAATGTCCATCAACAGATGAATGGATAAAGATGTGGTACATATATACAATGGAATACTCCTCAGCCATCAAAAAGAATGAAATTATGCCATTTGCAGCCACATGGATGCAACTAGAGATTATCTTATTATATAAATGAAGTAAATCAGAAAGAGAAAGGCAAATAGTATATGGCATCACTTATATGTGCAATCTAAAATATGGCACAAATGAACCTATCTCTAAAACAGAAACAAAATCACAGACAGAGAGAACAGATTTGTGGTTGCCAAGAGGGAGTGGAGGAGGGAGGGGGGTGGACTGGGAGTTTTGGGTTAGTAGATGCAAACTATTACACTTAGAATGGATAAGCAACAAGGTCCTACTGAATAGCACAGGGAACTATGTCCAATCTCCTGGGATAAACCATAATGGAAAAGAATACTTAAAAAAAGAATGTACGTATGTGTATAACTGAGTCACTTTGCTGTACAGCAGAAATTAACACAACGTTGTAAGTCAACTATACCTCAATTAAAAAAAAAAAAGGTTCATTTGCTCAGAAAGATCTGTGAGCAAACTCAAAGAATACACACTAAAGGGAGTTTTAAAGGGAGACAGAAGTAAGTTTCAGAGATTACTTTAAAAGTTACAGTAAGTATTAGAAAAAAATGTATTTATTTATCAATATGAAAGTCTTATTAGCACATAATGGATAAGTTAATAATTGTAAAATTCAGTTACTGGCATCAACTCCAGACCATTTGCCTCTCTTCATACAAGAAAAACCATTCTTATCCCACAATAATAATTGAAGGCAATGAGACTATGAAGCCTACTTCTAGTACGCAATTCCAATTTTATTTAGAGTATGATATTGAAAAAAAAAGAATATGAAAGATAATATAAAATTGGACTTGAATTATTAAAATTATAGAAACTGCACAGCCTAATCGCAAGCTCTGTTTTTCAAGTGAGTTAAAGAGAAAGTGCCCATTTTCCTCCCTCTGGTTCCGATGCATTTATTTCATTCAAAACGGTATATTCATTGACATTTCCACAAGTCATACACATGATGCATTGAAATTCTAAGTTAAGACAGCAGGAAAAGACCCCAAATTTCTACCTTTTCCTCAAATTTGCATTCTCACCTTTAACATCTAACATGCATTTTCTAAGCCTGATCAGATAGACTCTCATAAATTTATAGTGAGTATTAGTGAATTATAGGAAAATCTGCCAAGCCATATAAAGATGATCACATATCATCACTGCATACAGCAGGACTTTAAGGTTTCACCTTCCTTTACCCTTCTTACCTTAGGAATCCCAGTTGATGTTGGAGGAAGAAATGAGTGTTCACACTGCTCTAGGTACTTCTCTGAGTTTGTTTTTCCAAAGAGGAGAGTAACCACAAAACCCCTGAA
This sequence comes from Lipotes vexillifer, assembly GCF_000442215.2. Taxonomy (NCBI): domain Eukaryota; kingdom Metazoa; phylum Chordata; class Mammalia; order Artiodactyla; family Lipotidae; genus Lipotes; species Lipotes vexillifer. Next base: position 974,326 of record NW_006789959.1, on the reverse strand, counting down.
AGAAATTTAATTATAGATACAAAAACAAAACTTCACTACAATTTAACATATCTATTTATTACCAAATATATTTTTCAGATTTAACTGATGGCTTACCATTCACTAAAAAGTCAGTTTGTGACTTTGACGAGGCAAGGAATTGACAGATTTTGTTAAGTTCTCAAGTTTAAAACCACTATAAACATTTTGTGAATTTATACAATAATGCCTTTACGAGTTTTCATCCAATATATTTCATAAAGAATCTCAGGCAACATTTTCAAACTTTAGGAAAATAAACCTTCATTAAATAAGTAAGCAAGCTAATAACCAAAGACAAATGAGATGTACATCTATAGCTATACCCACATTTCTATAATTCTGTTAACTAATTAAAGAGAGATATAACTTGCCACTATGAATAGAGAATAAACAAAGGCTATACAGGAAAAAAAAGATCCAATTTACAATTTAAAATAAGACTGGAATTTTAAAAAGAAATATAAATATATCCCCCAAAGTTAATTATTTTTAAAACAATTATGGAGTCAAGTTAAGATAAAATACTGGTTTAGAATACTTTGTATTGACTAAATGCTATCAGTATTTCCTACATTTAAAGGTTCCCAAATAAATCTAAGCACTACTAAGTAGATAGGAAATCCATAAAAGAATATTAAATTTTAATTTTATAATGATTTACAGTAATCTTACAATGATTGAAAGAGAGTAGTTGAGGACTTCCCTGGTGGCGCAGTGGTTAAGAATCCGTCTGCCAATGCAGGGGACACAGGTTCGATCCCTGGTCCAGGAAGATCCCACATGTCGCGGAGCAACTAAGCTCATGTGCCAAACTACTGAACCCGCGTGACACAGCTACTGAAGCCCATGTGCCCTAGAGCCCATGATCCACAACAAAAGAAGCCACTGCAATGAGAAGCCCATGCACTGCAACGAAGAGTAGCCCCCGCTCGCCACAACTAGAGAAAGCCCATGTGCAGCCACGAAGACCCAACACGGACGGACAGAAGGAAGGAAGGAAGGAAGAGTGCAGTGACAAGAAGGGAACAGTAAAAAATTAAACACAGTCAGCCTTAGCTATTGAAAGGAAGATTCTCAAGGTCCTCTGCTTTTTGTGGCTATCTGCCATTTCACCACTCTTCAGTACAGGCACCATAAAAGCAAGGAGGAGGTTGGAGAAACAGATAAAGTCAAATCAACTCACGTCATCAATTCTGTTTCTGTTTCTGTTTCTTTTTTAAAAGGCTGGCCTCAGAATTATCAGTACATTTCACATATCTGTGTTGTATCTGACATTATTACTAAGAATCAAGTTGGTCTTGTATTTCAGTTTTACCTAGCTGTAAGCATATTTAGACACAATAAAATGCTGATATTAAGTTAACAATGCATTTCTAAAAACATTATCATAAAATAAACTGATAAAACGTTCACCTTTGCCCACAGTGTGACAGTAGGAAAGTAAGCTAAGGAAGAGTATGATCTTAGAAAGAACCTAATTAATACCTTCAGCCTTGAGGTTTAACTAAAAACAGGTGTTACAAATGATTGCATAACCAAACAAACATAACGGGAATGCCATTAAATAACTCATATGAGTATTGAAGGTATCCCAAAATAACCAGAAAAAAAAAAAAACACCAAAATTCAAAAACAAACAAAAACCAAAAACTTCTGAGTGGTTTTCTTGCCAAAGGGTTTTCTTATTTTAGAAAATAAGGGATTACCATTGACTATAAGCAAAACATATACATTATCAACACTGTATACAGGTAAACTGCAGAACTCAAAAACTTAGTTTTACTAGCCAAAAAAAAAAAAAAAGATAGTTTCCATAAGAAACTGTATTAATTCCTCTCTGACTTGCATTTTAACTAGGAAAAAGAACAAAAACAAAACTTTAAAACTTACACAACAAAAACAAAAAAACACTAAAACTAAGAAATGATTTTTAGTTATATGAAATGTAACTACTTTATTTAAAATTGATATATAAAGGCCTATTTTGGGGGCTTCCCTGGTGGCGCAGTGGTTGAGAGTCCACCTGCCGATGCAGGGGACGTGGGTTCATGTCCCGGTCCGGGAAGATCCCACATGCCCACATGCCGCGGAGTGGCTGGGCCCGTGAGCTATGGCCGCTGAGCCTGCGTGTCCGGAGCCTGGGCTCCGCAATGGGAGAGGCCACAACAGTGAGAGGCCCGCGTACCACAAAAAAAAAAAAAAGCCTATTTTTGCTCTTAAAATTCATAAGGCACTAAACTATATTAAGCTACATTAAAGAAAGGACAATCATTCTTCATAATTAGAGCCAAAATTAGAAAGATTTTTGACTCAGGAATTGTGATACTCACTGACTGTAACTGAGTAACCTGGGATTGCTTAATTAACTAATCCTCTGAGATGATTCTGGATGCTTGTTAGTATATAAATCGAAGTCCCCTTACCGTGGCACTATATTTCCTGACATCAGTAGTCTGGAACAGAATATCAAATCAATTTATGACATAACATGAACTTGGAATTTCAGATCCTTCCATGTGACTTAATATTATCTAAAGAGTTTATAGTGGCCCTCCCACACTTACCAATATCCCAACTTATCTAAAAAATTTCACAGAACTTTACAAATATCCAAAAACTTTCTTGAAATTATTCCTTAATAAATTAGTAGACTCAAAACGGGAACAACAAAGGTTCCTAGGACTTCAAAATGAATGGACTCGTCACCCTTTTCCCTTCCCCAAATCTTATATGGAGCAGTTGAGTCTAAGAGAAATGATTCTCACCACTCTACCTTCAACTGTAACGCTGTAATTTCTTCCCTTTCTGAAGTATTGTAAAATATTCTGAAATCCTTCCTCACTTTTGCCAAAGGCTTATTCAATTAGTGAAATAAAATAAATCTTTCCTTTGTGAGAGAAACATCTCCTCAATTTCCTTTCCAATCAATAAAAGCAGCCATGACCTTGCAGCGGAGTGGTGAAACCATGCAGCTCTGGCCTTGATTTGTGACTAAAGAATGTAATTCAGGAAGCCCAAATGGCTGCAGATCTGTAAGTCTTCAATCATCTTTATAATCAATGAAGATATTCAGAACTCCATTTATCTGATTCCTATGGCTTATTTCTTAATTGTCTCAGTACATAATACCATATCCAAGCAATTATAAGGAAAATATTAAATCTAATATAAAATACAGTTTTATGAATAGTCCTTGATGTAGCTTCCCAGTTAAATTAATTCTCACTTGTTCAACAATCAGTGGGTGACCTCCCTATAAAATGGTTACACATGACTTTCAAACTCATAACCTGAAAAATGTGTCAGGTGGTAGATATATTCAGAAGCCATCCCTTCAGTGTCTTATACAGTCTCTCTCAGGCCACAGTTTATATATGCTATTCAATTCAGCTAAGTCCTCTAAACCTATAGGCTCAAACAATTCCTCCAAATATTTGGGGTCTCAAAAGATTTTTTTGAAAGAACTCATAGGTATTCACTGCACAAATAATTACATAAATGTATTATACATATACACAAATACACATATATATATATACACACATAAACATTAACAACAAAATGCTCATTTCAGCTAAACTACCTTGTTCAGAGTATCTAAGTAGCAAGCATCTCTCGTTTATACATTTTCTTACATATAATTCATATCTGATACCAAACATTCTACATAGGAAGTTATACTAAATCATGACTGAAACCTCTCCTGTAAAGTTTTATCAACTCAAGGTAAAGCATAAACACTGTAAACCAAATAACCATGAAGAGAAAAATGGCAAAATCAGGTGTTTGTTAGAATTTTCTAGAACAAAATGACAGCATTCCCTAAGGGAAATAATTAACACAATAATTAACATTAACATAATTAACATTAGTGTCTGAAGCCTAATCAATGAAACAGTATCTTCTAGTCTGTAAAACTTGATGTGTCATCTCAATTTAACTTATTTATCTTATTATTCTAATAGATAAGGAAATTTCAACCTTAAAGGGGAAATAACACCAAAAGGAATAAAAAAATCTTTAAAAACTTTTCAAGTTACACAAAAAAGTTTATATCATCAGAAACTGAAATTTATTTTTGAAGATGATGACCCATATTGCTGGTTCAAATCATAACCATCATCGTTTTTATTTCTATAGTTATCTTAATTTTACTATTTTTAACTTTAGTAAAAACAATTTGCAAAAATAGCATTCACAAATAAATCATACTGCCATTTCTCATGATCATTTTTTTTTTCTTATTGAGGTCTCATGGTCATTTGTTTCCATTTTGAACAACTGAACATGACATGAATTATAAAATTATCATTGAGAATACTTACCCACCCACAAAGCAGAGGATATAAAATGCCAAATAAAATATTACAAAGGGTCCAAACGTTATTAGAGAAAGGACAATGCCAAGGCTTCCCCATCCCCATATGGACAGACTGGTCTGAAATAAAGCAGGAAAAAAATCTTTTTAATAAATAAATAGTTTTCCATAGGAACCAGAAAAGAACCAACAAAACTTTTACATAGTTTATATTTCTCCTTTTAAGCATTCATGGTATTGTTTCAGTAATTTTAAAAATATTTACTTTTGAAAGTGTTAAGTACATTCTTGGAAATTTATCTCCCAGAAACAATATACAAAATCTATATGTAGAAACAAATTTATAGCATATCAGCAACTATTTTAAAAAACAATCTATTGGCAATATAAATGAACAACAAATTACATAAATTGTTGAATGACGTGAAGTGATAAAGTATTTATAATAAAAACATTTATACATTTATATATGCAAAAGCATGTATGAAAGCTTAAGTATACAACAGATTGTACTTGTTTATATTTCATCTTAAAACTACAGCATGAGACTTTTTAAAAATTAAAATTTCAAGGTAAAAAACCCATGTCTCACTAAAAATTATATTTTTATTTACTCAAATTGTGTGCAGAAATTTGTAAAATTATAACTGCACAACTTCCAACTTCCCGTTACCAAAACTTACCACGAGTTCAACAAAACATTTCTAAAAATTCTCCATCCTGTTTCCCTATTTCGTTTAGAATTATACTGTATTATCTATTAAAAATACTCCTTTTGTTGAAGGCAAACTGGATTTTAGCAATTTAAGTCATTATGAAATAAATAAATGTATCCAGTTCAACAAGTTCCTATATCCATTTGCCTCGTACTGTAAGGTATACAAAGGATGCATTTGTCCCACTCCTGCCATCAAGAAGCCCAGAGAAGAATGTCTTACAGGAATGAAACAATTAAGACACTGAACCAAAAGAAAATAATAGAAAGCATTATAAGATGCTAAACTGAACGAAATTAATGACAAAAAAACTATGGAATAGACAATAAGTGCTATGGACTATGAGAGAAAGCACAGTTTTACTTATTTATTCATTCATTCATTCATTCACCAGTCATTGACCGCTTCCTATGTGCTGTAAGTTCAAAGTGCTGGGGATATCACAAGGAATAAAGTATACCCTCATAAATCTACATTTTAGTAAGGGAAGAACAACAAGCGCAACCTCATGAATTTACATACCTTTGTAAGTTTACATTCCAGAAGAGGAAAAAAGACATATAATAAGTAAATATATATCAGATGGGGATAAATGCTATAGAGAAAAATAAAACAATTGCATGTGGTTGATCTAAGAAGCTTTCAATGATTAAGTGACACATGAACAGAAATCTTAGATAAGATATAAGGAAAATTTATAATAGCCTTCCTACCCCCAAATAATATTTTTCCATTTATTCATAACTTCTATGTCCCTCAGTGAAGGGATTTTTTAAATTTCTTCTATATAAGGCCTTCACAACTCTTGTTCATTTGTATTTTTATTACCTTTTTTCCTCATCCTGGCCACACCTTTTTAACCAGAGGACAGAATGCCTACTGATGTTTCTACCCTGCCTTCATGATCTCCTTCTTGAATCAGCTGGGGATACTACTGCACCTATGAAGTGGTCTCCCCTGACTTCTTTCCAAGAGATGAAAGTAGGCCATGGTGGTTTAGAATAAAGTACAGAACATTGCAGTCCCTCTGACAATAGTTCTGCTGAACATCCGGGACCTGATCCACACTATAGTATCACCAGATGGCCAACTATAAAAAACAGATGTTATTTCCCAAGATTCATTCAAAACCTTTTCCACTGACTTTCCTGAAAAGAGTTCTTACAAACTCTCAGGAAAGCTCAGACCAGACTATGACCCAGATACGTTATCCAGCCTACCTTCTTCAATGATATTTGACCTAATATTAGCAATATTACTCTTTCTTTACAAAGTTATATTTATGCTTGCTCGCCATTTTTCATAGCTAAACAACTTACTGCTTAAGGATCTATTCAGAGGTTTGAACAATGAAACCAAGCAAAATGGCTATCTCTGGAGATAAAGGAAAGAAGGGAGCATGCAACTGGAGGACAATACACAGGGGGCTTCTCAAATACTCAATACTCAAATGTTCTATATTTTTTAACCAGGTGTTTGCTCTAAACTGTATAGATGTGTTATGGCTCCAACTGTATGACTATCAATTAAAGAAATTTAAAAATTAAATTTTCAGGGCTTCCCTGGTGGCGCAGTGGTTGAGAGTCCGCCTGCCAATGCAGGAGACACGGGTTCGTGCCCCGGTCCAGGAAGATCCCACATGCCGCGGAGCGGCTGGGCCCGTGAGCCATGGGCCGCTGAGCCTGCGCGTCCGGAGCCTGTGCTCCACAACGTGAGAGGCCACAACAGTGAGAGTCCCGCGTACCGCAAAAAAAAAAAAAAAAATTAAATTTTCAAAAAAGAATCACAATTATATAATGTGGGAAAGATTATTAACTCAATTATTTAACATGGGGAGATGCTCAATTGTCTAAAAACTCACATTTTCAGAATCTTACAAGTCTCTTCTTACTCATTTGAAAATGGCAGCAAAACTCATCAAAAAACAAACTCTTATTCATTCAACAAATATTTGTGAATAGCTACGTGCCAGATGCCAGTGATTTAACAGTGAACAAAACAGACATTACCGTCACATGAAAAAATAAAAAAATCTATGGAGAAGAACCTTTCCCTAATTAAGTTTGAGAGGAATTTCTATATTCCAGGGACTAATAAAATTAAACATCTCTAATCAAGCAAGTCAGGTGCTCGTTTGTTTTGTGGTTAATCTCATAATATTTAACTTCAAATGTTAAACTATTCAATGAAATATCAGAATAGAGAACTGTCCAAAATTGAGAAAGTTTCATGTTATATTTAGTGTTCCCATTTACGTATTTGGCTAATATTATAATCTTAACTGGTGAGATTAAGAAGAACATATGATCTAAAACCATTTAAAAATTTTGAGTTCTAATTATTTCCTAAGATGATACAGGATGATAAAATTTACAAAAATTTTGCACTACATCAGAAACTTTTTACAAATTCAGAACGGAAGCCAAAATATATAAATAAATCCACTTCACAGTGATTTACATTAAAATAATACTTGATATGTTACTATTTTCTTCTCCAAACACAATAATCAATACTGAAATATCCATGTGTCTGGTTCCCTAAAATCACTGACACACCACCTGTGAGATGGAAGAAATCTTCATGATCATCTACTGCAGTACTTCTCAGACTTTAAGAATCTTAAATGCAGGTTCTTAAAATGCAGATTCTGATCCACTATATCTGGGGTGGTGTCTGTGATACTTTTATTTCTAATAAGCTACCAAGACTGTTCAGAACTAAGGACAATTATATATTTATAATTCTCCTAAATTAGCCTCTAGGTCCACAAAACCTTACAATTCCAGAACCCAAAACCTCTGAAAATCAAAATTGTATCAAGTATTCTACATACCTATCTCATTTACTCCTCAGAACAACTTATGAAGTAATCAAGAAGGTAATACAGCATAGTGCTCAAAAAATATGAACACTGGAGTTTAACTATCTGAGTGCAAATTTCACGTTTACTATTTATTAGCTGTGTAACCACTCCATGCCTTCATTTCCTCACCTACATTACGTGGTTTTTGGAGAAGTAAATAAGCCCATGGTCTAGTGGTCGACTTTAGCTTAATCGTTATTATTATCCCTAGTTTAACAACACAGAAACTAAAATACAGAGACTTTTTTTTAAAATGGCCCAAGGTCACACAGTTAGTATGAGAGTGGGATTTGATCCTATTCAAATCCTGACTCCTTAATGAACCTTAAAATTTGTCAGCTGACAACTGCCTGAAATTAAAACTCACAATAAGAAAAAAATGTTAAAATCATAAATGAGTGCTTTCTTTTATTTAAATATTCATCAGCTTAATATGCCTCCCAAGAAATTAGTCAGAACACTACTTGTAATGAATGTTATAAATTCCCGGTTTGAGTATCAAGTACATAAATATAAAGTATAATTTTTATTAGACAATCAGTTTATCTATAAATAATGAAAATAATTTCAGTTTCAAAGGGTATCAATTTTATTAGCATGCCCTGGTTCTTATATGTATCAGTTTGGCCTTGAGCAGAGGGACACACAAAGACATAAAAAATGACTCCTGCTGCCAAGATGCTTAAAATCGAGAAGTGACAATGTAAAAAATCTTAAATGCCTCCTGATAGTAGAAAGCAAATGAAAATAATTTACATTGTGGTATTTTATGCCTATCAATTCATACTACCATTTATCTCATTTCATCCTCATCACAGACTTTTACTGCGTTGGCCAAAAGGTTCGTTCAGTTTTTTCCGTAAGATGGCTCCAGTAGCACTTAGCTGTCTTTAACTTCATTCGAAACAATTTTGTTAGATTGTATGTGACAGCTGTCCTATCAGCGTGCATTTTAAAAGAAGACTTATAAAAATTGGTGAATTTTTGTGTAGCCATTTTAATACTGAAGATGGAAGAAAAAAAGCAACATTTCCGGCATATTATGTTTTATTATTTCAAGAAAGGTAAAAACACAACTGAAATGCAGATAAAGATTTGTGCAGTGTATGGAGAAAGTGCTGTGACTGACTGACTGGGTCAAAAGTGGTTTGCACAGTTTCGTGCTGGAGATTTCTCGCTGGACAATGCTCCATGGTTGGGTAGACTAGTTGAAGTGGACAGTGATAAAGACAGTAATTGAGAACAATCAACATTATACCACGTGGGAGATAGCCGGCACACTCAAAATATCCAAATCAAGCACTGAAAATCATTTGCACCAGCTTGGTTATGTTAATTGCTTTGATGTTTGGGTGCCACATAAGTTAAGTGAAAAAAAACTTCTAACCATATTTCTGCATGCAATTCTCTACTTGAACGTAATGAAAATGTTCCGTTTTTAAAACAAATTGTGACGGGCGATGAAAAGTGGATACTGTACAATAATGTGGAACAGAACAGATCGTGGGGCAAGCGAAATGAACCACCACCAACCACACTAAAGGCTGGGTCTTCATCCAAAGAAGACGATGTTGTGTATATGGAGGGAGTGAAAGGGAGTCCTCTATTATGAGCTCCTTCCAGAAAACCAAATGATTAATTCCAACAACTACTGCTCCCAGTTAGACGACCTGAAAGCAGCACTTGATGAAAAGCATCCAGAATTAGTCAACAGAAAACGCATAAACTTCCGTGAGGATAAACGCAAGACTGCATGTTTCTCTGATGACCAGGCAAAAACTGGTAGGGCTTGGCTGGGAAGTTCTGATTCATCTGCCCCTTCAGATTTCCATTTATTTAGATCTTTACAAAATTCTCTTAATGGAAAAAATTTCAATTGCCTGGAAGACTGTAAAAGGCACCTGGAACGTTCTTTGCTCAAAAAGATAAAAAGTTTTGGGAAGACGGAATTATGAAGTTGCCTGGAAAATGGCAGAACATAGTGGAACAAAAGCGTGAATACGCTGTTCAATAAAGTTCTTGGTGAAAATGAAAAATGTGTCTTTTTACTTAAAAACCGAAGGCACTCTTTGGACACCCCAATATAATAGGAAAGGTAGCAGAATACAGTACTAAAAACACAGAATCAGAAATTACAGGTTCCAGTTTGCCACTAATGCTCTGTGTAACCACTGCAAAATCACTAACCACTCTTTGATCCAGAACTCACACTAGCACAATGAAGGAGCTGAGGTGTGAGACCATCTCTCAAGTCAAGTGTATCTAAAGCAGACTGATTAAGTAACTTGGATGCAGAGCTAGGCATAGACTCTCCTGGCTACGTGTGGAGAGTGGGGCTAAGTGCAAACAGCTATTTTATATATTAATAGATCACATGAAGCACAGACTGTCAGAGCTCCTAGAGAACAGACCTTGGACTCTCATAAGAGTCTTACTAGAGTGAGTCAGCCACTCTCAGTTATATTCACCTGATATGTCTCAACACATTACATGGCATAGGGAAGCCAGATAGGGCTGAGAATCTTAAAGCTGATATTACTGCAATGCCAACTTGGATCACAGAAATTATATAAAAGAATTCAACAACAAAAACAAGTACCCATAAGAAGAGTCGCCTTATTGAAACTATAGATTGTTTTCCTTCCACCTTATTCCACCTATAATAAATTGGAAGTTCTTCTCCAAGTAATTTCAGTAGAATGCGCTCCTGACACAGAACTTTGGCTCATTCAACATTACATAATAATTTAACCAAGGCCTGCTACAAAGAAGCTGCTCACTAAATACAGAACTAATTAATTAATTTACTAACTAGAGAAATTAAATAAGGGAAGAAATGGAAAGAGAAGGTAGGGGAGAAAAGAGAGAAAAGGGGAAAGGGCAAGAAAAGGAAAAGGGGAAGGGAAAGTGAAAAAGAAAAGAACGCTAAATTGAAGTCCTACCCCTCACCCCCACCTTAGGACTTAGGCAGAGTTATACATTCCTACCAGCACAACCCTGCACCAAGCCCCCAACCTCCAAAAAAAAAAAAATCTCCCAAGAGCTTGGTCCTTTTTCTCCCATAGGACTGATGTACAGAAATAACATACTTTTGACTGTCTCAACATACCCTACATCAGCCTACATCACGACTTCCCTTTCAGGGAGGCAGCCACGGAGAGGCAGCCACACAGGGATCATCAGTACATTTAGCTAAGTTGGTCCCAAAACCCCTCTTTTCATACTCCTGGGACATGGAAGTAAAGATCCTCTTCCACTCACATGTATTTAAGATACCTAGTATATCCTTGTGAGGATGATTAAAGACTAGCACGATATGGTGCACATTTTCAATCCAGCTGTTGAGCCAGGAGGGATAGAGGGCCTTGTCTCCAAGATGGCTAACTGCCCAGCTGGCAAAGATGATGGCCACTGGCTACCTGTGGAGATTATCCTCTCTCTCCCAACTAGGGGTGCCCAGAATAATTAGGTTATATACACACATATACACCAGCCCCATGTATTTTTAGTTCTTTGGTAACAGAACCCTCTCCCTCAAAACAGAAATCTATTGTTCAACTTTTATATGTTTTCAAGAATTAATTATGTACACATATGTAGGTAACTACTTTAACAAACCCTTCAATGTTTTATTAGAGCAGTAGTTATAAAAGATCATAGACTACTACATAATTAGGACTCCTAGATCCAATGATGAAGAAAATACAAGAAAACAAAAAAAGCTACAATTATTTCAGTGTTTTTTAAACTAGATACCATCAATTACAAAATAACTATACAGTCTGAAACAACAGCAGGTACATTCATATGCACTTGTTTTTTCAGGATACAAACTAAGTTAGGCTGCACAACCCCTCCCCAGCCCACAGCCCATACATTGGGGATCACTGGAATTAGAGTCTAAAAGAAATTACAGTACTGAAAAAACAAAGGACTGTATTTACTGAATGCTTTCCCTTATAAAGAATAATAAAAGTATTTAAAATGTGGATGGAGCAGTATAGCAAAGAACAGTCCTGACAGGCTTCTAGTAGACTCAAAGCCTCCAACTTCAAAACCACGTTAACAAGGTTTCCTGAATTTCCAATTAAAGGTCCAGTAGATACACAAAGCTGAAATAAATTAATCAAAGGTGCTTTTTAGAAGCTGTAGTTATACATAATGTTATTGTGCCTTAATAATAAATAACTGCAGGACTTCCCTGGTGGCGCAGTGGATAAGAATCTGCCTGCCAATGCAAGGGACACAGGTTCGATCCCTGGTCTCAGAAGATCCCACATGCCGCGGAGCAACTAAGCCCAAGTGCCACAACTACTGAGCCTGCGCTCTAGAGCCCATGAGCCACAACTACCAAGCCCACATGATGCAACTACTGAAGCCCGCACACCTAGAACCGGTGCTCCGCAGGAAGAGAAGCCACCGCAGTGAGAAGCCCGTGCACCACAACAAAGAGTAGTCCCTGCTCTCCACAACTAAAAGCCTGCGCACAGCAACAAAGACCCAGCCCAGCCAAAAATAAATAAAAAATAAACTAAAATTAAAATATTAATAATTAAAAAACTGCAAAACATCATAGTAAAGACTTTTTAAAACAAACGTTTAACCTAGAGGGATGGGATAGGGAGGATGGGAGGGAGACGCAAGAGGGGAGGGGATATGGGGATATATGTATATGTATAGCTGACTCACTTTGTTATAAAGCAAAAACTAACACACCATTGTAAAGCAATTATACTCCAATAAAGATGTTTTAAAAAAAAGAGAAATAAGATAGATTATTTTCCTTATGTTTCCATTTGACAGATGTCTATTTTTAATTTACATATACATCAGTCTCATTCCTAAACAAATACATATGTATGTATACATGTATATATAGATAACATACAAAAAGGAAAAGTATTCCCTTAAAAATAACTGATTAAAGCAAAATTTTTAAAGCTACTAAAGAATAAGACAGCTAAATTTCTAATTATGTGAACTAAAAGAATCCATCAAGATATCAGAAAAAAAATACCAATCCTGGGCATTTTGAACAAATTTTTTTTGTATCAGCATACTTATCCTGATTATTTTTTTATTTCAATTACATACCAGTAGAGGAAAGCATGTATAGCTATCATTCATCTAAGAAAGGGAGGGTGAGAGTTATAAATTTATAAACATTTGCTTATTTTTTTTAAATATAAGGATACACAGAAATTTTTTTAAATGACGATCTATAAGGAATGGAGAAAACAGGGTAAAGGGGACAGGGATAAGAACTGGACACTCTGAAAATACCTTGCTCTGTAAATCTGACTTTGTATCAGTATAAATATTTTACATATAAAAAGAATTTCAAAAGCAAAGTGAAATTTAAAAATCTAACTGAAATACTAACAATGTTGGAATAACCACACAGAGAAAGCAATATAGTAATTTTACTATGAATCATTGCTTCAGTAAAAAATAGTGTTGATAGTTCCACTAAAACGAACTACGGCTATTGGAGGAATGGCTGATTCCAAGTCTGGAGAAGGCACTAAGTTTAAGATGGGCCTGGAACACTTTGCCATACCAAAAAGCTACCGAAGATTACTAAGAATATGTCAAAACTCAGCAGACAACCTGAAGAGGCTTCACCTGGCTAGAGATGGAATCAGTAACACTAACAACTACAATGTATTGGAGCACTTCAAATATTTGAGTTCATAAAATCATAGAAAGATTTTTAAATTTCATTGATCACCTTTGAAGGGTTCTAAAGAACCAGCTCTTTTTGAAAAGTGGTAGAGAATTAGGCATTTATCAGGCTAATCAGAGAGTTGATGAAAAATCAGTTTCTCTTTAAGGAAAAAAATCCATATAAGAAATGACAGAATATTGCCATATTGCAATCCCTAACATATTTAGGGATCTACCAGTCTAACACGTGCAAGGGAGGGATGGAGGGGGGGGAGAGAGAGAGAATGAAAGAGAGAATATGAACCAGACATTACATGCCTCTTGAAATAAAAATACACATCGCCATCTATCAAAGAGTTTTGTGGGGGTGGGGTGGGGGGACTCGAACCTCAATCTGAGGAAAAGCAGAAGACTGAGAAAATGTTACAATACATCATGGAGATGAACTTAGCAAAATTCAGACTGTGAGAAACACTAAAGGGCAAAAGACCCAATTCCTTCAACAAATAAAGGGCAAAGGGAAAAAAAATAAAGAGAAAGAGGGAAGAAGGTGGTTGAGGAGAACCTGTGGGTTAAAACTGCAATAGGTAGAGCTTATTCAACCTGATTTTAACAAAAATACAGTGGAAAAAGGAGAAGAAGAATGAGGAGAGAAAGAAGGAAGAGAAACTGGGTAATTCTAAGTATCTTCTGAATATTTAATGACATTAACAAGTTACTGCTTATCTTTTAGCTTAAATTATTATAACAAAAAGAACCCTTATGTTTTAGAGATGCATGATGAAATATTTAAAGATGAAATCATGTATCTGGAATATGCTTCAAAATAATTCTGAAAGTGGACAGTAGAGGAAAAGTGAAAAAGGATATAGACAAAATATAATTAGCCGTGAGTTGGTAAATGTCTAAGCTGGGCATGACAGAGGAAGTTCATTAAACTAATCCTTCTACTTGTAGTGTTCAAATTTTTTCACTAAAAACATTTTTTAAAACACACACAATAATCACAAAATTCACTTACATAGTAAATGTACTTGCATTTCTTAAGGAACCAATGCAGGAAATAAACAGCGCACAAACATGCTACATGTTCACAGCCCAGATAATTAAACTGGAATTAAAAATTTCCTGTGATTAGTTGATAGTAGAGCAATATACACTTGGCAATTCAATTAAGAAAAAGATTCTTTTAAATATGGAATTACTGTAATGACTTTTAATATCCTATTTCATGTGTGGGTTATATATTTATTTTATGTAAGAATTACTGCCTTTCAAAATAATTATTTGGAGGAGTTACACTGATCCTATAATAATTAGATAACCATGTATTGGACTTTAGTTATACAAAGATGAATCAGGCAGTTTCTGCCCTCAAAACGCTCATAAACTAAAAAGGTAAAATACACATGTAATGATAACACAAATGTGGTAAGTGCCATAATAAAAAGTTACAAAGTGTTTGGGAATACAAAAAAGATAAATCCTCCAGAGCTTAAACAGTACTGACACTCCTTTAAAATTGGTTTCCAAAGGCAGTTTTGCAGTTGAACAAGAAAAATCAATCTCTTTTCTTTTCAGTTACCCACTTCTTTCCATCAAAATGGTATTACCCGAAATTAATTACTCACTTGATTTACTAAAGTTTGGGTAATTTCCAAAAATAAAAATTCCAAGTGAACAAAGATTCACAAATGCCAACGCTACATAAGAGTGTGCCACAGGGGAAGTAATCTTTCATGCAAAAGTTGGACAGGGAATATCATTTGTTTACTAAACTTCTAAGCCCAATGCTCAAGGCTATTTATACTTTTATGTGTAAATATATTTAAAGATTCCATTTATAAATGGCAACAAAGTAAGTTGTGAGAGATAAATGCACTATCCAAGAGTTTCCAAAAACTACACATAACCAAATACAATCTTTTGCAACAAATGGTGCTGTCACAGACATCCACAAAGAAAAAAATTAATCTAAGACACGGATCTTATACCTTTCACAAAAATTAACTCAAAATGGACACAGACCTAAATGTAAAACATAAAACTATAAAACTCCAGAAGAAAACTTAGGAGAAAACCTAGATAACTTTGGGTATGGTGATGCATTTTTAGATATAATACCAGACATAATCCATGAAAAAAATAATTGATAAGCTGGACTTCATTAAAATTAGAAGCTTCTCTGTACTTTGTACTTTCCTTTTAATTTTGTTATAAATCTAAAACTGTTCTTTTAAAAAAGTCTTTAAAAAAAACTACATATAATCACAAATACAAGATGATTTTACAACGGGAGAGAATGGTAACAAGACAGCACCAGTCATGAATTATAATAAACGGATACACCGTCATAGTCATTATCAATGCACAAAAGTATGAAACTCAATCGTCAAACTGCTCAAAATTCATTCAACTTTATAAAAATGTAAAGAAACCTATTTTTACATAATGTTAAAATTAATCCACCTGCCAATGCAGGGGACACGGGTTCAAGCCCTGGTCCAGGAAGATCTCACATGCCATGGAGCAACTAAGCCGGTGCACCACAACTACTGAGCCTATGCTCTAGAGCCCACAAGCCACAACTACGGAGTCCGTGTGCCACAACTACTGAAGCCCGCAAACCTAGAGCCCCTGCTCCACAAGAGAAGCCACCGCAATGAGAAGCCCACACACCGCAACAAAGAGTAGCCCCCGCTCTCTGCAACTAGAGGAAGCCCGCATGCAGCAATGAAGACCCAATGCAGGCAAAAATTTTAAAAAATAAAATATACTTTTTTAAAAATGTGTCCTTTAAAAAAAAATTAACTATTTAGATTCATTTCATAGATTTCATAATCTCTCATCTTAGGACAGGAAACAAGAGGTCAACATCTCGGATACAGAAAACCTTAAGAGAAACTATAAACATACACAAAATATGTATCATGTAATTAAGGCAAATTGTTTGATGATCAGAATTTTAGTTGACATAATACATTAGCACATACTTCAACTACCTCCACCTAGACTCCCAAAGAAAATCACACTGTCTTTATTCAGGATACCTAGTGTATGAATTCCTCTCATAATCTACTCTAGTGTGGTCTAACATTCTAACATTTTGTGGCACAGTTTTTTAAATATAACTTTTACTTGTGAGATCTAATTTTTAAACAAATTGAATTTATTTACAAGGGAAAGCCGTTGCTAAAAGGGAACATGCGCACTCAAAACTATGTAAGTTCCACTTGCAGGAATCATTACTTTTCCCTCCCATGGAGAACAAATAGAAAATCCAAAGGTCAGTTCCAACGTACCTCCCTGATTTTCCTCTGGAATGAGATTTTCTATATAAATTCTTTGACTCAACAAAAATAAATAAATACAGTAAGCTCTAACAAATTATACTTTGAGTACATTCAGTAAATCAGGTGTTCAGAACTTGAAACCCACCAAGTGACAGAAACATTATTATTCACGTGGGTTACATTCTGGTGGCAAAACACCAAAGCTGGGTGTGGGGATGGGTGTGTGTGTGTGTGTTTAATTTTGTACTTAAATATGCATGATAAAATAATAGAAATATATCCTCCCTAACTAAACACTCCAGTTTCAAGTCACTGATCATGGTGCCCAGGATCAAAACCTCAGCAAATAAGGAAATGAAGATAGGGAGGATTCATTACCAGAATACTTACTGCAGATGGGATAGGAGTCAGCCCATCTGATTTCATGACCCTTTATTACTCAATCGTCCAAATCAAGAGATTGAGCCTGTCTCCTTTTCCACTACAGTCTTCTGAGGCTTCCAAGTCAAGTTTCCTCTCTTACCCTAGTATGCAATAGAACCAAACACACCTCAAACATCTCAGTAAGTGATGATGGTTGGTCTTTGTCACAAAGAATTTAAGGTTTGAGAAAGGGATCAAAAACTGCCAGCATAGTATTTTTTTTAATTCAATAAACATTTTTTAAAAATCACATAAAAATCAGGATTTCTGACTTTTCTTGAAAAACAGAAAAATCTGGCATCAGTGGAATCACCTCCCTGCAAGACAATAATGGAATGAAGCTGAGTGGCAACAATTCCCATGAAAATGAGCCACAAACTCCTCGGTAGTGTCACAGTCCCAAAATTTGCTATAAGGTGTACCTGATGTGAGTCCAAGATGTGATTTATCACCGTAACTTTACAGTTGTTTTAATGAAAGAAGCAAAATATTTATCTGTATCTATGTTACTATCAGAAGAGAAAAAACAAAAGACAAACCAAGAAAGTAATATGTTTAAAAAATGGCAGGCAACCTATTTCTTAGTGGAAGTAAAGTTAGAAATACATATCCCCATTTCATGAAGGGATGTGAATTCACATTAAGCGTTTCCTTTTCCCTAGTTTAGTCTGACAACAGACACTTCAAAGAGGAATAAACTAATAGCCTCAAGAAGAATCCAGTGGAGTAAAGAATGGAAGGAACAAACAGGGGCTGCAAAGGGGAAATTTCTGAAATCTGTTAAAGTGGGAAAGA
Source organism: Lipotes vexillifer (assembly GCF_000442215.2). Classification (NCBI taxonomy): domain Eukaryota; kingdom Metazoa; phylum Chordata; class Mammalia; order Artiodactyla; family Lipotidae; genus Lipotes; species Lipotes vexillifer. The sequence continues at coordinate 956,227 of NW_006789959.1, read as the reverse complement.
ATAAAAGGAAATTAAAGAGATAAAAAAAATTTCTACTGCTTTGCAAGTATACCAGATTATCTTTAAGCAGAAGAAAGCCTGCAACGCCCAGGATTCTGTTTTCACTCTCCTACAGTCTTACTATATATGCAATCCCTGAGTAATCTTGTTTTCTAATCTACCACTTTTAACCACCTCATACGTACCATGACTTCCAAAACTGTGCCTCCAGCCCAGATATACCTCCTGAATTTCTAACACTTATATTCAACAGCATACTGAACGCTTCTGCCTGAATTTCTCATGGGTACCTCAAACTCATCATGTCTAAAATTAAATTCATTCCATACCCCAATTTCCTATATTCCCTCATTTAAATTAAAAGGAGGAGACGTCGACATAGAGAATGGACTTGAGGATACAGGATGGGCAGGGGGAAGCTGGTAAGGGCAGCATCGACATATATACACTACCAAATGTAAGGTAGATAGCTAGTGGGAAGCAGCCACATAGCACAGGGAGATCAGCTTGGTGCTTTGTGACCACCTAGAGGGGTGGGATAGAGAGGGTGGGAGGGAGGGGATATGGGGACATATGTATGCAGATGGCTGATGCACTTTGTTGTACAACAGAAACTAACAGTATTGTGAAGCAAGTATAGTACATAGAGATGTATTAAAAAATTAATTAATTAAAAGGAGGCATCACTGCCTATCCAATCACTGAAAAGAGAAGTCGTAAGAGTTACCTTGAACTGTCTGTCCTCTTAAAACTCCCACATCCAACTAATGAGTTATATTTTACATCTTAAATATCTCTTGGAGCCCCCCTCATCACCAAAGCCTTATACAAGACCTTCATTACAGCCTGCAAGAGTGCAAGACTACAATTCCTGCCTCTCCTCTGTAACATCCTCCTCACTGACAAAATGACTTTTGAAAAAAGATTCTGAAATACCTGGCTTTTTCTTGAGTAAGACCTGTTCTCTTGCTTTTGTTCTCTAGGATGGATCACCTTTCCTCTCTAGCAAAATCTCTATCAAGTTCCCTTCAAGAACCAGATCAAATTTATACCTTCCATAAAGCGAGTCTTCCCTCATAGGCACCTCTCCCTCTTCCCAGATAGAATGTTCAGTCCTTGCATTCTCTGCCTCCACTGCACTATTTAAAGTTCTATAGTAATTATTTATGAATATCTGCTTTTTCTAAACTAGAAACTTCTTTCATTCATTGGTCAAACATTTATTAAAGTCTAGCATGTGCCCCCTATAGCCAGGCTCTGCAAGTAAAGGATTGTTCTGAGCCTCACGAAGCTCACAATCTTGTGGAGGAAGAGAATTAAATATAAATTTATACAACAATACAGTACGAAAAATGATAGACATGCTTCAGCTATTACAAGGCTCTAAAAAGAAGGAGCAGGTAATCTGACCCAGCCCGAAGGGGAGGAGGGGCAGCAAATCAGAGGAAGCATCCTGAAAAAGGTAACACCTAAGATTAATTTCAGAGGATAACAGGACTCAGCCAGGTGAAGAAGAGGGCAACTGATAAAGAGAAGACAACAGGAGTAGGCACTGAAGCAAGAAAGAGGGTCCCATGGGGAAGGCACTGAAGGTTGTTTTTAAAAGGTAGATTGTGAGAAGCATATGGAATGTTCAAGTTAAACCATTCTATCAATTATGTGCAATATTTGAAATAGGCAGGAAAGCCTATGAAGAGCAATTACAGTCATACTATCTAAAAGCCAGAAACAGGTCAGAAGTAGTGGGGATGAACAGATGGCTGCATAGTGGAGAGATATCCAGATGACCCGACCAATAGATCAACAGATTACATGGGGCATGACAAAGAGCCATCATCACAGCTCTTTAAGCTTGAGTAGTATCTGGCTGAACAACTAGTCACTCCAAACAAGATACAAGAAAGAAGGCTGGGGGATGGTAAGTTTGTTGTTTTGCTTTGTGGATGAAGAAGTGAAGTTCAGTATGGGACATGTTCCGAGCAAAGGTACATACAGATCTCAAGTGAAGACAGACAGCAAGCAAATGGATATAGTGATACAAGTTATTTTCAAGGGAATCCTCAGGTCTACTAATACATAGAATCAGAATTGATTACCACACAGTCATCTAAAAAACATGAGACGGGCTTCCCTGGTGGCGCAGTGGTTTGAGAGTCCGCCTGCCGATGCAGGGGACACGGGTTCGTGCCCAGGTCCGGGAAGATCCCACATGCCGCGGAGCGGCTGGGCCCGTGAGCCATGGCCGCTGAGCCTGCGCGTCCGGAGCCTGTGCTCCGCAACGGGAGTGACCACAACAGTGAGAGGCCCGCGTACTGCAAAACAAAAAAAAAAATGAGGATGAAGTAGATCATGAAGAGAGCAGTAAGTCAAGGATGAAATACTGGTAACATCAACATTTTAAGAGGCAGAAAAAGAGAATGAAGCTCATGAAGATGACTGAATAGGTAAGCTTAGAAAGGTATAAAAAGAACCAGTAATGAATGGTGTCCTAAAAGAATGATCAACAGGTCCAAAACCAGGAGAACAGTTCAGTAAGATAAAAGCCAGTAAATGTCCAGAGGATTTGACAACTAGAAGGTAACTGTTGGTCTTACTGAGAGTGACATCTGTAGAGTAGTGAGTACAAACCAGACTGCAGTAGTTTAGGGGTGAGTGGGAACAGAGTTGTATATATGTTAGGCTCTAGGGAAGGATCCAATAAAGAGTACAAGTAAGATAAGGTATGACTCATAGGGCAGTAGGTGAAGGAATCAATGGTACAAAGAGAGTCTGACCTCTAATAATTTCATTAGAGACATCTCAGCTTCCAAAGCATAGAATTATTTAAAGGCAGAGAAAATACCATATTCAACTTTATCTGCCCATAGCTAGCAAAATTCCTGGAGTATAATACAAACTCAAAGATTCTGTTATATGCATGAATGACCAAGGGCAGGGGGGCGGGGGGGGGGGAGACACACTAAAAAGAAATACTCCCGAGAAGCATGTATCTCCTGTATCTCCACCCTTAAGAGTTACTACTTTAGAGATTTATTTACATTTAATGAACTTAAAAATGCACAAATATATAGGATATAGAGTGATATACCATGATAATGTCTGTTCAGTCTTTGCCATTCAAATATAATATCTATTTAGTAGTTTACTAAACAACTAAAAATGAAATAAGTAATTGCTACATACTATAAAAGGTATGTGCCTATCCCATCCTCTCATCCACAGCCCTGAGAATGTTATCACTCTATCTACTGCCCCATCCCCACCCAACCTTGTCTACACCAGGAATGTATACCTGACACAGAAACAGCCAATGCATACTTTGGCTGTATACTAAGGCAGACAATGCATACTTTGTGAGACTGGGCTCCATCAGTGATCTGAGCTAGACCCTCTCTCGGTAATTTGAAAAGTTAAAAACTGTTGCCAGCCAACGGTGGACACTGAACCTGAAAAAGGATATATATGTTCTGGGGCTGGAGTAGCCATCTTAAGGGGACATACAAGCCAATCGGTAAGCAAGGAAGCCAACTGAGAAAAACTGAAATGAGGCAGATACACTCTGAAAAGCCAAGATGAGAGACTCTGTGCTTCCCTGAAAGAGAGAACTGAGACTTTGGTCAGCTTTTTAGTTCCCACAGGACAAGCTACATTCCATTTTACTTCCCTGGATTTTCCTTTATATGTGAGGTAACCGGGGTATATTTCTATTCCTTACAGTCAAGAGTCACAACTGGAAAAATTCCTAAACAAGATTACATAAATGCCAACAATACAGAAGTAGTTTTTGTTTCTTTAAGTCTAATCAGATACTACACACTGTAACACAAAAGTAGTTAGGGGGCTTCCCTGGTGGCGCAGCGGTTGAGAGTCTGCCTGCCGATGCAGGGGACACGGGTTCATGCCCCGGTCCGGGAAGATCCCACATGCCGCGACAGGCCGCGGAGCAACTAGGTCCGTGCGCCATGGCCACGGAGCCTGCGCGTCCGGAGCCTGTGCTCCGCCACGGGAGAGGCCACAACAGTGAGAGGCCCATGTACTGCAAAAAAAAAAAAAAAAAAAAAAAAAAAAAAAGTAGTTAGGAATTCTAATCCTAGCTGGTTTCTACTCCTAGCTCTGCTCAAAGATCATGTGAACCTGAGCAATCAAAATGTCTCTCAACCTTTGTTTACTCACTTCTAAAAGGAAGTGGATTATAGACTTCTTATATATACTTAAATGGCTTAAAAATTAACTTGAGATGATAGTGTAAGGGGTGTGTGTATATGTATATACAACAAATTCAAAGATATACTCAAAGCAACTCTGGAAGTCTTTCGTGAATTTCTGTAACTGCAAGAAGAATGTAAACTTGGAGTATAAAAGGGCTCTTTCCTAAAACGCTTAACTGGATTATATGTAATAAATTATTTTTCTATTGAGATCATCACTAAGGCTACCAGAAATCCAAAAAGCAGTACCTGAAAAAAAATGTAGTATCTATGTGAAAATATGAAACTGCCGTTCAGGACAAAGTATTCATCTACTACACTGCCTCCCTTCTTGGACTTCTTAAAAATGCCTACCTACTATGGTTTAAACCATCTTCTGAGGGACTCCTTAAGTACAGATCACCATGCTCTGAATTATAAGAATGACCCCCACCACACTGGGCCACAGTTACAAGGGTGGATTTCTAAGGCTGGTTTACTGGTCTGTTAGACAGCCTGAGAGAATAACTGTATCAAATAATATAGGTAACCAAGAGTAAATGGTGACTCTGATCTGGCCAATAAAGTCTTCTCTTGGGGCTGTCAGTTGATGGTGATGGGAATAAAAGCAGCAGTGAGGCAGTAACAGAGTCAGTCAGGATGGCACAGCACCAGCACAGGCACTTACAAAAGCCTAATGCTAGGAGTGTCACAGGTTACCCACATAGCTAGATCTGTATTATATATATTGTACATGACCTTCTGGTGGCCAGATATATGTTGTATCCATAACTCCACTCTACATCTCAATCTATCTGAAACCATGCAAGGCAGCCGTTTCTGTTGTATTGTGAAGTCTGGCTATCTAATAAGGCTCTTCTTTCACTGATTTCACCACTACCTTATAATAAAATTCTTGTCGACTAAGGGATTATTCCAGAATTCCTCTGTGCCTTACATCCTTAAAAAAAAAAAAAGTCTACCATACCTAATACTTTTCAAAAAGCTAAATGCATTCTATGTACCTTTTAGTAGGTCTCTATCTTCTAAAACTAAAGAAATAAAAATAATGACCTCCAGATTCTTTCCTCAGTACTACAGATGTAAGTTTATACTCTGTTTTCTCTGTTAACAGAAAAACTCAATTAGATCTTCCAGAGCTGACATTAGCTTCTTAACATTTTTTTCTTTCTTGGCAAACATAATTTAGTGAGGGTCATTTTATGATAAAAAACAAATTAAAAAATGAAATACTGAAAGAAATAGGCAGACTTCAATAATGTCAGAAGGTCATTATTTAGTCCAAACTAAATCAAAATTAGCCTTATCTAAAAAACCTCAGATATCTGATGACTATTTAACCTATCTTAAACCATTGACTTTAAATTTTCTACAGTATCCATTTACCAAGTATAATACAAGGCACTATTTTCATAAAGATGTTACAGTGATAGGATGGCCCCCAAATGTAAAGAGACTCAAAAAACAATTCCCAAACCCTTGGCAAAAGTGGAAGACAAAGAAATGTGACCTGCACTAAAGTCAGTTAAAACCTATAAATAACTTCTTGAAGGTTCCCAAGACAATTTGTGTTACTGTTTTCCCCTATTTTTTCTTTTTCATTATTTTCATTTTATCTTGCACAGTAGGGAGATTTACATTTACTTAGACCTCTAAAACCGTTCTCTGGGTTCTATGAACATAAATATAGTGAGAGAAAAGAAATGAAGGAGCACAACTTCACTTCAGTTTGAATGAAATGAACAAAGCAAAATCATATTCAATAAACAAATAAACCATTGGAACAAAGATAAACAAACCCATTTGAAAAATCTACTGTATAAAATGTACTAAATAAGAGTTGATATCCTAAAACAACAACAACAACAAAAAACTGATCTTTGGCTCATTTTCTTTTTCAAGTCACCATGATCTTACATAGGAGAGTAGAAGGGAAACAAATAAACAAACAAAACTGGGGATATGTAAAATGGTACAGCCATTGTGTAAAATGGTTTGACAGTTAATCAAAAATTTAAATATATAATTACCATATGACCAAGAAATTTCACTCCTAGGTATATATCCAAAAAGACTAAAACTCAAATACATATACATACATGTTCACAGCAGCACTATTCACAACAGTCAAAAGATAAAAATAGCCCAAATGTCCACCAATGAATGAATGGATAAACAAATTGTGGTCTCTACTTACAACAGAGTATTTATTATACAATCATAAAAAGGAATGAGGCAGGGCTTCCCTGGTGGCGCAGTGGTTGAGAGTCCGCCTGCCGATGCAGGGGACACGGGTTCGTGCCCCGGTCCGGGAAGATCCCATATGCCGCGGAGCGGCTGGGCCCGTGAGCCATGGCCGCTAAGCCTGCGCGTCCGGAGCCTGTACTCCAAAATGGGAGGGGCCACAACAGTGAGAGGCCCGCGTACCCCAAAAAAAAAAAAAAAAAAAAAAAAAAAGGAATGAGGCAGTACTGATATATGCTACAACATGGATAGCACATTATGCTAAGTGAAAGAAGCTAGGCACAAATGGTCAAATACTGTATGATTCCATTTATATGAAATACCCAGAAAAGATAAATCCATAGAGACAGAATGCAGAAAGGTGGCTGTCAACGGCTGGGAGGAGAATAAAATGGGGAGCAAGTGTAATGCGGGGTGATGAAAACGTTCTGAAACTATATAGAGGTGGTGGCTACACAACTTTGTGACTGTGCTAGATGCCAATAAATTGTTCACTTATAAAATGGTAACTTTGTTATGTCAATTTCAATTTCACCTCAATGTTTTAAAAACTTAAAAAAAAAACTAGGTCAGTTGTTAGAAGACACAATTTCTACACCCAGGTTGTAGGCCAGCCACTTAGAGCTGACCTCTCTGAGCCTCAATTTCTTCATCTGTAAACGCGTTGGGAACAGATGATATCCAAGCTTCCTCTCATTAACTGGTGCTCTATATCTGCAGCTCTGAATTTTTAAAGAATTGTATCATATAGGAATATATCTGAAAAACAAAGCATGAAGTACTGGTTAATGTTCTCAGCAAGTTTTACAGGAAAGTCATTAGAAAGTTGAACAAAATTGCTTCTCCTAATGACTTTAAATAAAGTGGACATAAACATTAAAAGGCACGTCAATGAAGGCAACTCTGCAAGAAGTAAAACTAATGTTTTCTAAGATTGTAATTTTCTAGTAGTCAAGCTATATCCAAGTATACAAATTAGAGAATCTAACCACAATTATAAATAAACAAATAAATAGATGAAATTTGAGAATCTAAAAGAAAGACTGGATTAAATAACTCTCAGGCATTTTCCCCTAATATCAATTCTTTCAGGCTTTGAGAGGTGCTGAGAATCATGTAATCTGTGGTCACTGAATGTGGGTAGTCTATATTCCGATTTAGAGTTAATCTATATACACCTAAAAATAAGGTAAACCATAAAAACTAAAGAGCCTAACTAGTGTTCTCACAACGCTACTTCTACAAGTTAGCAGACTAAAGCCACATAAGCAAGCCAAATTTTTCCTCAGGAAGCAGCTTTGGATATACTCTAACATAATAAATGTTAAGCTGAGTTATCAGAATTTACCACCATACAGTAGAGCAGAAATAGTTTTGGCCTAGAAAATTTAAGCCAAATGATGTCAGCTGCCACAGCCAAAGAAAAATCTTATTAACATTCCTATGAATAGTCTAAATCTGTACTGGCAAAACTAAACTATGAAATGTCCCCACAAATGACTGAGACAACTGACTAGCTGTGCAGAGTTTTTTAATAAATATCAACTGACTTTTAGAAAAATGAGAACCATTCATACCCACCTAAACATAGGTAAATCAATGAATGCAATCCAAAAAGAGAAAAGGAAAACAAGAACCATTTAGCATAATTGCTCCTCAGTTTTCATCTTGCTAATAAGCACATCTGAAAACTATGAATACAAAAGATACATCTAAAAAAACACATGTCACAACCCAGCGTTAAAAGCATCCTTTTGATGTAACCTAAATCCCTATGACCCATCATAGGTATCATAGGCTTGGTGTCACAACCTCAAAAAGTTACTTTTACTTTCATAATTCAAACACATGTGAAATAAAGTCACTGTATACAAAATCATCTAATTTTAAAAAGTACAAAAGCTTTGGGCTTCCCTGGTGGCACAGTGGTTAAGAGTCCGCCTGCCGATACAGGGGACACGGGTTTGTGCCCCGGTCCGGGAAGATCCCACATGCTGCAGAGCAGCTGGGCCCGTGAGCCATGGTCACTGATCCTGCGCGTCCAGAGCCTGTGCTCCACAGCGGAAGAGGCCACAACAGTGAGAGGCCCATGTACCGCAAAAAAAAAAAAAAAAAAAAAAAAAAGTACAAAAGCTTTAATCATGGACATATATTTTGCTCAGTAAGGGCATATGGGTTTTAATTACTAGTTGACATGATATACTGTAATTATGCAAAAGTATATTTCCCACTAAGCATACAATTTTCTTATTTCTACATCAGGCTATTACCAAATTTACTACTTACCCTATTCTGACCAAAAATATATTAAAAATTTTTGATAATGTTTCTGAATGAACTCATCATTCAAAAGTAATTCCACAGTTCATTTGCATAACTAGGGTAGCTCTTGAACTCTGCAAGTATTATACTTTAAAACGCTTTCTCTAATTTAAAAGAAATATAAATTTTCTGCACTCCATTGACAGTGATATCTGATGTTCTCATCTTCCAAGTTTAACAATGCAAAAAAATCAAGTTACATGTCAAATTAATCAAATGAGTTGCAGTAAACCACTTTATTCTGACAACAAATTTGAATCAGTGTAACAATTATAAATTTCTAGTCTCATATATAGTTTATACTTTAATCTAGGGTGAACGGTTTCTTTGTGAAACTGACTTCAATTCTCTATGCATAAAATTCTAACGTATAAATAAGGGAAGTTTGCGTAGATAATATACAAGGTCCCTTTTCACTGTTTCTAAGTCTATACCATTTCTTCAATGTTGAAAAAAATCTGGAATTGGGCAATTAAAACTGTTCCAGAAAAGCATCAAGTGTAAAAGTAAAGAAATAGCAAAGGCTTTGCCATTGTTAGGTACAGCAAAGTGTCAAACCCACACAAGCAAGCACGCTGGAGTGAGCAGAGCTATGCTCTGCAGACCTAACCAAGCCTTGACACTCCAGAGCCTCCTCCTGCCAGTGTCAGGACAAAAGAGACCAGGTCCCTAACCACTCACCTAGGAGCCTGTGGAACAGCAGCATGAAACTCTGGGCCTCTCCATGGATCTTATGCAGCCAATCCAAACCCCTTAACAAAGAGAAGAATACAAAGCTAGGACTTCCTATTAAGTTCAACCCCAGGTCTTAAACTGACTCCTGAGAGCCACTCACCCAATTCCCAACTTTCATCCACCATGGGACTGCGGAATGTATTTTCCAGACTCATTGTGAACCCACTATACCCTGTTATCTTTGGTCACTACCAAAAGATAAATTTATTACAGTTATCAGTCCTCTCCTGGACTCTAACCACTGTACTGTTCTTGTTTTTTCCTCCTTTATCCAACCTCCCACTGCTTACCTTCCTCCCAAAACCTCCCTCTAGGTTTACTCTGCTCCAGGGTAAAAATAAATGGATCTATATCATCAACAATTTCACTGTTTGCTTTAAAAGCTGCTTCTCCTGCCTCACTCTCAAAGGTTGCTTATTCTTTCATTTATCATGTACTCCAACTTCATGATGCAGGGTCATGTACCTAACCATAACTCCCAGCCAGTTTCCCATAAAAAAAAACAAAAAACAAACAAACAAAAAAAACCCTGCCACTGTGCAACTGCTGCACATTAGAATTCCCAGGGACATTTTAAAGCCCCACTGCCCAGGTTACACCCCATACAAATTAAATCTGAATAGCTGATGGGAGCTAGCCATTAGACTTTCCAATGTGCAGCAAAGTTAGGGTAAGAGCATTAGTAGTTTGTAAAGTTCCCCAGGTGATTCCAAAATGCAGTCACAGGGGCAAACCACTGATTCCCCAAGGCACTCCTAATCATTCACTCAAAACTCTTGACATGCTTCTGTCCTAAGTATTACATAACCTTGAATTATTTCAACATGCATCCACCCAACATTCTTTTTCTTTCTTTTTTTTTTTTTTTTGGCCACGCCGTGCAGCTTGTGGGATCTCAGTTCCCCAACAAGGGATTGAACCCGGGCCACAGCAGTGAAAGCGCCCAATCCTAACCACTAGACCACCAGGGAACTCCCAACACTTTACTTTTAATATCATAAGCATTTCACCTCCACCGACATTCACTGCAAGTCCATTTTAGCCACTTTAAGACCACACTCCAGACTTCATCACCCTGTATTCTCTGAATGGGAAATGTGAAAATTAACTATCTTACTCTCTGATCACAATCTTCCAGTTATTAGTTAAACCTACTGCATCTATTTTTCATTATCATTCAGAATTGCAGACACTTAATTCTACTTTCTCCTTACTTAGCCCACTTCTGCATTCACTTCCCTATCTAGACTGGACTCCACAGTTCACCATTTCAACCACTCTCTTGCCAATATCTTCATTTATCACATTACGTTGGCACTGTCTATTTATTTTCCTGTATATACCATATACCTAAGTCCCATGAGATCAGAAAATGTATATGCTTTATTCATTGATGTATTCCTGTTGACAAGTATAACATCTGGCACATCCAGTATACTCTGAATAAGTATATATCGAATCCACAGATCTTCTCAGTAATCATCTAAATCAATGTGATATACACATCAATAATTTTTCCTAGTGATAATCTTCACCAGATTACCTTCCTTTCTTATCATTAACTGGCACCTTAATACTTCAATTTCACTTGCCCTTTGTTTCCGTGTCAAATCAATTCAGTGAGCACCTATCTATATGGCAGAGGGAAGGGGAGAAGACAGGAGTATAAAGTGTAACAATAAACACTACTGGAAAAATTAGATAAACACTTGAGAAACTTATAAAAGTGGGAAAAGGTAATTTACAGCACCACTTTTAAGAGTAATTTTTTTAACTTAAAGAAAATTTTCTCTGTGTATTAAATATAAAGAAAGGTATAGAAGTATGTACCCAGAATGCTTTTAAAACAGAAAAAGCAAATACTTTCACTTCTTACTAAATACACTTCTGCACTGGTTTACTTTTCAAGCAGCATGAACTTTTTAAAAAATATATATTGCAAATAATACTTTATTCTTTTTAGATTACACATACCACTTTTCCTACAAAAGACACACCATATCCTTAACTCATTTTATTTACATTCAATTAACAGTCATTTAAAATGTTTAAGTGAATACACTATTATGGATGTTTATTTCTATCAAGCAATGATCATAAAGGCTGTCATAAAATCTGTACTCCAGCAAGTGAAAAACATGAAACTAACATCCTGTTTAAGAAAGCAAGACAAAACAATTGGTCAAATTATGGTAATAACAAGGGAATAGCTTAACACACATAACCTTTAAAATGAACTGGAAAATCTTAAAAAACAGATATGTATTTGTATATTGTCAAAGTGTAATTAGGTAGTAAATAAAATTTTTAAAACTTTAATAAGTATAAAAGAAGGTGGAGATGATGAGAGCAGACACATTGCTGCAAGTGACTATGAAGAGGCAGCGGGACCATAATCAGAGATGATCCTCAAGAATATCATGACTGAGCTGTGATTCCTGGACATGTAGTGCTGCTGAAAGAATAAGCCGGCCTAGTTAGGGATCTGCAAAGTCAAGACCCAGAGACTCAGAATGTGCCAGGAGAAAAAATAATGGATAAGCACACCAATAATCATGAAATAATAGAGCCAGGAATTCAGGAGAAGGTAAACAGATTATTACAGACAGAGAGGGCAGCACTAGTCTCTGCTTTTGGAGGATTCCTCCTCCTCTAGGGTGTGCGGTTAACCATGAAAACACTCAAAGCATGGCAACTGAGGATTGGAACACTGCAAAATTTTAGGTTACTGTAGCTAGCTACTCCACTACAGAGCAGAGTGGTTTTTAATTACCTAGCACTGCTACAATGTAAACCAAATGCCTCATCACCCTCAAATTCTCAGTAAAGTCTTCTATCAACACACACACACATCTAAATATGATAATAAAATTTAAGAAAAAAATTATTTTTTCAAAATTCAAGTTGGGGAAAACTATAATGGATTAATTTCAGCTCTATTTTTATGTATTTAATTTGTCTTGTTTATGTGATCCTTGATACCATTTCCTGAAGCTAATTACAGAAAATATATTACAAAATTTAAATATTTTTTGACACAAAAAGCACAGTCAACTAAAGAAAAATAAATTGGACTATGTCAAAATTTTTAAATGCTGTGCTGCAAATGATACCCTCAAGAAAATGAAAAGCCAACCCATAGAATGAGAAAAAATATTTGTAAATCATATACCTAATAATGAACTTCTACCTGGAATATACAAAGAACTGTTAAAACTAAGAGGGACTTCCCTGGTGACGCAGTAGTTGGGAGTCCGCCTGCCAATGCAGGGAACACAGGTTCGATCCCTGGTATGGGAGGATCCCACATGCTGCAGAGCAGCTAAGCCTGTGCATCACAACTACTGAGCCCTCGCACCACAACTACTGAGCCCATGTGCTGCAATTACAGAAGCCCACGCGCCTAGAGCCCACGCTCCGCAACAAAAGAAGCCACCACGATGAGAAACCTGCGAACCACAATGAAGAGTAGCCCCCGCTCACTGCAAAGAGAGAAAAGAAAGCCTGCGCGCAGCAACAAAGACTCAACGCAGCCAAAAGACTATATATAAAAATAAATTAAATAAATAAATAAAAACTAAGAAATAATCTAATTTTAAAATGAGCACAAGATTTGAGTACACATTTCTCCAAAGAAGATAATATAAGTGGTCATAAAAAGCATATGAAAAAATGTTCAACATTATTAGACGTTAAGGAAATGCAAATCAAATACACTACAAGATATCACTTCTCACCCAACAGATGGCTATAATCAAAAAGACAGATTATAACAAATATTCTTGAGGATGCAGAGAAATTAGAAGCCTCCTATATTGCTGGTGGGAATAAAAATGGTGCAGTACTTCTGAAAACAATTTACAGTTCCTCAAAAGGTTAAACATAGAGTTACCATATGATTCAGCAGTTCCATTCTTAGTATATACCCTAGAGAAATGAAAACATGTCCATACAAAAACGTGTACACAAGTGTTCATAGCAGCCTTACTGATAATAGCCCAAAAGTGAAAATTACCCAATATCCATCAATAAATGAAAGAATACACAAAATGTGGTGTTTCTATACAATGGATTACTAGGCAATAAAAAGAAACGTGAAATACTGATGCATGCTACAATATGTATGAAACTTGAAAACATGTTAAGTGCAAGAAGCCAGTCACAAAGACCACACACTGTATGATTCCATTTATATAAAGTGTCTGTAACAGGCAAATCCATAGAGACAGGCTTGTGATGACAGCCTGGGGCTCAAAGCAGGGAAGATTTGGGAGTGACAGCTAAAAGGTAAGGGTTTTTCTGTTTGAGGGTAATGAGTTCTACAACCTACTGTGGCAACAGATGCACAACTCTGTGAACATACTAAGAGCCACTGAACTGTATTCATGTATGGTATATAAATTACATGTCAATAAAGCTGTTTTTTAAATTACTACTTACTAAACAACAAAGAGAAATAAAATAAATAAGCAAACGAGGCTAAAGTCCAGACACACAGATCAATGGAACAAAACAGATTCGAGATAAAAACAATTCTAGAAATAAGAATCTAAAAAGATAAAGTGCAGAAAAGGCACTATCTTTACTGCAGTGGTTCTCAGCCAAGGGCAATTATTTCCCCAGGAAACATTTAGCAATGTATGGAGACATTTTTGGTTATCAAAATGGGGGGTCGGTATCACAGAGGCTAAGGATTTTGCTGTGTGCACCCTACACAGCATCCTAATGCACAAGATAATCATCCACAACAGTGAAGAGGAGAAAGAGGATGAGAAAGAGGAGGATGGACTTCCCTGGTGGTGCAGTGGTTAAGAATCCGCCTGCCAATGCAGGGGACACGGGTTCGAGGCCTGGTCCAGGAAGATCCCACATGCTGCAGAGCAACTAAGCCCTTGCGCCACAACTACTGAGCCTGTGCCCTAGAGCCCATGAGCCACAACTACTGAGCCCACATGCCACAACTACTGAGCCCACATGCCACAACTACTGAGCCCACATGCCACAACTACTGAAGCCCACATGCCTAGAGCCCCCTCTCTGCAACAAGAGAAGCCACCGCAATGAGAAGCCCACGCACCACAACGAAGAGTAGCCCCTGTAACTAGAGAAAGCCCGTGCACAGCAACAAAGACCCAAAGCAACCAAAAATAAAATTAATTAATTAGTTTTTTGAAAAGAAGAGCAGGAGGAAGAGGAGGAAGAAAGATGGCGAGATTATCAATTCTGGATTAAAAAGACACAACAATGATATCGCTGGATTAGATCCTAGTTCAAACTGAGAAAACCTGAATATACTATTAGATGATAATAGGGTATTACTGGTCATTTTATTAGGTGCAACAAGTACTGCTGTAGTTATATCGAAAACATCCTTGGGGCTTCCCTGGTGGTGCAGTGGTTGAGAGTCCACCTGCCGATGCAGGGGACACGGGTTCGTGCCCCGGTCCGAGAAGATCCCACATGTCGTGGAGCAGCTGGGACCGTGAGCCATGGCCACTGAGCCTGCGCGTCCGCAGCCTGAGCTCTGCAACGGGAGAGGCCACAGCAGTGAGAGGCCCACGTACCGCAAAAAAAAAAAAAAAAAAAAAAAAAAAAAATCCTTATTCTTGGGCAATTCATGAGGGTATTTTGAGAAGTGACTTACAATATCTGAAGTTTACTTTAAGATAGTTCAGCTACAATATCAACATAAATGGCACAGAGAGAGTCAGAGATAAAACAAATATAACAAAATTTGAACAAATCTTGGTAACTGGTACATGGGTGCTAATGGTAATATTTTTCAAAGTTTCTGTATGTTTGAAAATTTGCATTTTTAAAAAACTGATAAAAATTATGAATATTTTTCCCCTATAAAATATCTCACAAAAGTACTAAAAATATGTAGAAAACAACTACAACTATGTAGAATTTCTGCTGAAAAAATGATAAATCATTGTATAATCTACAGACAGGAGAGCTCTTAAATGGCAAAATCTGTAGGAAGACTGACATTTCTGACAACATAAAATTAATTTTCATTAATATTTTTAAAAATCCATAAAGTTAAATATATATATACTTGTAAAAATATATGTATCATATACAACAAAACATTAAAATCCATGAGTAAAGGGATTTTATAAATCATTAAGAAATAGACCAATACTCCAAGAAGAAAAATAGGATAGGAACAGACAATTCAAAACTGAAAATACAAATGGCCAATAAGCATATGAAAAATTATCAACCCCACTGGCAATCAAAGAAATTCAAACTTTTAAAACAAGAATTTTTCACCTATTGATAGGCAAGGATGAAAAATTATTAAGTCAAATTTGTTCATCATAAAAAAAAGGCTAAGCATAAGATTAAAAAGTATTAAGTATGCTGCTGACATTTGTTTTAAATACAATTAATTTGTTTCTTAATGTCCTACCACCGGTACTTTATTATTTTTTAATACATCTTATTGGAGTATAACTGCTTCACAATGCTGTTACTTTCTATTCTACAACAAAGTGAATCAGCCATCTGCTACATATATCTCCATATCCCCTCCCTCTTGAGCCTCCCTCTCACCCTCCCTATCCCACCCCTCTAGGTGGTCACAAAGCACTGAGCTTGATCTCCCTGTGCTCTGCAGCTGCTTCCCACTAGCTATCTATTTTACATTTGGTAGTGTATATATGTCCATGCCACTCTCTCACTTCGCCCCAGCTTCTCCCTCCTGTGCCCCCCCCATGTGGCCTCAAGTCCATTCTCTATGTCTACATTTTTATTCCTGCCCTGCCACTAGGTTCACTGTAGCACTATTTACATAGCCAGGACATGGAAGCAACCTAAATGTCCATCAACAGATGAATGGATAAAGAAGATGTGGCGCATATATACAATGGAATATTACTCAGCCATAAAAAGAAATGAAATTGAGTTGTTTGTAGTGAGTTGGATGGACACAGAGTCTATCATACAGAGTGAAGTAAGTCAGAAAGAGAAAAACAAATACTGTATGCTAATGCATATACATTGAATACAATTTTTAATATAGTGTTCATCTATTTCTATTTTATTAACTATATTTAATAAGTAATAAAGCAGAATTTAAATGCTGCCTTCTGGGCATTTCCTATAATACTTAGGATTTTTTCCTCCACTGACTAATAATGAGTTATAATAATATATTTCAAAATAATGAGCCATCTTTGCATATCTGCAATGAATCTCACTTAATCGTAGCACCGTCTTCCTTTAATGTATAATCTGACAGTCTATTTTACTTATAATTTTTACATGAATGTTCATAGATAAAATTATTCTGTAAATTTATACTAAGATAGGAGGTTGCAAATGTATTTGTATACATGATCCCACTTTTTAAAAAAGTGTACAAATATAACACAGACCATTATTTCCCAAAAACTGAAGACAAAAATATTAATCATGGTTACTCTGGATGAAATTAGGAGCAATTAATGTTTTTTCATTATACTTAACTTTGTTTCAAATTTTTATAAGCATGAATCATTTTAAAAACTACTTGCCAGAAAAGCTATCTTCATTTGAAAAGAAAAAATAATTAGCTGTAAATGCCTGCACAAAGAAAGGAGACCCCTGTATAACCTACTTGAGGCTCAAACAAACAACAGAAACAAGTCTTTGAATTAAACTGACATCATCTCTCACAGGTTATGCTATTCCTGTACCTAGGTCAATGTATATGGATAAAGAACAGAAAAACTAGATTTCCACCAACAGTTTGTGAGAATTTTGAAAAGGTTGAAAATTATGTTGCTAGTAATTTTAATCATATTCTTAGAAATAATTAAACACACTAAAAATTGTATTTCTTCTAAGACATTTAACAACAAAAAATGATTTTTAAAATTACACTTAAATCATTCCTTTAAAAAGCTCTTTTTCTGAATAACAGAGTTCTAATTCATTACATTTCTTGAAACTACTACGGGAATATTTTAGTGAGGAAGGGAGCTTTATTCCACTATATTTTTCAAGGCCAGAAAGAAAACATCAAAAGGAAATTAAAATGTTGAATGCCCAGGTTTCTCAATAATTCTCCTCTTATTCCATAAATATCTTGTTCTCTTTAGATTCTGTCACTTTAACACTACTAAAATAAAATGTATTATTTTGATATAATACAGTATAGTATTTGGCATTTCTAACCCAATAATTTGTCTACAGCCTACCCACTCTATTTGAGCCACGTTACAGTAAGTACATAAAGATCTTCAGGAGCTTCCCTGGTGGCACAGTGGTTAAGAATCCGCCTGCCAATGCAGGGGACACGGGTTCGAGCCCTGGTCCGGGAAGAACTCACATGCCACGGAGCAAATAAGCCTGTGCGCCACAACTACTGAACCTGCACTCTACAGCCCACGAGCCACAACTACTGAGCCCATGTACCACAGCTACTGAAGCCCACGCGCCTAGAGCCCGCGCTCTGCAACAAGAGAAGCCACCGTAATGAGAAGCCCACGCACCACAGCTAGGAGTAGCCCCCACTGTATGCAACTAGAGAAAGCCCGCGCACAACAAGGAAGACCCAATGCAGCCAAAAATAATTTTAAAAAAAAAATCTTCAAACACCAAGGTCATTCTCTATCATTACCGCATACTGAAAAATAAACTCAGTCACACAGCAATTCACCTTAAGCTCCTTTTACAAAAGTGAATCAGAAAGAATGAATTTAGTTTATACATTAGAAGACCGCTATTTAACAAAGTGTTCTCTACTACAGTACACAAAACTTTTACTATGGCAGTTAACTAGTGCAATGCAAGATAAAACAGGCCATATTTATAAGTGGCCCCTCTTCGCCTCATTCATATAAGACTGTAACAATACAAGAATAATAGTCCCAATATTGACAATTCAACTTCTGCTTTTCCCCATAATATATAATACAAGGGGAAACTACAGTAAACAGAGTTAAATGTTCAAAGCACAGCCTAGCACTGAACTGTCACCAGTCTCCTACCTCTCCCTTTCTTCTTATGAAAAGGAGCATCCTCTGAAACAGTAGGAGCCATGACGTATTAAGTGTTAGTATTAACTGTTTAGTGCTTTGCTAACCACTTTATATAGATTTCTAATTCTCACAACTCTATGACATAAGTTATATTACTAACTCTATTCTATAGATGAGGAAACAGCTAAGTCACAGAAGTGGACCATGAACTGAACTTGGTTTAAAATTTAAGCATGGGGCTTCCCTGGTGGCACAGTGATTAAGAGACCACCTGCCAGTGCAGGGGATGTGGGTTCAAGCCCTGGTCTGGGAAGATCCCACATGCCGTGGAGCAACTAAGCCTGTGCGCCACAACTACTGAGCCTGCGCTCTAGAGTCTGCGAGCCACAACTACTGAGCCCAAGTGCCACAGCTACTGAAGCTCACGCGCCTGCAACGAGAAGCCACCACAATGAGAAACCCGCGCACCACAACGAAGAGCAGCCCCCACTTGCCACAACTAGAGAAAGCCCATGCACAGCAACGAAGACCCAAGGCAGACAAAAATAAATAAATTTAAAAAAATAAAATAAAATTCAAGCATGTCCTGAACCATTATTTTACACCAACTCTCAAGTAGACTTTTTTTTAAAAAAAGATATGGAGGGGATGGGCAAAATTCTGCACACATATCTAAGGAATCAAATAAAAGTGATTTATTAAGATTTAAAAATTCAATTTATTGGGCTTCCCTGGTGGTGCAGTGGTTGAGAGTCCACCTGCCAATGCAGGGGACACGGGTTCGTGCCCCGGTCCGGGAAGATCCCATATGCTACAGAGTGGCTGGGCCGGTAAGCCATGGCCGCTGAGCCTGTGCGTGCTCCGCAACCGGAGAGGCCACAGCAGTGAGAGGCCCGCATACCACAAAAAAAAAAAAAAAAAATTCAATTTATCAGAAAAACCTGAAGTAACTAAACTGACACTAATATCTTAGTCCTTGGTACCCCTTAAGAATCTGGCGTAGATTTTGTAGGTATTAGTATTCAGATAACTTTCAAGGTATATTCTAGACTTGGTACAGGTTCAAACAAATTTCCTTCATGTTCCTGAAAGCTGTACAGTAACAACTCCACATCAAAACAATGACCCTGAAAGTACTACAAGATGCTCTTAATTCACAATAAAAAATAAAGCTCAACATTGTTCTCTGTTAACTCAGAGATTATGAGGCTTTTTAATCAAGATAAATTCAGACAAGAAGTATACAATCACAAAACAAAATTATACTGAACTGTATTATTTAAAAATATATATAAATTGTTGTATACATTCGTCTTTTAAATATTTAAGCAATGGAAAGTATTTTTAAACCCATTAAGTGGAGTATAACTTAAAAAATAAAAGTTAAATTATTGTGGCCTGTTTAATTTGCTGGGGGGGGGAGGAAAGGGTGAAGGTTAGGGGAAAAAACTGAGAAAGCAAGCACGCCTACAGACATAGAGGAGAATAATAAAAGAGGTGAGGGAAAAAAATCAACACATCCACAAAGCAACAGTGACAAGGGGGAAAAAATAAGTATAGTAAGGAAAACAGAGACAGACACAGATTCACCCACAAAGGACCTTGATGGTATAATCTTCAGCTAACTAAAATGTTATTATCACATGAACACTCCACTCTTTGAATTATAACAATGTATTGTACTATTACATGAATGCAGATAAGCAGCTCCTGAATGAAGGAACTGAATTTACATTCTTAATACCCATATTTAGATGTATAAGTACAAATCTTATTTGTAATAACTTAGCCCTACGTCTTTTTCTTAACCTACTACACAGTATACTAATACCAATCAAGCTAACTACATAATTTTTTTAAACAAAGGATTTTAACATTCCTCACCTTCTATTCCCTATAAAAGGAACAATTCAAGAGAAAAGCTTAAATAAATTGAGCTACTTTACATAAAACTTTATCAAATTGACAAGAACCTTAGTACTTCCCGTAGCAGAAAACTACACAACACTGGCATCTTTTTAAAGCATAATATGAGATTATACTACAACTTTTCCCTTTCACTTCATCTATTGTAAAAGCTTTAGTGGGCAGAAGAAATTATTGGTCAGTCAAAAGTTCTAGTTATGACCACAGTATACAAGTGTCACCTCTCTTGATTTCCTCCTGATATTTAGTCTAGATCTAGCTCTTAGTGTAATACATAAATTAGAAAGTTAATAAAAACTGAGAAAGGGAAGAATTAGATCATCTGCATCAAAGGGGATTATTTTGTTTAATTTGACATTTTAAAACTTCCTCAATAAAACAAAGACAGAATACAAAAAACAACTTCAAACACAAAGTTATAAAATATAAAGCACTTATTTACTTCTGAGGAAATAATAATTAAAATCTTGTTATTTCTTGAGTTTTATTGTGGGAAATACTGTGTGCCATACTTAACACATTATCTCACTTAATACTTAGAACAACCCTATAGGGTATCATTAATTTAAAAGTTACACAGACAAGAAAACTGAGGCTCAAAAAGGTTAATAACTTTCTAAGGTCAAAACACTCTGAAGTGACAAAACAGATTCAAATCCAAATAATCTGACACCAACGGCCATTCTTAACCAAAAGCATACACTCTTCTTCAGAAACTAAGAATGTCCAATTTGTGAGTAGAAGATATATATGTGGCAGGGTGGGGGGGAGAGAGAGACAAGAGAGAGATAGAGATGATTAACACTCTGAGTCCCAGTACAAAGACAATCTCACTAACTTCTGTAGTTCTATAAATTTTGCATTAGTGCCTATTATTTGATTGAATATTCTGAGCTATCAGACATTAACTGGTAGAGCTTTTATAAATTATAAAATATTCTTAAGCCTAACTGATTTTTCTAAAATTTTTATATAATCAACACACCCACTATTTGTAAATTCCATTATTTCCGTTTCTTTTTCTGTACCTTTGTTGTGTTCTACCTTTCAAGTTGTTGCCAACCTCCCTCTAGACCACTTCCTCTTATTCTGCTAACTCTTACCAGGATTAGACTATTGCAACGGTTTGAGTGTTGAGCACTTAGGTAGGACTCAAGAAAAAGCATATGTCGTTAGTAATTACACTGGACATTAAAGTAACTAGTTATACTAACAGCTGTGATCTGATTAAACACCCTGAGGAAAGTTCTGAGGAAGAAAAAATGCCACCTCAAATAATCTCAGGAAGAGAAATCAAGAACAAATTCTAAAGTACAATATTATGACTTGGAGAAACATTAGATAATACATAATATTATAGTATCTTAAAATCAAACCATTATTTTCCAAAATCTCTGTAATAACTAAACTGAGGTGAAATTTTATTTGACTTAACTCTTCCATTAAAACTGTACAACTTCAGTTTTATAACTTCCAAGCCTCAAATGATCGTGAATCCAAGAGCCATTCTCCATACATGTCCTGTTGTCAAACAACTCTGGCCTGAAAATAAAAGATGTCACAATACAAAGAATCACAGACTGGCTCACCTGCCAAACCACAGCCAGGCTAAAGATAGCTCCAGGGTTCCAAGAGCAAAACCAATTCAGGTTTAAATAGAGTAACATTCAAGGACTCTCCAATAATGCAGGGCTAAGGTCAAAAGCAAAACAGGATTCACCATAGGAATTTCACAGCTGCATCAGAATTAAAAGGTCCCTCAGGAAATTGGAGAAAACAGTGCAGTAATCTAACAATGGTGAATTATTCCAGCTGATTGTATATGAGCCTCTGGCACTAACTGAAAGATCATTAAACAAGCTGCAGAATTATTTTATTGAACTTTTCTGGTACATATTATTTCTGAATATACAGTGGAATTATAGATGGGTGAAATGATCTAACAATGCTCTAAAAGTGACATTGAGAGGTATTTTAGGTAGAGATCGTGGTAGCAGCTGCCCTCCTAGAAAAGGTACCCCCCAAATTTCCAACTTTTTGAAATTCATGACTAAATTTTTACTCTTACTTGCAACTTTGAGACAACATTAAAGGTCATACAAACACGAAACACTCAACAAAGCACCACAAAAATCTGCATTACTGTACTATTATAAACAAAGCTTTAGGTTTATCTAGTTCAGGAAAACAAATGAAATCATAAAAAGTAAGTAGTAAGAAACACAAAACAAAATCCAAGTTGTTCTTGCATTTATGATTTGTTACATGAACATAACATCAATCTAATCAGATTCTTCTCTGTAGGAAAAATTAAAACAGAATTACATTCTAACTAAATGCTTAATGTTCACCTTTTTTTTTTTGTCTAACTTTTGTGTGCGTGTTTTGTGATCCCAAACACAGTATTCAACCACAGTGTACTATTTTTAAAAGCCTGATGGACGGAGATAATAACCAATCCTTGAAGGGTAATTAATGTGATAGTTTAAATTTATCAAAGACGATTTTTGTCAGTAATTTTTCAATTTTACTTTCATTTTGCTGGAAGGAATATTCAACATTCTTTTATTGACAGATATTTAGTGAGAACTAAGCGTGAAGCTCTCTTCCAGGCACTGGGAATACAATGGTAAGCCGCACATTCAGGAGTTTACACGAATATGTAACATACGGGGTAGGGACCAAGTACTACTTTTACCAAGGTAATGGAATTCAGCTACGTCTTTCAGTAAAATCTGGTAGACCTCTTAAGGAGATATAAAGAGTCTTTTCATAAAAACAAAAGACAAATTCACTTTTTTTTTTGCTCCTCTGTTCTCTTGGGGGTTTTTTTCCACTTCTCACTGTGAATTAGCTTGGAGCGTATAGAGACAGTAGAAATGGGCTGACTCTTTAGTTGCAAGAAGCAGCTCATTTTAGAGCTGCCATGTCATCCAAACTGGTAGTTTTACCTGGAGTTATAAAGCAAATGCAAGTAATTACCTTTTAATTACATTCTCCAACCTTTTAATCCTCTTAATTTTTCACCTTTTAATTATGTAATTTGTTTTATTCTGACAAAAGACCTCAAAGCTTCAGCTGAATGATGGCCAAAGTGGCACCAGTTAGCTCTGATAGTGAATTTTCTGAGGGCAGGTTTCAGGTCAGACACAACTGCAGCACCAGAACTTAGCATGTGCCTACCACAGAGTAGGGGTATTTATGTTTGGTGAACAAAGTGATCCACAAAAATTAATCTCCATTAGTACAAGTTACAACCAAAGCCTTACAAAAATTGTATTAAACAATTAAGAATTAAGAACTTATTAATTTATTTCTTAAGAATCTACCAGGATTTTAATAATTTACCAGAGTTGATTAAAAATAAAGGATTTCTTTTCCCACGAATATTTCACACTATGTATAAACAAATGACTACTAACCCTCAAATAAGTAACCTTTTTCAAAATATTTTTTGGAACTGCCCTTTCAGAAATTCTCTGGAATCAATTTACCAACCATACAAGAAGCTATCCTTATTATTACTCGGCAAGACATGCTCTCAGTCTATCTTTTTTCCTTTCCCTTCTTTTAGTCTAGTCCCTGCCTCCCTGTAACTGCACCAATGGCCAGGGGATACCCTCTTTCTCCTGGGATCCACTGAGAAGCTAGTGAGCCATAAAGCTATGGAGCCTAGAACCTGAATTCATATTAGTGCAAGACATATAGAGAACAAAACTGATGTATTAACCACTAATATTTGTATAATGATTGACAGTTTACAAAGAATTTTACTCTCTATCATTTTATTTGATCTTCATAACAATGTGAGAGTAGCTAGGAAGGTGCTATTATTAACCCAATTTCACAAAGAAGGAAACTAAGGCTCAGAAAGTTCAAACAACTTCCCCAATGTCACATCACAAATAAGTGGTGAAGTTAAGACTCATCCTTAGAAATGCCTAACATATAGGTCATATTTGTGTAGCCTCACTATTGTGGTAGCTGATAGACAAAGTATGCACCACCATGACTTCAACCTATTACTCAAGTTTCAACCATTTTTTAACATGATAAAACAGAGCTGTCCACTTGCTTTAATTCAAAGTTCCCTCTCCTCACAAATATATAAGGCATTGTAATATGAAAATTAAAGTTGACTCAGAAAGTCAATGTTAGAGTTCCATCAACTGAGGGAGCACTTGATGGTCTGTGAAACCGCAGATTTTCAAAACAATTTAAAAAACCATACCCTAAGAACCTCACTCAGGAATGCCATAAAGTCACTTAGCTTTGCCACCAAATGGCTAATTAGTGAGTAGCCAGCATTGGAAACTCTTAACCATGATAGAACCTGTTTTATTCCTCTTCCAGAAGCTCATGCTCCCTCCTTTTCCATTATTGCTCAGCTAACAGAGCTTACTTGATCCACCTAAAAGGATCTACTTCAAACATCCTCACATACCCCTTTTTTTCCTCTCTTTACTCTAGACAGTACTCTTTATTCCACAGTTAAACTAGAAATGACACTAAACATAAGCATGAGCACATCTAACAACGTTATTAAATTAAGAGATAAAGCACCCTTTATAATCTGTAAAAGTGTATACATGTGCTGGTAGTTACTACACACAGAAATGTAAACCCACACACTTTGCAGTGGCCTAATGATTCACAAACCAATGCCTTGTACCTTTAAAACTACAAACGTCTGTACTTTAATTCCGTATTTCCTCAAATAAATAAAAGT
Organism: Lipotes vexillifer; assembly: GCF_000442215.2. NCBI lineage: Eukaryota > Metazoa > Chordata > Mammalia > Artiodactyla > Lipotidae > Lipotes > Lipotes vexillifer. Next base: position 931,091 of record NW_006789959.1, on the reverse strand, counting down.
AATTTTATAAACTTGTAGCAATTAAGGCAAAACTTTTAAACACAGTGGACTAGTTAAGAAACTTTTATCAATTTCTATGAAACACTGGTCAACAAACTTTGGAACAATCCATCTGAAGACTAGTATCTCCCTACCTAGGACTCCCAAGGATGGTTATGGAAATCTAAAACCTCTATTTTAATATTCTGAAATGCCAAATGGAAGACCTACATTTATCTAATATAAAGCTGTAGAGTTTAACTAAAAAATCACACATTTGCTTTTGTTTGCAAGTCTGTCAACCAGCTAGCTAGATGATAATCAGAAGTGATGAAAAACACGGTATATGCGTGCTAGAATAAGAAAATATAATGAAAATAAATACTAAATAAATATAGTTTATTCATAAGCTCTCTGAAAGTCTGGAATCAGTGGGGGGAAAATAAAACAAAGGCCCTTTAGAATTCTTGAGAAATGGTTGGCAATACTCAACTTGGCTTGTCAAAAGATGTAGAGTGGCAAGCCAGCCTCATTCTACACAGTAATGTCCTTCTACTTCCCTTATAAAAACTCTTACCATCCTTTGAATAGCAATGGGCCTATGCTTCTTATTCTGGTTAGTAGCCTTTATAATGTCATTAACTAATAATTAAAGAAATAGCTCATGTCATTTAAGGAGTAACCCACCCCAAGAGTATTTCTCTTAACTAATGTATTAACCAACAAAATCAAGTCATAATTTTTTCTTAAGCACTTACTATGGGCAAGAGTGTATGTGTGTGTGTGTGCCTTTAAAAAGAGCTCTGAAAGTCCAAAGACTCTCCCTTAATGCACAACTCATCACATCTCAGGATTTCCCAAAGCGAAATACACGAAACTCTGTAAGTATCTGTAGTTGTCAGGGTTATCCAGAGAAACAGAACCAATAGCAAAATTTTTTAAGGAGATTTAATTATGAGGGACTGGTTCACAAGATTATGGAAGCTGAGAAGTCCCACCATCTGCTGTTTGCAAGCTGGAGAGCCAGGAAAGACAGTGGTGTAATTCAATCCAAAGGCCTGAGAATCAGGGGATCTGATGGTATAAATCCCAGTCCAAGGGCAGGAGAAGATGAAATGAAATGTCCCAGCTCAAACAGTGATGCAGAAAAAAGGGGCAAATTCCTCCTTCCTATTGTTCTACTCAGGCCCTCAAGAGACTGGATGGTGCCCACCCACACTGGGGAGAGCAATCTACTTTAACAAGTCCACCAATTCAAATCCTAATCTCATCCTCATCCAGCTGCACCATCACGGTGGTACCCAGAAATAATGTTTAATGTGGCACCCCAAGGCCAATCAAGTTGACACATAAAATTAACCATCACAGTCTCTATGCAATTTGACACAAATTCTAACACATTCTTTGACAGCAAATCACCTATCAAAAGCTATAAGAAGTCCTTTTTAACTTCCTTTAGGCAAATCTTCCAAATTTATTTAACTACAAAATTTTACTCCCTTAATTATTAACCTGGGACCTCTAAAAGTGCAGCAGTTTATGCCTTACCCATCTGTATCATATTTGTTAACCACAAAATCAAGAATGAGTGTTAATATATAAAAAAATCAATAAATCTAGATGTAAATAACTTAGCACAACTACAATCTTTATGTAACATTTACTAATGCTCCACATTTACACACAACCCAAACAACTACTAAGTTTAAATAAGTACGATTTTTATTCACTATTTTTAAAAGCACAAGTGTCAACAGGCTGGTAACTGGTTTTTATGCACAACCTCTAGAGTATGCCACAGCAGTGGTGCAAATTCAGCATATTTTCCTACATCTTCTATAACTTTAGTTCTCTATAATAATACATGCTCAGAAATAATAACCCCAGTAGCTTTTTTTTTTTTTTTGCGATATGTGGGCCTCTCACTGTCGTGGCCTTTCTCGTTGTCGGACGCGCAAGCTCAGCGCCCATGGCTCACGGGCCCAGCCGCTCCACGGCATGTGGGATCCTCCCGTACCGGGGCACGAACCCGTATCCCCTGCATCGGCAGGCCGACTCTCAACCACTGCGCCACCAGGGAGGCCCCCCAGTAGCTTTTTAAAGTGTGTGTAATGAAAATTCACTAATAAATATTTCATTATATTTGAATGTTGTGAAAATTCAGATTAATTGAAACAAATTCTCAGGTAAACATCCTATACCCTAAGTCTGATATATGGAAGTTCACTCCTATTTTAAAAAGAGTGGGTGGGGCTTCCCTGGTGGCACAGTACTTAAGAATCGCCTGCCAATGCAAGGGGACACGGGTTCAAGCCCTGGTCCAGGAAGATCCCACCTGCCACAGAGCAACTAAGCCCATGCGCCACAACTACTGAGCCTGCGCTCTAGAGCCCGCGATCCACAACTACTGAGCCCATGTGCCACAACTACTGAGCCTGCCCTCTAGAGCCCGTGCTCCGCAACAGAAGCCACAATGAGAAGCCTGCGTACCGCAACAAAGAGTAGCCCCCGCTCTCCACAACTAGAGAAAGCCTGTGCTCAGCAACGAAGACCCAATGCAGCCAAAAATAAAAAAATAAAAGAAAGATAAATTAAAATAAATAAATAAAATCTCTCAACAGAGCTGAAAACTATTCATAGAGAGGAAAATGGTCAGAGTTCTATACTGAGAGTCAGGAGATGAGATTCTAGTTTTACCTTTGCTACTAATAATTGTTTGGCCTTGGATAAGTCTCTGGGCTTCAGTTTTCTCATCTATAAAATGACTACTCACAACCATAGATGAGATCCAAGTGCCATTTAATGTGGGCCTTACTTGGGAGAGGTAATCCAGTGTAGTGGTTAACGATAAACTCAGCAGAGACTGCCCAGGTTGGAATCCCAGCTCTTCCACTTAAAAGCTACGCACAGTGCGCACACGCGCACACACACACACACACACACACACACACACAGCAATAAAGCACATCTAACTACTATCACTGACTTACTGTTTAAAATATTTCACCAAAAGATGAAATTATTTTAAAATACAGAAGCTTCAGGGAGTTCCCTGGTGGCCTAGCAGTTAGGATTCCGCGGCTTTCACTGCCGTGGCCCGGGTTCAATCCCTGGTCAGGGAATTGACATCCCGCAAGCCACGTGGCACAGCCAAAAAATAAAATAAAATAAAATAAAATATAAAATACAGAAGCTTAGAAAGTTTAGTCTTTCCAAATCAAGACTCTCATTTTACTAGCAAGCACTGAGTTCATGTGAAAGCATTACAACTCTTCAAAGGCTGCTGACCTAAGCCAAATTTAACCAGAAGATTATCTCATAAAATACTGTACATTAGCAACACCACTGAAAATTTATTATAAGGCTAATTATTCCCAACAAAATATCACACTAAAGATAAAAATAGAACTTCTGCTACTTGCCTTTTTTTTTTAACCTAATACTGCTAATGACAACACAGCTTATGATATACCATAATCTCTGTGAATAAAATTAACCATGGGAATAAAATTAACTACAGGAATGAAAAAAATAATCAGTAGAATTCAGAAATATAAAGTGAACTACAAACTACTAGAAATAAGTAGTTCATGAGTTAAAAATCAACCAATAAGTATTTACCAGGCACTCCTACACCCGGCTGTGTGCAGATTAAGTACAAATACCAAAGTATGAAGTTCCTCAGAGTTAATAAGGCTGGAAAGGCAAGTCCTTTATTATCACATTTTCACACAACAAAAGCCACTCATCTACATTTTTATGTCCTAGTTAGCCCAAGTAGGAATACTTCCCATTGCCCATTAAAATTGTTTGCTATCCTTAGTTCAGCCCACAAAGATGCCCAAACTAGTCCCTGACAGCTGACACTGGAAGCTTCACAGGACTTAAAGTGAGTATAGCTTCTAAGATATTTCCTCAAATCCACAAGCTTCAGAATTTATCTTCAATAACACCCACACTAACATATACCACAACACATAACTGTTAACTTAAGTCAAGTACCTACTTACAACAATTTCGTCCTTCCCCTTAAAGTACTGCTAGTAAAGGCAAACTGCTTCTTCAAAAAGTCTGCTTTTTGCAATGGTCATCAAGCACTAGAAAAGGGAAATTGATTGGCTAGTCATAGTTGCCCTACTTCCATTTCAGGACCAAGGGAAAAAACTGTTCCACTGAGAGTACCAAGGAAGTCTTAAGCAAATCAAGAGGATAGATGCTAAACTCAACTTTCAGATTCCTACGATTTAAGCGAAAGGTGACAGGGTGTGGGAGAGGGAGGTGATGTAACTGGGCTATCTAAGTATCCCCCTGAGAAAAAGAGGTCCTCTTCATGAAGCAGTCCAAGGTAGGGTGTGGGAAACAAACCGGTCTGGCCGAGTGACAAACCCAGGATGGGGACCGAGCTTGGAGGTGGAGGGCCCTGGAGGCCAGGGACCCGCGAAGAGAGAGACCTCGGGCAAACCGTAGGGGAACAGGAACCAGCAGCAACGCAGAGTGACCGACACTGCCACAGACCAGCGTGTAAGGGGACGCCACGAAGGGAGCGGCGAGTTAGGAGGCAGCTACGGCAGGAGGGAGACCAGTGCCAGGGGCGACGAGCAAGTGGCAACTGCGAAGCACAGGCAGCCGGAGGTGGCGGGACTGTTGAGTCAGCACAGCTCCTCTTCAGGGGGCACTTGTAGGATCCCCGCTCTGCTCGGGCCCCGGGGCCCGCTACCAAGGGTCGAGCCCGCAGGCGGCGGAAATAATGTTATCCGACCGGCAGGCGCCGGCCCCTTCCCCATTTCACAGGTAAACACTGGCCGCCGTCGCCGCTTACCTCTGTTAACATTATTACACCCCAGGGAAGTGAGCTCCTCCCTAGCCTCGCCGCATGGCAACAGCCGTAGCAGGAGCGAAAACTGCCTGAGCCGCCGCCAACGGCGGCAACAGCTCCTTCAGTCCTCTCCCGGGCGGCGGCTTTACTCGGCTTCGCTGGCTTCCCCCCGGCCCGGCAGCTCTCGACGGACGCGCCGCCATCTTGGAAGAGCGACGTCCGCGTCTCCCCGCGACGTGCGCTCCCATTGGCGGGCGCAGGGGCAGCCGGCGTCTCGTGACTGTCGCCATAGCGCCGGCGCGAGGGGAAGCGGAGGCGGGTGGCCGGAGACCCAATCGGCGCCAACTGAAAGGGCCCTGGGGCAGGGCGCAGAGGCCGACTTGGGACCGCTGGGAGGGCAAAGAGGCCCCAGCGCGATGCCGGCCCGGGAGTCCGCGCGCGCGTCCGCGGCGGCCGCTGATCCTCCGCCGCACGCTGGGGTCGGTCGGCCCTGGGATACAGCGAGACGGGCAGAGGCCGAGGCTTCCATGGATGGCGCTGCGGACCTCGCGCGTCTCGGGGACAAGGCGGCAGATGTCCAGGAGAAAAACTTCCTTCTCGCATATCTCCGGCCCCGCAGCGACCCAAGAGCAGGAGGGGGATGTTCGGCTTTCTCCACTGTCTGGGGCTTAAATATGAGCTGAAAGTGCTCCCTGCTCAGCCCCTCTTTCCTTCTAAACTTTGACAGAAACTTTCCTTTGTCCTTACTAGTCCTCAGCGAGTTCTCTTCTGGGTTGCGCGACAGGTAGTAGAAGTGATACAGGCATATCAGCTTTACCCCGGTCGTAGCAGAGTGTCGCTGATTCGGTGTTTGGCCAGCACCTGTATAACAATGAGGGCTTGGTTTTGCTCTTCCTAAGAGACCTCTAAAAAATGTAAAGCCAATTTTACTTTTTAACTGCGGTCTGTACAACTTTACTGGCTTCTTGATACAGTGTGTGCGTGTTTGTGTGTGTGTGTGTGTGTATCATGATGAGCAAACTTCAGCACGTGTCATTGTCAATAGTCCTAACTTAAATGGGACTGAACTCTGGAACGCAGGGTGCATAGAAGCCCCTGTTACTGACACCGTTCTGAACCTAACACTAGGCGAGTTACAGTGTGTGAAACTGAAGGCAGTCACTTCTACCTGAATTGTAATGAAAGTAATTTACCTGAACCTGCTGTCAAAGTGAGTTACCCTGTTGTATGTTAGAAACCAGTTTCCAAGGAAATTGACAAGTAAATTTTCAAATTTGACACGCAGAATCCTTCCACCACTTTTAAGGGGTTACAGAGGCATTTGGGAAAGAAGTTCCTTCCCCTTAACTGGAGTCCCCCCTTCCCTTAACAGTAGTACCATTGTGTAAAATGAAATTTACCTAATACATTACTCTTATATTCTCAAAACATTAAGTAAAGGCATTAGAAACTGTGTTACCTCTGTTGTGTCCTTATCAAGGAAAGAGAATGATTCATTTAGGTAGAAATTCAAGGTAGATCCTGATTTTACTCAATTCAACTAAGTGAGGCAAAGTAATTTTGCTGCTGTTTTAATCTACAAGTAATACATAATTTTCATATTACTGGGCCAGCAAAATTCTGACCTCTGCAACAGAATAAAATGTATTACAGGGATTGACAGAATAGCCATGAATAGAAAATAAGATTGGAAAATACTCTCTGGCCTAAGATATTAAGGAAACGAAGAGATACTAGAGACAACAAGGAACCTGGAAAAAGATAACTGTTCCAACCTATAAATAAGAAAACAGAGGAGGCTCATTAATATTTAAGATACCAACTAGTAAATTAAAACTAATTTTGGTGTCTGGCCTATTTAATTTTCTTTTCACATGTTTTTCCCATTCCAGAAGGAAGGCATTTTCACTTATTTTAAAGGTGATAAATTAAGTGTAGGCACAACTTGAGGTTTGTACCAACCTGTAATGACATGGCTATGCTTTTAACATTTAGAAGTTTGTCCGTAGACCTAGGAGCAAGCCAAAATCATTAGCTCCAAGTTTTCTCAGCCAGAGTTCTTTCTGTGACCTAAAAAACCTTGTTATCTAGCCTCCCCAGTCCCATCCCACATCCACCTCTCTGACCTCATTTCTGCTAAGCACTGCTCCTATAACAGCAAGGCATCCTCTAGCCCTGGGGCCTTTGCACTGAATATTTATCTGGAAGGATCTTTCCACCAGGTACCTGCATGGCTAGATCTCTCACTTCTGTTCCGTCTTTGCTCAAATATTACCTTTTTCAAGGAAGCCTATTCTGACCATCCTTTTAAAATGTTGCCCCTACCCCAGTGTCCTCCTAAAATACTCCCAAGGAAAAGGCCTAATTAAAAATGAAAACAGGGCTTCCCTGGTGGCGCAGTGGTTGAGAGTCCGCCTGCCGATGCAGGGGACACGGGTTTGTGCCGTGGTCTGGGAAGATCCCATGTGCCGCGGAGCGGCTGGGCCCGTGAGCCATGGCCACTGGGCCTGCGCGTCCGGAGCCTGTGCTCCGCAACGGGAGAGGCCACAACAGTGAGAGGCCCGCGTACTGCAAAAAAAATAAAATAAAAAAAAATAAAAATAAAAAAAATAAATAAATAAAAAATAAAAATGAAAACAAAATCCTTTGTGTTGAAAGAATGTTTTTTTTTCAATTGACCATTGTGTGTTCTTATCTTGCAATTAATGGGGGAATTACTTTTACTGTCACTAGAATGCCAGAGAGAAGTTTATGACAGAATAGTAAGCTGAGCCTTTCCCTTAAGCTTATATTACTGCTGACATTTTCAATGGTGATAATGGGATGGGGGGATAATAAAGATAAAATATGTTTAGAAGAAAAGCTTTCTTGGGCTTCCGTGGTGGCGCAGTGGTTGAGAGTCCGCCTGCCGATGCAGGGGACACGGGTTCGTGCCCAGGTCTGGGAAGATCCCACGTGCCGCGGGGGGGGGAAAAAAAAAAAAAAGAAAAGCTTTCTTATGTATATATACATTGGCATGCGTCAAAGTTAATTTGCTAGCAAGGGAAGCAACAAAGTAAATAAGGTATGTCATTTCAGAGATTTGTGGAAGTTGGGAAAGAATGCTTATAGAAGCAGCTAGCTTCAAAAAAAAAAGTAAGCATGTAATTTGGCACAGATTACAGTTTCATACCACGTGGTCGTAAAAACATCCTATTAGTTGTTACAGAGGAAACCTGGGACAGGCTGACCTGAGATGCCACGTTCTTTGGCTATCAATCAGAAATTTGAAACAAAACAAAACTATCCATCTTAAGAAACACATGATAAGGATACATCTGTGGTTGTTATTGCAAAAGGTTTGATTCCTCAACAAGCAGTGTCCAGTCTAATTAACACAGGAAAGGATGACAAAAAGAGTTCAGAGGCAAAAATCAAGTGTGTGATGCTTTTAAACAGGCCACTGCCAGTGATTTCCAAACCTCCGAGCAACAATTCCAAATATCCAATTTGCCTAATTTTTAAATTTTAAAGCAAAGAAAAAAAATTCAGCTACATATTCAGGTTGTCACATGTTGACTATAATCCTTTTTGAGAAACTGTAAAAGTATAGCATCAATCTCCCAAGCAAATTGCATCTATCAAACAGTTGTCACACTTAATCTTTTGGTTTCTTAAACCATATTATTAACTCCAGTTTCTTCATAATGCAATGTCATCAGTGTCACCTACCACCTGTACTGAGCATTAAATAGTACCATACATTCATTAACAAGGTCCAATATCACAGCCAGTTAATCAGTATTAAAATAATGCATTGGCAACAGAGAAGACACATTCTAAGAACAGACAGCAGAAGGATGTCCTGATTCTTATAGCTTTAGTATGACAACAGTAAAGCAGAAATTTAAGGCATTTAAGAGTGTTCTGAAGTCTAGCTTCAAATAGCTCAGCAGGTGCTTTTTTCTTACACAGTATTTTTTGAGGAAATACTGAGGCAACGCAAGACTAAGAGAGAAGCAGTAATAAGATGAAGTTTTGCTAACAGCAGATGCAGCCATAAAATAATAATATTCACAAGTCCACAATGGTACCAAGATCTCAATAGAAAGGACCATATTACAAATATGTAGAGTCTGTAGTGTATTTCAGAGATTTTACTAGATCACTGACAGCCCCAGTCAATAGTTTTTAAAACAAGCATTTTTACACCATAAAAATCAGCACTTTTCAAACAGTTAATTCTCAATTTTGAATACTATTTTTCAATATATGGGCCAGGTGCTGTGGGAGGCATTTCGCATAAATTGAACAATTGAAAAAGACCATCATAGTAGATTTTATTACCCTCCAAGACGTGAGTTTAGTAACATTCCCCGGATCACCTATCAAGGATACATGCTATCAACAAGATCTTGATGCTGACCTCAGTCACCTCCTCCTCTTTGAGTATAGATCTACATAAATTATTTCAAATTATTTTGCATAGGTGACTTGTCTCTTCTCCATTTTTTATTGATTCAATCATTTCTTTATATGCGTATGTACTCATAGATATTTATTTTATACTTTGGGTTAAATCCAATACTATTTTATTTGGTTGCTCAAATTGCCTCAGCTTTGGCCACTGGGAGCTCTTTCAGTTGTCCTATGTCCTTTTAATATAATCCCATCAATGTGGGATGGTTTTTTGTTTGTTTTTGTTTTTGAGTACTTCCTTAATTTCTCATACTACAAGGTACTTCAGGCTCGTCATACCTCTGTCCTAGAATCAGCCATTTCTCTAAGGAACTTTGGTTCCTTTACTGGAGAATGGTATTAGAAACCAAGATCTGTTCTTGGTTTCTAGAAACTAGGAACCCATCTAAAAACTAGATGTGTTCTTTGCTACTGGTGGTGTCCTTTCTTTTCAGCCCTTGCAGTTAAGAAAACCAGGAAATATATGCATGTACACTAATCTATGTATATACACCTATCTATATATATTTCTGTATGGAACCATCTGTACCTATATTAAACTAAACACAAATTCATAGTGATGTCTACAACCAACTCTAACCCATCACCAGAAGGATCATTCTAGCCTCCTTCCTTGGCTTGTCTGCAAATTTTCACTCCAGCGGTGAGAAACCTGATTCCTACTATCAGCCATCCATTTATTTACTTGTTCAATTTCAGTATGCATGTATAGCTGTATCAGAATTGTTAGCCCATAACCCCTTGTGAAATCAACTAGAGTACAGTCTCTAGGTGCAGTTTCTTTTATCTTTAGTCTTACAAACTTCAGTCATTTCCAAAGTTGCTTAGTTCAATACCTTTCCTCCCACCCTCTTCAGTGAGGTCATTTCTTATATTGGTAATATAGTTAGATTCTCTTGTTGCAGTCTACTTTCTTTCTTGAGATTCCCCCAACCTCCTAAATAATTTGAATTTTTAAATTCACATACATTAAGTTTCACTCTTTGTGCTGATTTCTGACAAACGCATAATGTCACATAATACAGAATAGTTTCACAGCCCTAAAGCATAAAGAGAAACACATAGTGAAATTACTTTTACATTTTTATGTACAGACCCAAACAACTAATGATTTTATAGAAGAAGCCTCACTTGGGTATAGAGATATCATAAATATATATACATCTATATTATATACATATATAATATTAGATATATTAGACATATAATCCTCTATAATACATGATATTAAATTCTTACCATGTGCCAGGCTCTGTTCTAAGTGCTTCACAACAACCCAAGAATATAGGAACTGTTATTATTCCCATTTTACAAATGAAGAAATTGGGCCCTAGAGAGTTAAATTTTTTTTTTTTTTTTTTTTTTTTTTTTTTTTTTTTTTTTTTTTTTGCGGTAGGCGGGCCTCTCACTGTTGTGGCCTCTCCCGTTGCGGAGCACAGGCTCTGGACCCGCAGGCTCAGCGGCCATGGCTCACGGGCCCAGCCTCACCGCGGCATGGGGGATCTTCCCGGACCGGGGCACGAACCCGTGTCCCCTGCCTCGGCAGGCAGACTCTCAACCACTGCGCCACCAGGGAAGCCGGAGAGCTAAATTTTTTGTCCTAGTTGCACAACTAGTAGTAGAGACAATATTTAATGAAAAAATTAATATATACATACATGTATGTATATTTATATACACTGTATAGTTATATATTTCAGAATTATATGTGTGTATATATTGTGTTTTCAAGTATATTAAATCAGTTAACTTTAAAAAATAAAATTTTTCAGTGATCCTGTCCCCAGTTTCTTCTGTGAATCATAAGAATAGTGACTGGCCTTTGACCTCCTGTTTCTGCCTTCAGCCAAAGGAGGAAATGAGAAGAGGAATCAGTACTCACAGACAGAACCTAGTATGTCCACTTATTTAAGGCTTACCTCAGCTACTTCCATTTTTACAGAGTAAGGGTGAAATCAAAGACTGCTATTATATTGCTTCCTACTTTACTAGCTTAACAACTAAGGTAAAAAAAAAAGATTGTTCTGAGTTACCAGTGTTTTTAAATGGTTACATATTACGTTAATTGGCATAAAGTTAATGAGACCTGCCTTCACCCTTGCATATATGGTAATCTTTCTGTTTTCAATAAAAATTTTAAATTTAAAAATAACTGTAATAGGGACTTCCCTGGAGGTCCAGTGGTTAAGACTTCGACTTCCAGTGCAGGGTGTGCGGGTTCGATCCCTGGTTGGGGAGCTAAGATCCCACATGCCTCGCGGCCAAAAAAATAAAACATAAAACAGAAGCAGGGCTTCCCTGGTGGCGCAGTGCTTGAGAGCCCGCCTGCCGATGCAGGAGACGCGGGTTCGTGCCCCGTTTCGGGAAGATCCCACATGCCGCGGAGCGGCTGGGCCCGTGAGCCATGGCCACTGAGCCTGCGCGTCCGGAGCCTGTGCTCCGCAAATGGGAGAGGCCACAACAGTGAGAGGCCCGCATAACGCAAGGAAAAAAAAAAAAAAAAAAAAAAAAAAAAAAAAAAAAAAAAACAGAAGCAATATTGTAACAAATTCAGTAAGGACCTTAAAAGTGGTCTACATCAAAAAAAAAACTTTAAAAAATTAAAATAAATTAAGAAAAACAAAAATAACTGTAATAGATGTACGTGCAATTGAATGGAAGAGATATTAGACACATGCCCCATAATATTGGCCATGGAATGAGAAGAGTAGAAGCCTGAGAAGATTTGCATTGTGGTCCTGTCTTTGCTATTAAATAGGATTAAACCTTGAAAGTGAAAATTCATCATTTTTTGAGCTTCACTGTCTTTTTCTGTAAAGTTAAGAGCTTGAAACATATAATTAGATTAACACTAATATACCGTGTACATGAATACAGTCAGTTGTTGCTTGAAGCATTGGGCAATGCACTGTGGCTCAAGATCAAATGCTCTCTAAGGTTTCATCAATTTTAAAACTGTGGTACTTATGATAGCAAGTTTTCCTATCACTTTCCTTCAACAAGCATATTCATCATCACCTTTTTCAAAAACCTTGCTACCAGGCAGAGGCTGCTGTGAACTGTTTGGCGTGTAGTAATGAACTCCTAGAATTACCACCTTTCCACTTAAAATGAGACACCTCCTACCTTGGAAAGGCCATGTCTGCAAATATCCATGAACAGAGAAATCAGCAGAAATGTCAGGAAGAGTTCTGGTGTATAAAAAACAAAGCAAATAATCAAATTAAAAGCACCTAAAGTCACACTATTCTTGAAATCTATAGGACATTCACCTATTTTGGATAGAGGAGATTTATCTTGTTCACTTAATCAGCAAAATGCTGAGGGTTTCACATTTTATCTTTAAAAATAGATGTCCTTTTTGGGTTTTCCTGTTGCTGGGGAAGTGTACTTTCTGTTGCTAACTGAGAGCTAAATGTTCTGCTTTGAATGGAAGATGTTTGTTTTTATCAGTAGGAGTGGCAGAAGGATGAATGAAGGAATCCCCTTTTTTTTTAACTTGTTTCTGTAAGTGAAATGTCTGCCTTCTGGGTAAAAGCATATGATTGGCTATTTACCAGAGTATCCTTTAATAGAATCATGGAATTTGCTCATTTGTTTACACATTACTTTATTCACTAAACCTTAAATGAGCTAACTATTCAATTTTTAAAGATCACAGGGTTATGGAATTCTTATTGAAACACCTGTTATTACTCAATCTCTAATGGTTAGAAGGTACAAAGAGATTATTTATCATCTTCGCATTTTTGTCTGATATAATTTAGTCTCAAAGGGGGGAGGGGAATAAGAAATAGATGAGATCTGACTTTCCTTTCAAATCTTATGATCATATAATTAAAATACAAGGCATCTTCCTCTTCATCTTTATGTATTACTGTTTGCACTATTTAGGGCAGGAAACTGAAAGGGGAAATATCACAGGCAAGCAAATTTGAACAAAATATTACTTTGGTACATTTACTTTCACGCTTAAAACTGCATTAAAAAAAAAAAAATAGCCATTCTGGCTATCCTCAGCTTAAGGTAAGAATTACAGAATTATTTTTTAAATGTAATTGTCTTAACTTGAAATTAAATTCTGTATTTTCACCATCTTAATTGTATTGTAGTACTCTGTGAAAAACTGTTGATTTCTTAAACAAGGACTTTTGTTTTGTTTGAAGCTGTGTCTCTCGGTAATTCATCAAGTTTATACTTTATGGTTATGCCAGAAATTTTGGTTACACTGAAACTCTATGCTGTGAAAAATGTAATTGAGTTTCCATCTTCCAAATTTCATTTTTTGTCTTTAGAAGTAAATTGTTAATCTATGAGCCACTGGCTTTTGGGAAAGAGGGAATATTTCATTATATCTCTCTAAATCATTCTGTGGCATAATGATGTTGCCTTGGCCTAGTCATTTTATTTTCCTCCTGCTGGAGATTACAAATCCTGCTTGTCTAGGTGGGGTCCAGTAACTAGCTCAATGGAATGTAGCAATCTTCCTCTCTTTCCACCTTCCAAGGTGACCTTGGATGCTATGCTAGATAATAGAGATTTGAGTTGGAAGGAACCACACAGGAGAATCTGCCCACCAGATCCAAAAAGAAAATCTTTGGACTTTGCACGAGTGACAAATTCTTTTATTATCTTGGGTTGTTATTACGGTGTTAAAACCCTCTCTCACTCTACTCACTGACAGTAGGAAGTGTCTAACCTGAGAAATCCACCCCCCCTCGCACTCTTCCCACCCCCTGCAAATGAGGGGACTGTTTTAAGTGATATCACTTAAGTAGATCCTCAATAGTATCACCTTTTTTTTTTTTTTTTTAATTTGCAATTCCGTAATGCCAAATGAGGTTGAGCATTCTGCGGTACGCGGGCCTCTCACTGCTGTGGCCTCTCCCGTTGCGGAGCACAGGCTCCGGACGCGCGGGCTCAGCGGCCATGGCTCACGGGCCCAGCCGCTCCGCGGCACGAGGGATCTTCCCGGACCGCCGCTCGAACCCGCGTCCCCTGCTTCGGCCGGCGGACTCTAAACCACTGCGCCACCAGGGAAGCCCAGTTCCACATTTTTTTAAAGGAGAACCATTTTAAAAGTCACGGCCTGGGTGTTACAGATTAGACACACACACAAACACACACACACACACACACACACACACACACACACACACACAGGCACACAGAGACGGCTCCCAAAGATTTCTGGGATAGGCGGATGAACTGAAGACCCTCTTCCATCCAGTCTTCTCAGAAAAGAAAACCAGGGAAGTTAATGGAATAGAAAAAAGAGTGAGTAATAGACAGGCATGAACCAGAATCAAGAACAAGTTGCTCTGAAAATCCTGAGAGCCTTCCCGGGGAGTTCTAATAGTCACTGCCCAAGTATGCAGCCAAATTAGGAACTAAGGAGGGTTCAGACCAGACCAGTGTTTGACTCAGGAATTCCATCAAAGAATGACTTCCTGGTCACTTGGAAGGTTTTGCCCTGGGGATGTTTTACAGGTACTCCTCACCTCTGACAGAGTCTCCCACACTGAACAGTTCACTTGGGAACAAGGGAACTAATGTTTTTAAACACCTCCTCTGTGCCAGGTGCATTCTGTACCTTATCTTTAAACCTCATGGTAAGCAGTGTTAGCCCCATTTCTAAAATGAGGAAATTATGGCTCAGAAGGTTATTTAATTTGCCTGAGTCTTCTGCTAATAAACAGCAGATCGATTTCAACTTTCTGACTTGAAACTTATCTCGTTTTTTCCACGATACCTCCCCCAAGCTCAGCCTCAGATCTAGGACACCCTTCGAATGGCCAATAAAAACCTGTCTCTTTTCCCAAGCATTTCCTGCTTTTTACGTTCCAGATCTCTTGAGGATCTCTTGGAATAAACTATCATTTATCTAATGATGACTTGTTTTTCCAGTTTACTCACTTTTTCCTCCCTTTCATATAAGAAGAGACAAGGGTATGAGCCCAATAGCATTTTACCTGATTTCTTCTGTTAATTTGTCAAATCTAACCATAGTTCTTCTCTAATGTAAACACGCTTTACCTCTCCCGGCTGTAAAATGCTAATCTCACATATTTATTGAATTTTTCTTATTGATTAGCATGCATTCCACGTTCATTATTATCTTACAGAGCCCCCTCGAGGCCTCTTTATCATTAAACGCAGTATGATTTTCCTATGTCTGCCTCAGGCCTATTGACCTCTGCCTTATGCCATACCTGTACTATAAGCAAAGGGTGTATGGTCTGTTTCTTTCATTCTGCCTTCCTTTCCAAGTGTGAGGTGCCAGACTTTAGCTGTGTCGGGTCTGTTTTCCTTCACTTTTTTCCCTCAGAGGCTTATGGTTTTGTGTTTTTCCAGACGAATTACATCTCCCTCTCCTCACCTGCTTCTGACATTGACAACTTCATCATTAATCCACTTTTCCTCTTTCTCCTTAGGCCAGTCCCTAGTCCCTAAAGTATCCTTCATGACCATGGTCATAAGCTGCCTCTGAGCCCCATTAGAGCAGAGAGGGATGACTGTGTGATTTGTAAACACCAGAAAGAGCAAACCACAAAGTATAGGTTGTAACTTCATCAGCAGGCCTATTTTGCTGCAGCACACCGACATTTATGAGAAGTTAAGTCCAGGTGGTTTGCAAAGTCTCCCATTTTTGACATCACAGACTACTAACGTAAATTTATTTTCAGTCATTTCTGGTGATTTTTCTCCTAAGCTCCAGATAATCTTTCCCTTATGTATTAGTCTCATTCATTATCCCTTTTCTTTTTAGCGATTCCTCAGAAACACGTTTGGTATACTGTATTTCACATAATTGTCTGGGGTTTTTTTGCTTTGCTTTAGAAATAAAGACACTAAAATGTTAAACGTACACTGAGGAAACCAATAAGGTTTTACAACTGTGCAACGTTTAAAAGCAACAAGTCTATATACAACATCAAAGACAAAATAATTACTAAATGACACAATTACTATCCAGTTTTGAACTTAATTTATTTAGTAATTATTCTCATTTATCCACTTCTTTTACTGATTAAAGCACATGAGGGTTTGAGTCACCAGAAAGCCAACAAGTAGACACCTCTATAGTCAATGCTAAATACATAAGAGTAAAGTAAAATATCAAAAGTGTTTCTCACTGTTATTTTCCTTTATTCCTATTTCTTGGCCAAAGCATACTCACTAAAAGACAGCATTATATCTGAGATAAACAGCATTTTCCTAGCGTTCAATGTCCCACTTTGTCTAGTATTTTAGAAAATTATTAGAGTGTGAAAGAGATTCTGATAAGAGTTTATAATGTGAAGAAATAGAAGTCAGATTTTAATCACACACATCAGTGAAGGAGCAGAAAAGGCTTTCAGAGATTCTGCTTTTGCTTCCTTTTCTAACTAAAATATAAAGCTTATGGAATTTACACTTTTTGCAAATGTGATAAAATAACCTCTCAATCACTTGCACTAATAAAAAGAGAAAATGGATTTGAAAAATCCCAAATAGTGAATAATCTAAAACTTGTCAAACTATCAAGTAAAGCCATTGAAATTTGAATGTATCTAATGCTGGATACCCACCTAGCTATATTTACTGAGTATATTGTTTTAGATAAATCTAGAGATTTAGAGATGCCATGGCAGAATCTTGATGTTACATGTCGGCTCGCTATTTTACAATAACTTGAAGTTATCATTTCTTAACTGCCTTTTCTTCATAGTAGTCATGCAAACCATCACTAGTGGTGTTCTGGAGCTGGTTCAGACTGACTCACGAACTCGGGGAATTGTTAAAATTCTTAGAATTTTACTAGTTAATTTTTAGATACAGTAATTATTAAAAATTAAAGTATATAAACTTATAATTAAATACATTATCTATAAAAAAACATAATAAATACTCAAAAATCTTCACTTCCTAATTATTTTACTACTTTTTATTATTATCTATGTTTTGAGGTTATTTATGCTTAGAGTATGATGAAAATACTACAGAATAGTGTGCTAGTTCTCATTTCTTCCCAACTCTTTGT
Organism: Lipotes vexillifer; assembly: GCF_000442215.2. Taxonomy (NCBI): domain Eukaryota; kingdom Metazoa; phylum Chordata; class Mammalia; order Artiodactyla; family Lipotidae; genus Lipotes; species Lipotes vexillifer. The sequence continues at coordinate 913,815 of NW_006789959.1, read as the reverse complement.
TTACTGATGTCCTATTAGTAGCTTAAAATTGGCTGTGGTGGGAGTATTTACACCATGGAAATTGGCAATTATTACAAGTCAAGACGAATTATTGTTTTGCTGATTTTCTAGAGTTAAGGAAGTGCTCGAGAACATGTTAATAATGCATATTAAACTTTAAAAGTGTCATGACTAGCTGTTACATTGTGAATAACACACAAAAAAATTGAGGGACTATCCTTCCACTATTCAAAAATTATTATCCAATTCAGCAAAGAAATTGTTCATACCACAGACAAATGAGTGAAGTTCTGGCATTTTACGAGTTAATGAAAAAGAAAATATCAGCCAATATTCATGTTCGTCAAACACTTGTCAATTGCAACCACAGTTTAGCCAGGAGACAAGAACAGCAAAAATCAGCAAAAGCATCAAACGAGAGTCAACTGGCTATATTCAAATAATAGAAGTCTTGAACACTGTATCATTTTTAATAAGTTGTGTGCCACTCATTCTTTATATCAATAAAACGTGTAATAAGTTTATATGCATCTTTAATATATGCGTGCATGTTTTCCAGAGAGCCAGTTTACAAGCTCACTACTGTCTAGCACTTACACTCTGACCCCCTTCACACAGCCTCAGTTTATTAATCAGTTGCCAGCTTACTCCTCTCTCCTCCAGTCTCACATTTGATTGGTTATGACTTGAATGATAAAGTCCTTCTCTGGTTTTGATACCTGGCTGCTCAGGAGCGCTGTTCTTCCTGGTGTTGCCAAGCTGGATCTGCTGGCAGGTATGTTCTCAGCCACATGAAGAAGGCATCCCTGCAACAGGAGAAAATGAGATTAACATGCCAAGAGAAGTAGAGACAAGCAGAAATATCTGCACTTCAAGGAGTGCAGATAGAGTATGTCCTGGTGATGCTGAGTTCCCAGATCCAGTTCGTCCTATAGGCATTGCTTCCTATAGCCATTTCTTTGAGTTATTTCAATATCGTCCCAGCTACATGGACCAATACCTTTATGTTTGCCTTAAGATAAAATGAGCTGGTTTTCTATCACTTGCAATTATAGAGCCCTGACTAATACAAATCCCTATGCAGTTAATGGACAGACTTCAGCAAGTCTGTAAACTGCCTGAAATTGTATGCAAGATTTTGTGTGTTTGTGTGTAAGTGCATTTTCCCCCCTGAGAATAGGGTTCATAGCTTCCCTCAGATTCACAAAAAGATCTATAAACTCACAAAAGCTTACTTAAGTTAATGTGAAACGAAATAAACTAAACCTTTATCTTTCTGTGTGAAAACTTGCTCAGCATATATACTACACCAACCTAGAGGTGATTACATTCACCTGAGTATGAATTTGAGTTTGTCTTTGACGTTTTTAACCTAGATTTTAAGGCCTCCTAAGAGTCTTAAATCCCAAAGGCACTTACTTTTCATTTAATTCCTTCCTTGTTGTTACATTCTTCACATACTAGCCTATTTCTATATGTGTGATATTGTGAGTATAGTTCTCAAGAGAGACTAAAGTGGGAGGCACTTGTTATTCATTTGACTTTTACGAAATGAACATCTGATAAGAAGCCAGTATATATATTCTATCAAAGCTTTAAAAATGACATTTATCCACCTTTAGAAACAACTTTCAAGGAAGTAATATCAGGCATTAAATTCAAATTGGATAAATATATATCAGTTGTTTTAAGATTATTTTCTAGGTTAAGAGGTTAAGGAAATTAAGTTATAGGGCAGGAAACATCTTTATTGGGGCAAATTAAAACTGGGTTCAATATGAATAAGAAAACAGTAAAAGGTAAGAAACCCATCTTGTTGTCTTGTGATGTTAGTTCTCAAGTGGAAAATAACTGTATTCGATAAAAAGCAAAATAAACTGTTCCCAGTACTAGGCATTCAATACCTTCACTTCAGCAAAAGCTAAAGCAATTTCCGAGGATGATCTTTGTCTAAGAAAAGTAATTTATTGTTTGGATAAGCATGACATAGAAGGCTGTGCAGGTCCCGCTCACCTAACTGAAGCAATATTTTGTTAGCCTCTGTAAGAGTTTTGGTTGATTGTACCTATTGCACAAAAGAAATTATTTAAATTGCATTTAAAATATAACAGACACAATAAAGTAATATAGTCAAAATATCTTTGAAAATAAATTTGGTTTGAAAATTAAAATGTGATACATTTAAATTTCTAAAAAATAAAACACTTTGTCATCAAAGCCAATAGACAGCATTATAAATATCCCGTCAAGACAGAAGTAAATAAACAATGTTTAAGGCTTATACGAATACAACTAGACTAAGATATCTAGTCTAGTAATGAGAGCTTAAGAGCTAAAGCTATCAAGTTAAACGGACCATTTTAAGAAAAAAATGAGTACATTTAAACTTTACTCTTAGTTGAAATTTAGTGTTGCTTCTTTAAATCACATAAACTATTAAGTTGAGAATGATTAATCAATGCACAGAAAAAGAATTCTAAACTTAGTTCTAAGGTTACAGTAGGTTATACCTATTTAATTGGTAGTTGGGTTAGTCCAACCTTTAAGGCTAGAGTTTATAACTGCCTTGGAGTCTATAATTGTCTTCATAAGTACTTCTCATGCTATTGGCTATAATGTTAATCCAAACATGTACAAATAGATTGATAGATAAGCATGACACAGAATACAATGAAGGCCTTGATCACCAAACAGAAACAATATTTTACCATCCTTTAATAAGGCTTGGTACAATAAGAGTAAGAAATTGACCCCTGGATGTTTCTGACTACAGAACTCAGATTTTCATGATAGTTCATTATAATAGAAGTGCAAATTAACATGGCTCTAGGTGTTCAACTCTAAGAAGAAAAAGTTATATGCAAAAAATTGGTTTGGGGGGCTTCCCTGGTGGCGCAGTGGTTGAGAGTCCGCCTGC
>NW_006789959.1:910422-910815 GCF_000442215.2 Lipotes vexillifer | reverse complement strand
AAAAAAAAAAAAAAAAAAAAAAAAAAATTGGTTTGGGAGAAGAAATATGTAGTTCCTTATTCTTCATTATCTACTTATCGATATTATTCATTTCTTCCGTAAGATGCCTTACACTGACATCAAAAGTGGTAACTTGCCCCAAACTAAAAATATCCTGTAAACTGAGCTTGACACCTATTTAAGTCATTATTCTATGTAACCTGCAAATAGAGTCTAAAAAGGCAAAATAAATAACCAACAGAACCATGTGGCAGTTCCTCACAATAAAGACTTTATAGATATTGAGGAATATAAAAAACAATACACAGGGCTTCCCTGGTGGCGCAATGGTTGAGAGTCCGCCTGCTGATGCAGGGGACACGGGTTCATGCCCCGGTCCGGGAAGATCCCACA
>NW_006789959.1:885708-910276 GCF_000442215.2 Lipotes vexillifer | reverse complement strand
TGTGCTCCGCAACGGGAGAGGCCACAACAGTGAGAGGCCCGCGTACCGCAAAAAAAAAAACAATACACACTGGCCTACACACAGCACTGGCTAAGAGTTAGGATATTTTCATACCATCTGGGTGAAAATTACAAGCAGGTGATATGCACAGTTCATTGACATGCTTAATACACTTACCCCGTGAAGTGTAGAGAAAGTATCAAAAAAGAAATTATGAACAGTGTTTAAAACATTTAAGAAGTTAATGTTATATTTCAGAAGAGTAATGATTAAGCACCATTTTCTACTTCATACAACTTACTTAGATATCTGCATAAGTTTTCCTCCTACATATAAAAAGCTGATAATCAATGATGCCACTAATATTGACATTTCTAGAAGGACATATAATGTAGCACCTTTCATAGCTGACCGGATTCCTACTAGAGGCCTGGGGGATTGTTCTCTACTGGGTTTCTTCTTTTTTCTATTTCTCATTTGCAAGCATGTTCTTGTAAGATAACAGCCTAGCCAAATGAATAACGTTTGTTTCTGAAAAGAGCCTCTGCCCTAGGTCCCTCACTTTAATAAACAGGGATCAGGAAGCTAGGGGAAAAAATCATTAAATATTCTTTAGTAGTATCTCCTGAAATACAGCATCTAGAATTAGTCCTAAGTAGCCATCTTGGTGCCTTCTCTTTTATACCATACCCTGACTTCTTTATCTTTTCTAATTCACAAGTAACGCTCAAACTGAAAGCACCTCTGACCCAAGAGATAGAGAGAGAACCTGCAAGGGAGGAGAAAGACGTACAAATGTTGCAACAGTTCAAGCCAAAGTACATAGGAGGCCCAAAGTTTACTTCACCGTGTCTAGTTTTAAGTTTAAAATTTTGTTTAAAATTTCATCTCCTTTTTCCAAAAGTTCCACTTCTATCCCCCACCCCAAGCATTAGGACCATCATTTCTACTCTCCCCAAATTTGAAAGTGGTTGAGAAATTTTAAGAGAATGAAGTCAAAAGGCACTGGGAGGGAAAATAAGGGTCTCAGAGTTGATTTGGGATCAGTACACAATATTTAAAATGTTAGTGTAAATCTTTTAACAAAATTAAGAGAATTCCTTTGCTTTCAAAAACAATTATTTACATAATTTTGTTTAATAGACAACTGAGTGGTCTTTGATGATAAAATAATTATGAAAACACCAGGAACTGACAAATGAAGTAGACTGTTTGTCATAATCAATTCATCTACAATTTGAAAATAACACGATGGGGGAGGCGGAAATAAGCTAAGAAATTTAGAATTTCTGTAGGACACCATCATAACATTTTCAGTTAGTGACTACTGATGAAGGCCAATTTTGAATAATTTTTAAAAGCAGAGATTAACAGATAGTATTATAGGACACAATTTTGTAAAACTTAAGAGTAAATATTTCGGTAAAACCAACTTTCCGCAAAGATATAAGTAACGAAACACTTTCTACAATGTAATAATTATATTATATGCAATCATTAGTTTGTAGGTCTTTCTCTTCTGCTAAATTGAGCTCCTGGAAGGAAAGACAGGCTTAGTCTTTGTTTTCACAGGTTCTACACAAAGTGTGATTCAAATGTTTGATTAATTTACTTAACTGATATCATATATCCTTATGGAACATATACTCAAGGTACTCAAGTTAGAGTTCGTACTATATTAAAATCACTTTCAAAGCTTTTTATAAAACAGATGCTTAGGCCCCAATCCATACACAGTCCTAGATATGTTTATTTTTTTATTTTTAAACATCAATATGTATGAAGTTTATTTTTTAGTTTTATTTTTGACCGTGCAGCACTGCTTACGGAATCTTAGTTCCCCAACTCATGCCCTCGGGCAGTGAGAGAGGGGACTTATCACCACTGGACCTCCATGGAATTTCCCCTAGATATCTTTAAAAAGCTCTAACTGGTACACCTTTCCATAACATGCTGAATATACAGAAAACCACTAGAAGCATTACCACCAAAGTCAGAAACAAAGCAAGGATGCCTATTAGCTCCACTACTGTTAAACTTGGATCAAAGGTGCCAGTTTCAATCATACAAGAGAGAATAAGCAGAAGCTTAAGAATCAAGAAAGAAAGAGCAAAACTATATCTAATGACATATAATGCATTTGTACACCTAGAACACAGAAGAGAATCAATGCTAAGACTAACACAAATAAGAAAAAAAACTTTTAATAAGGGAGCAGATGTTAAATTAACATATAAAATCAACAGCTTTCACAGATAGAAAAGTAACCACTTAAAATATATAATTAAAGAAAAAATATTTATAATAACATCCAAAATATAAATAATTAGATATAATCTTAACAAAAAGTGTGTTTAACTTCAGGAAAACTTTAAAATACTCTTCGGCTCAGAAAGTAGACCTAAAGAGATGGAAAGACATCCCTTGTTTTTCAACAGGAAAACTCAGTATTATAAAGATACAAATTCTCTCCACGTTAATATGTGAATTTAATGTTGTCGCAGTAAAAATTCCCTGAAGTTTGTTTGATGAAAATGGGTGATTCTAAAGTTCATATGGAAAAGTAAACATGCAAGAATAGCTAGGGAAACTCTAAATATAGACAATCTGAGGGAGGACTAGCCCTATGTGATACAAAACATACTATAAAGCCTCTATAGTTGAAAATGTGAGGAGTAGATGCATGAATAGAGAGACCAATGGAACAACGGAATACCGTGTCCAGAAATAGCTCCAACTACTTATGGAATTTAGTAAATGACAAAGGTGGCAGTTTAAATCTCTAGGAGAAATGATGGATTTACAAAGTTGTATGAGAATATTAGATAGAATTTTAGAAAGATAAATTTAGATGCATACCTCACCCATACAAAAAAGAAAACTCACCAGATAGCTAAATGTAAAATATTAAATCATATACATACTAGAGAAAAACAAGGGAAATTTATTTAAAATTCTATTGTATGGAAAACTTTTCTAACTGTGACTCATAATCCAGATGCATTAAGAGAAAATATTTGACCTCATAACATTTATTGCTGATGGAATCTCTAGTCAACGGGAGGTTGAGCCTATCCTCACAAGAACAGAGAAAATCAGGCAGAGGGGTCAACAGTGAATCCTGCAACTGCAGGACCAGTACCTTAGAGTGTCCATGCACTGGGGCAGATGTGTCTCCAAGTGCAGCCTGCTTCTACCCCTCACAGTGCTGCTCACTTCAAATACCTGGGGTTCTGCCTTTGCTTTCCAACCTGGCATTCCACTAAGACTGGAGCCTCTAGCCTGCTTCTCTAATAGCCAGAGACCCTGCACAGAATTTACTACCATCTTCCCACAAAAAAGGTCACGTCTTATTCCCCAAATTCCCATACCATAAGTCACTGACTGAGGACCTGTTGTGAAATAATAACCCAGAACCATCAAACTGACTTCTTCCAGTACTTACATTTCCCTGTAAATACTGCTTATTACCTTTATGTGTCATGGACTCCTTGTATTGCCGATGATTCCTATTATTACTGCACAATTTGCTCTCCTCAAATAATGGCTCCTGTTAGAACCAAGCCCAGGGGTTCTTTCCACTTTGCAATTTGAACTACTGGCCTGGCTTCCTCAGCACCTTACCCAATGGAGAAGTCACTTTTCTCAGTGACCCTTCCTCTATGAAATCCTGTCTTCCTTCTCCATGTCCAGTCCTTGTTGATAGAGTTGGTTGGCTAAACCCAGGTCATTTGACCCTTAGTTTAATCACCAAATTGCTTTTCATTATGCTATAGTAGACACTACAATGCTCACCTATATCAGTTCTTTCTGGAAACATCAAACATTACACTTCTCTGCCCACCTTTTAGTTAGGTGACATTCTAAGACAAGAATGTGTGAGCCTGTGCACCACAACTACTGAGTCTGCTCTCTAGAGCCTGTGAGCCACAACTACTGAGCCCACATGCCTCAACTACTGAAGCCCGTGTGCCTAGAGCCTGTGCTCTGCAACAGGAGAAGCCACCGCAATGAGAAGCCCACACACCGCAATGAAGAATAGCTCCCGCTCGCAGCATCTAGAGAAAGCCCGCGCACAGCAACAAAGACCTGATGCAGCCAATAACTAAATTAATAAATAAATAAATTAATTTTTTTAAAAAGATGGATTAAGAAAATATCCTCCTGAGAGACTGGTAAGGAAGTGAGGGAAGCAAAACAAGGAATGAAATAAAGTCAAGCAAGAGTATAAGCTAAGGCAAAAGTCCCATAGAGGGCAGGCTTTAGCATGATCCCACAGGAGAATTCTGGAGGGTAAGCGATACCTCTGAGTTGTCCTAAGCTGAGGAAAGAGAGTTGAGCTTGTATTCCTGCACAAGACAGTCATTAATGAACAGCCACTGGGGGTGTATGTCCTTGTGAAAGCCAAGCACTTCTGGCTCTCTGTGCAAAGGAATTCCAGTAGCTCAGAGGCAGGCTGCTGAAGAAAAGCCCATGGGTGCTGGCCATTGAATGCACACAGACTAGGGATTTAAGGGGACACGCCAAGGAAAGAAATACACTGTCTGTGTACCTTAGGTGCTATGTGAGTACTTCTGGCCAATAATGTTTCAGTGGAAATTACTATCACAGGTGAGTTTAATTTCCAGTGTGTAATCTTCCAGCATTTTATTCTCTTGTCTTGGCAACCTAGAAGTCTACCTGCTCCAGACAATCCAGCACCACAAGGTGGTGGAGTCTTGTCAGTCTGTATCCCTGAGTCATTGGGGCAGATCCTCCTTCTGATCTGCACTGGACATTTCTACTAAGTGAGAAATAAACTTAGGCTGAGTTTGTTATTATGGCATATCCTCTCCTATCCTGACTAATACACACATCATTTATACATTCTTCATTCAAAAATATTTGTTGAGCAAATATCATCTGCTAGGTATTGTGCTTGAAAATATAAAGACAGAATAATTATTTTCCCCCTCAGAAAGCCCATTGTTACAGTAGAGTATAGTTAGTACCATAATAGAGATACAGTGTGGGATCCAGAGTGCTATATGAACAATGAATAGGAGACTCTAAATCAGACAGCAAGTTAGGGAAGGCTTCTTAGAGGAGGTTACATACAAGTTAAGTTACAAAACATGTGTAGAAATTAGCTAGAAAAATAAGGAGACTAGGGAAAGAAGGTCACCTCAGGTAATGAGAATAAGAGATGCAAAGCTCAGATTCATGAGGCACGGGGACAGGATACACTGATGACTCACAAAGTATAACAATATGCAAATTAGTATTTTGATATTTTGTTTCTTGTAGCTTGGCCTATCAGGTTGAATCACAGACCAGTTAACTGACACAGGAAGTCAATTCAAATGATGAGCTAGTTCATGACCTAAGGCAAATGACTACTTTACCTCACTATATCCTGTTTACCTACTCTGAAAGATAAAGGTACTTACTGACCTGCTTCATAAGGATGTTGTTTAATTAATATTGGAAGTTGCTTTGAAAATACCAAGCACTTCTAACACATGAAGAACCAGTACAATTTCCTTGGGAGATGTCTTGATAAAAGGCAGCATGATTTTTAAATCTTTAAGACTGGAATAAATGTAAAGAAGAAAATAATTGTTGCTTCCCTTCCACTGACACTAAAGGACTTTCTACTGCCATGCCTTTCTACTTCCATGACCTCAGGCTAAAGAAAATAGAAAAGGTATGATAATTCCATGACAAAGTTGAAACGCTTTACAGCAGATGTGAAAAATTTTAAGATGGGAACATTTACAAAGTGTCCATCATTGGTAGGGGCTTCCAGGGAATATGTACTCAGATGGTCCGTTTTTAAATTTAAGTGCAAATGATGATGATGTTTATGATAATGAGAATGAGAATGAGGATGATGATAACTAATATTTAATAAGCAAATTCTGTGTTCTAGAACTGTTCAAAGTGCTTTTCCATGTATTATCTTTTAAAATTCTCTAGACAACCTTATGCCATAGGTTTATTACTATCTCTGTCTTACAGATGAGGAAATACAGGCACGGAGAGTTCACTAATGTGGCCAGGGCCACTCAGTAACCTTGATAGCTCATGGCTTCAGCATTATTCCTGAGTACTCATGTGACTCTGAAGTCTGTTTCTTTATATCTTTTCATGCCACCCACAGTTTCACTATTGGTCTCATGGGCAGAACAATGCCTTTAAGGTATTACCATACTTGGGGCAAAACTTTTGTATTTGTGACTAGATTAATAAAAATAGTTATTTTAGAAGGCAACCTATATGGAAAAGTTAATTTGAATTCATCTTTTCACTGATCACTTTTGTTGATCATACTTAGTTGCTCCATCTATTTTCCAATTCAAGTGCCCTCAAGATCATAAGGGATTTCTGATTCTTTTCCTCAGGAACAATTGTGAGCATGCACTTTTTGGTGCACAACTGCTCCTGAATTTTCTGCCCATATTTGATGCCACTTTCTAGAATTCAGACAGAACCAGAAACTCTGCCATAGGTCCATTTTACTGACCTGAAATCCCCAGGTTTCTTCTTTGCCCAGACTAGGATATGATGTTAGGCAGTAATACACATGAAAATAATCCCCTAGAAAAATATTTTTGGTTCTAAGCACCTAGAACGTGCACTTTTTTTCTTTGGCTGCACCACGTGACATGTGGAATCTTAGTTTCCCGACCAGGGATTGAACCTGCACCCCTTACATTGGAAGTGCAGAGTTTTAACCCTGGACAGCCAGGGAAGTCCCCATGCACCCTTCTATAGTGTGTTTTCATTGTTCTCAAATATATTAATGTACACAAACAATCTGAGCTACATATTTATTAAGCAATATTGATATTGGGTAAAGTTCCCCATTACAGGATATACTCTGAGAGCACTATTCATTCTATAGCATTTAAAAAAAAACCTAATATAGATCAAAACACAAATAAATTACAGTTGGTGGTGTGTGAGTTGTATAGTCTATTACACCAATCTGAAAAGATACAGCTATGAGAGCAGAGTTGTGTCTACTTCTCAAGTGGGCATGTCCTATTGTTTTTACTTGCATAGAAGATTAGTCAGGTTTTGAAGAGTCAAATGATAGATTCATAGGACGGTAATGAAAACAATAGCTCGTATTTACTGAGCACTTACTATGCACCTCGCATTTTGTTACCAGCGAAGCCCACTGGGGTCCTGGAAAAATAAGATGGGATCTAGGTGATAAGGTCTATCCTCTTCTTGTGCAAAGTCTGGTTTCACTTGCCAACAGGGGGCCTTGCGCAGAGGCCTTGCACCTACCGCAAAGTATTAGAGGTCCTGGCGCAGAACCGCTGCACCTGACACCTCAGCTCTGCAGGCCACCTGCAGAAGAGCTGCCCACGACACCTCGATTGAAGACGGAGGCGGCAGGCCGGGCACAGTGACACTGCACCCGGCATTGCAACCTGGAGGGATTAGCACAGTGCCGGGGACCCAGGAGAGCCCTTCTCCCTCTTCTCCCTCGCTGTGAGACCCTATAAAGTAGCTCCGCCCATGGCCTGTTGGGAGAGCGTGTGCTCTAGGGCTGAAGCTCACACGTCTCCATTCTCTGATCAAAGAATAATTTCCCTTTGCTTCTGAACTGAACTCGGTCTTATTCTATTGGCTCCAGCGACATCGGGCAGGAGGACCTTTGTTGGGCCCCGACTTGAAAGCGTCGGTAACAATTTGATTTGAATTATCTCATCTAATATCTCCTTAAAAATCTGACTCATATCATGTATTTATATACCGTGTTACTAACTGATACATGTTGAAATATATGTGTAGATCTGCCTAACTTTCCCATTATGTAGACTTAATAGGTGTCTCTATGATATGATTTTATGAGAACTATGGAAATTCTTCCAATCACTCTGCATTGACATACAGTTTTCCCATTTATCACTTACTTCCTATAGAAAATATCCTTTGCTCTCTAGGGGTTTACTTATTACTTCTAGCAAGTTTTTGTTTGTTTGTTTTTGTTTTTGTTTTTGCAGTACGCGGGCCTCTCACCGCTGCGGCCTCTCCGGTCGCGGAGCACAGGCTCCGGATGCGCAGGCCCAGCGGCCATGGCTCACGGGCCCAGCCACTCCGCGGCATGTGGGATCCTCCTGCACGGGGGCACGAACGCGTGCCCCCTGAATCGGCAGGTGGACTCTCAACCACTGAGCCACCAGGGAAACCCTAGCAAGTTTTACTTAAAAAGTAGCCTTTCATTTAGCAGATGTTGACAAGAGTCAAAAATTACAAGAGTGAACAATTAGGGAAGATTAGAGAGGGAAAAGACAGGGTCTGGGCCTCCAGCCGTTTATCAGTTCAGATAGCAGCCAGCAAAAGCACAGTATTAGATTGGAAGAGACACGACTGGGAGTAGAAAGGGGAAGAAAAAAGAGCGTTAACTTTGTATTCAAACCATAACATAGGCTAAAGACAGATACCTATTTCCATTCCACAGAAGAGGAACTAGAAAGGTCAAACAACCACACGAAGTCACACTGGTGGTAGATCCTAGAATCAAATCCCAGTCTGTCTGATTCCAAATCCTTCCTACCATTTCTCTATTTACAGTAGTGCTGCCTGAACCCTTGGTGCATTTTTATTGCAATAGTCTGAGGTGAGCTGAGTTTCCCAGCCTCTTCTCAAAGCAACCTAAGTCTAGGTTGTCTGACATCTTTTGAGATTCAACACTAGTGCGCAGTAGAACTAATTAGGAAGAAAAGAGAAGTGCTGAGGCATGGAAGCAGTGGAGCCTAGTGACTAGTTTATGGACTCTGGAGCCTAACCTTGTGATGTTCAAATTCCAGCTTTACTACTTACTACCTGTGTTCCTTTGGGCCAATTACTTAAATTTTTCATGCATAAGTTTCCTTAACTGCTAATTGGGGACAGTAATAAAACCTAGTTCATGGAGGTTTTTTAAAACAAGAAGTAATAAATATTGCAAAGCACAGAGAATAATGCCTTTCGCACAGGAAGAGTTCAATTCATGTTGTAAGATATTTCAACATAACTAGCAAGACACTAATGTTACGGTTGGACACAGGGGTAGAAACCTAGAGGGCAGTGAAGATTGAGGATTGATATCCTCTACAACAGACAGAAAAGGCTTAGTGGAAGGGGGAAAAGAAAGAAAAGAGAAAGTGCGGAGGGACTTCTAGGCAAGTTGAACCAAAAGAATAAGGTGCAAATATCAAATACTGAGAAATAAAATAAAATTTAACAATACAGAAATTGCTAGGGAGTGAGGAGGAAACCTCCTTTCTGGCTGATTGTAGAAGGAGCAAAGGCAAGAACTTCCTAGGGGAAGATGTAAGAGATGCAAGGACACCTATGGAGAACTCAGAGGAGATGGAAGAAAGTTATGAAAAATAGACAGGATGAAGCACAAACACACCCTCAGGGGATTGGGCCATGGAGGTCACAAAGAGAATAATGGAAATGAGGGGGAAAGGATTGTTGAAAGAGAATTTTATGGAAAAGAATGAGGATAATATATCTGGGCTGGGAAAGTGGGTGGGGAAAATAAAATAAAAATTTATCTTTAAGAGACTTAAAGATAAATCAGGTACGTGGCCAGGTTTGAAAAGTAAAGGTAGTTTGGTGATAAACATACACTCATAGAATTGTGCGGGTGCACAGTTACATGCCTTACTTCTAAACCCTCATGTCAAAGACATTCTCTGCCTGACCCAGAAAATCCATACTCACAGTATGACACACACACAGAATTACAGCTTGATCCATGCTGCATATGAGTGGTTAAGACCTAGGAATCCTTTTCACACTTGTGGGTAGGTGCAAATTTAGAATGAGAATGAACTGTTCACCATTTATTAAGCTGGCTGGGTTGTATTATAGCTACTGTAATAATTTCAGGGTTTCTGACAAGGGTATGATTTTAGAACAGCCTAGTTAAGGAAGTGAAAATTCAGCTTTTCAGACCTTAGAACAGATAACTGTCATATTTAAATCTGAATAGTTCACTCAGATTTTGACAGGGATCCTGATGTACAGTAGAAGCCTTTGACCCCCCCCCCCCCCATTGTGGCTGTAAGCAAAGCAGAGACATCAAATAGGTTATGAATGAAAGAGTTGGGCTGAATATATTTTTGTTCTAGGAATTTATGACATAAGGCATCCTAAATAATTTGACTTTTTTGGAGCATATACATATGTTAATACATTAAGTATATTTTCCCAAAGACTCATTTTTTATAACTATAGCCAATAAAAATCAACATGTTTTACTTCTAGTAGTCTTATATTTTCCTCATAAAAATACTACTTTTTTTCGGAACAACTTCCAAATATATAGAGACATTAGGTTTTGGAAGTAAAGGACTTCTGTGTACACGTAAATATTAAGGCATTATAAAATCTCACATTGTTAGAATCATTTTTATATTGTATTTTGAACTGAATTAAAATTTCAACTCTAGGTGGCAGTTTACTCCAACACTTACTTATGTTCTTTAACAAGCAGTAGATTCATTCACAGTTTTTCATGTATGCATAATTTTGTGTAAAAATTAGTCCCTGGCTCTCAGTAGCTGTTAAAAATAGATTTGATTTTAGGAATAAAATCATGGCTTGAGATGCAGGCTTTGCGTGTATCTTGCCATTCTTGGTTTCATTAAGTTGATGGGAGGAAACAAAAAAGAATAAAGACGAATATTTTAACTAATTTTTTTTGAGGAATATTATCCTCAAATCATGGCAATCATTCTGTGTCAACGTTGTGTTTGTATCACGCAGAATAGAATTTAGGATGAATACTTTTTTCATGAATACGCTAATTTTTAGAAATATCAAGGATGTCCAAGACACTGAATTTTCTGAGATTTTTTAAACGATATTAATTTAGGTAAAGGAAAAATACACCATAAAAAGGAAGATGACTCATATCTGTGTTTCTCTTTGCATCTCATTGATGGAAATAGCTAAAGCTAGAGTTTATTTGGGTCATCAAAGACCAAAATACTCAGACTGCCCGATTAAAAACTATGTTTTCCCTAAGCCACTCCATGTGAGGTGTTTTGTTTTGCTTTATACATTCATAAGGACCCTAACAATGGGTTATGCAGAATACCTCCAGGCATTTGCCACCCAAATAACTTGCTACAGTTCGTAGTCCTTTCATTTTTTAGTCCCAGCAAGAGAAGAACGGATAAGGATTTAAATTGTCCTAAAATTAGATTTCCTTTAAAGTGGGGATAGTAACAGTACCTACTCGCGAGCATAGAGTAAGATTATGTTTGTACGCAGTAACTGGCAGCAGGCATTCCGTGCAAATTAGTTATTTTTACTAACCCTTTTTTAAATTAATAAAGTGTATCAACTAGAATCTCAAAGAGACTGGTCAATGTGACAAACTCACAAAGAGTTCTTATTTATGGAGTTGCATGCCTTTAGCTCCCCTGGGCCAAGAGCTGTTTCCATACTCTCCCACAAGTAAAAGGAACATAGGAAAAAGCCATATGGCATGGGCGTAGGGGGTGAGAATATTAGTCACTGAAGTGAGAAAATGAACAATTTCCAAAATGTGTCTAATTGTTTATAAAAATGAATATAAAATTATACTTGGTAAAATTGGGTTTCTGCATTTCTCCTTTATATATGTATATGTCTATATATATGTGCATATATAGATATATATATGCACATATATTTATAATATGTGTGTATGGAGAGATATACATGCATTGAAATATCATTATCATCTGCACTCTCATCTTATTGAATGACACTCTTCAGGGTTTATATAGAAATCAAAGATACTGACCCTAATAATAGAATGTAATCCTTTATGTCACTCAAGTTCCATTTCTAAATCATTCACATAAATATTTCTAAAAAGAAATCCCTGTGGCAGAGCTTCCTAACTGCAATAGCACAAAGGGAATAGATAATAGGTATGCTGTCATATTGCTCCTCAAAGGTGTCAGGGCTCCCAGGTGGGGCCTGGAGCAGCTCTGTATGGAGGCAGCTGCCCTCAGCATATGCAGCCTCATCCATTTAACCCAGGGTGCTCTACAGATATTACTTCTATGTATACCCTTATGTGAAAAAGTTTGGAAAGAGCTATCCTAGCATTGCCAGGTATTCTCACTATCAAGGGCTGAATATGGTCCATAATTATATGACTTCTCAATAATATTTCCAAAGAAGAGTACTGATCGTATACAAAAGCTTTTGATGACTCCCCATTGCCTGTTGAGCAAAGCCTAAACTTTTTAGGGTGGTATTCAAGCCCATACACTGTCTGGCTCCCAGCTACCCTTCCAGGTCTATTTCCCACCAATACCCTTCCATACCTGACAATGGAATGTCAGTCTCATTTCCACATACCCATACCAGGATTGAATCACATGTCCACATCTAGCAACCAGGTCAGCTGAAAAGGTAGCCTTTATTCCACATGGCCACACGCCTAATTAAAAAACAAAAGAGGTTATATTACTAGAGGAGAAAGAGAGGATGATGTAGGGGACAACTATTAATCTCCACTTCATTCATCCATGAGAAGTATAAACTTTTTGAAAGACAGATTCGTATTTGGTTTAACCTTGTAATCCTGGAATCAGGAAGACTACCTTATATATATTAATATTGAATGAATGAATGCACGCATACACAAGAGTAAGACATAGGGATACTAGTCATCAGTTCTTTTATTGACTCCATTACTACAAGTGACATTGAATACTGAGTTTATATATATGGAATTGAGGGCTTCCCTTCCCTTCCCTTCCCTTCCCTGGTGGCGCAGTGGTTGAGAGTCCGCCTGCCGATGCAGGGGAAACGGGTTCGTGCCCCGGTCCGGGAAGATCCCACATGCGGCGGAGCGGCTGGGCCCGTGAGCCATGGCCGCTGAGCCTGCGCGTCCGGAGCCTGTGCTCTGCAACGGGAGAGGCCACGGCAGTGAGAGGCCTGTGTACCGCAAAAAAAAAAAAAAAAAAAATATGGAATCGATTTTATTTTAATATGCACACCTGACTATGGCACATTGAGAACCAAAGTGATATTTAAATGCAGGGAAGGGAAATGAAAAGTGATCACTGAACATTTGGACAATAGGAATCTGAAAATCACATGCATTAGACTTGTGTTAACACCAAATTTGAATGTCATTATTGGCAAGCTTATTGTCATTGCTCTACTCCAACTACCTGTATAGACACAAGTAAATTTATAAATCAGGACTCTTTCCTGATTATTGGAAACATTGGGATTGTCAATTATAACTGAAAAGAAGAAGAAACGTGAATCACTCTCCTTGTTCTTTCTCTCTGAGGCCAGTGGCAAGTTGTGTCACTGTCACTAACAGCTAGTCAGATATGAAGTTTTCTTAAATTTACCCCTCCCACTTCCCACCCTCATCAATGGAAGATGTTGGCTTTGGAGAAGTGAAGATATATCCCTATAAAAGTTCTCCCCACATACTTTATAATTTATAATTTGATGTCCCTAGCTTCATTCTTAGATTGTGATTTTGGTAGAAGACTGTTGGATTTCACTTTCTAGTTCTTTTTCTATGGGTCATTATTTAGGCCTCTAGAAATTTCTATTGTGTTTTACATGAAGATTTAAAACATTTCCCTAACAACACACAGACACATTATTGTGAGAAAAGGACCTTTCATTTGGGCAAGAACAGGAAGAAGAGGGGAGTAGAAACTAAAAAACTACGGGAACTTAAAAATAAGTTGTACCTCTCTCTCTTACATTCCCTCAAAAATGGCTACAATCTCCTAATTTCCCTTGACTTCCTTTTAATTTCCCTTGACTTCCTTTTAGAGTATATTTTATTGTTAAAATTTGGGATTTATTGCGTTTTGATTAAGATCAGAAACTTAACCTTCTGTAAACTGACAGGAAGATTTAAAATCAAATCCATCCATCCATTCAACAAATACTTGAGTGGCCATACTATGTAAGGTGCAAATATTAACATCTAAAATGAATGTAGAGATGAATCCCATATCAGGTTGGCTCTCAGGAAGATGACCACACAAAATAAGCATCATATAAGAGGTTGTGGTCAGCATTAGGTTTAAATGTGAGTAACAGGAAAACTCAAAACGGCAGTGGTTTAAGGAAGATATTTCTTATCCATTTTAAGAATTCGAGACTTGGTCAGTTGCAACAATGAACCATGGCTGCAAGTTTACTCTGCTGTGCTCGTCTTCCATTTCCAAGGCTCCTTCATGGTACCATGTTGCTTTTGGGGTTGCAGCTTTTATTACCAGTCAGCAGGAAAGGGGAAGGAAAAGAAGAATGCATACCGTTTGTATTAGTTTCCTAAGGCTGCTGAAATAAATTGCTAGAAAAGTGGTGATTTAAAATAAACGACATATTCTCTTACAGTTTTGGAGGCCGGAAATTTGAAATCAAGGTGTGAACAGGGCTGTTCTCCCTCCAAAGTTCCTACTGGGGAATCCTTCCTTGCCTTTTCAAGCTTCTGATGGTTCCAGGTGTTCCTTGGCTTGGGGCTGCATAGCTCCAAGCTCTGCTCTCTCTTCACATTGCCATCTCCCCTGTGTGTCTCTGGGTCTCAAATGTCCCTCTGCCTTTCTCTTATAAGGACACTGTCATTGGACTCAGGGCCCACCCTAAATCCGGGATGATCTTGTTGCAGAATCCTTCACTTAATTACATCTACAAAGTTGCGCTCATCACTTCCACTTCTATCCCATTTAATAGAACATATTTAGTACCCATACCTAGCTACCTGGGCAGCTGAGAAATGTAGTCTTTGCTCTGGGTGACCATGTACTCAGTTAAAAACCAGGATTCCCATTAATAATCACAAGGAAAAGTGATATTGTTTTGATAAAAATTATTTAGAAATGTTATGGTTTAATATAACATACTTGTCCATTTGGGCCAATGTTATACTAAGAAGTTAGACTTGTAAGCATTATAAAAAGTTTAAATAGTATTTACTTCTTATAAAGAAGGAACTGTAAAAACGCTGCTAGGAATTTGGTACGCAACCAATTCCATAATGGCCACATTTTCCTAGGGAGTTTGTGAGGTTTAGTGAAGCTACTTTATAAAACCTCTTCAGCTCCTCTTGCAGTTGCTTCCTGTGCCTTAACTCGAGTTCCTAGTAAAATCTGAGAACCACAGACTTGTTTTTTAATCAAGAGAGAAATCAGTTCATGGTTGAGGAGAAAAATCTGTTAAACTCACAGACCTATAATTTGGGGGCAATACAGTGTTTCTTTTCGTAAAGAGGTAATCACCTATATACTGAGTCGAATCAGAACCGTTTGCTATCGAGTTGAGAAAGATAGATAAATAAAGCCTTAGAGTTTAAAATGAATTGCACTAGATGAAGAAACATGTCTGGCACTCAGTCAGCAAACAGCCTGATATTCAAGGTTCTGAGCGGTGGATCTTGGTTTATAAACTGGGAAAAATAAAGCCACCAAGATACAGGGATCTAAGCGTTCATAAACCTATTGACTAACTACATTGCTCTTGTAATCTTAGAATTTTCTCTTATTGTTAAAATTTTCAGTCAAATTTGGGTCTTCTCACAAAGATTATATGAGGGTTTTGTGCTTGTTTTTTGTTTGTTTGTTTTGAGCCAATAATGCATTTAGAGTAGAACATCAATTCAAAATTCTTTCTTCATATGGCCCCCTTTGCTTGGTTAGATATTCTTTTTACCGCTCTCCTGAGGTTCTCTTCTTGTATCCCAAAGCAGAATGCCTCACCTTAAAGAAGAATCTTGCATTTGCTACAGGTTGCACATAGAAAACTGGTTTGAAATGATACACAATCTCATATGAGGAAGTGAACAGGAGGAACAGAAACCTTTCTCAAGGTACTTGGAACATAATTTATTTAAATAATTATTGACTGTCAAGAAGTTACCAATCAGATTTAGACTCCTAGGCCCAAGCTATTGTTCTTGACTCCATAAGACTGCCCAATAGGGCAGACTCTGGTATATGAAAGGGAAAGGAACACTTCCCTTCTTGTCCAAAGTATCCAGCTCCAGGATGTTAACCATCAAAATGGCAAAAACTCCAAGCTGTAAAGCTACCACCCCCTGAGCATATTATATGCTTAGTTTTGTCCGCAAATATCCCACATGTTACCATTGAGAAAGTGCAGGTGCTGTTTATAGCTAAGTTTTGTGAGGAATTTTCCATTTAGCAGTTAGTGCTCTACATGGTCAGTTCTTAATTTTTAAAAGCCTACCTAACTTTCAGTATCACTAAACTTTAATACTGTGTTATTAGTCAGGCTTATGACAACTGCTAGAAAGTCTAGTTTTCTTTTCCTTGTTTCCTTGGAAACAGGCAAAATTTTGAAATAAAAAAGCTTCTTGATTCCCGTTTAGTGTCCTTTTTTTCCCCACTAGCTCCTCCTATTCTGCTCAAATTCTCAGTGTCTTCTTTCTGCCCCAAGTGCCTTTTATAAGACCTCTCTGAGGCCATCCTATTCCCCAGGGTGCTCACTGTTCCCAGTTATCTTACCTCCCCTCCCGGAGTCCAAACTCCTTCCCCACAGCCTTCCCTTAGGTACTATGAGGAAAGCAATCTGATTGAATTAGTTTGAATTCTGTGTCAGTGAGTAATAGTTTCTTTAGTCTCAAGTTATTCACTTTATTAAAGGAGGAGACTTGTTACCTAATAAGAACGGCTAATTGGAAGAATTTCATTCCGGAAAACAAAGTAAAATAAAATATACAGTTCCTATAATAAGATGGCGTTAAACTGGATGACTTTTAATGCTCCCTTATGTTCTTTAATTTTATGACAAAATAGGAGTTGTATAAGGGACAGAGATTTTTGGCCACAGGCCATTTTCCCTTCCCAGGAGTTGCTCCCTGGATCTTCCCCAGGCTCAGCTCATTGCAGTTCTTAGGACCAATTGGGACTTTGGGCTACAAACATGTGAGAACCTCTGTCCAATAGAAATATAGTGAATCACATATGTAATGTTGAATGTTCTAGTAGCCATATTTTAAAAAGTTAAAAAAAGTAAATGTAATTTAATTTAATTTAAGGCAATATATCTAAAATATTAGCATTTCAACATATAATCAGTATTAAATTACTAATGAATATTTTACATTATTATTTTCATAGTAAGTCTCTCAAATCCAGTGTGTATTTTACACTTACAGCACATCTCAGTTGAAACTAGTAACATTTCATGTGCTTTAATACACATGTGTCTAGGGGTTACCATACTGAACACTGTAGTTCTAGACCATGAATCTCCACCATCGCTGTACATCAGAATCATCTAGGAACCTTTCAAAAGCGCTAATGTCCAGGTCAAACCCCAGACTCATTAAGTCAGAATCTATTTGGGGTAGAAACTGGACTCACAAATTTTTTAAAGATACCCAGGTGACTACGATGGGCAGCTAAGGCTGAGAAAGGGCTAGACTAGTGTTTCTCAACTTTGGCTTAGAACATTTGTATAGTTTTTGTTTTGAACAGCTATGCCCAATCTCCAATGCTCCAGAGGTTCTGATTCTAATTTGTTTAGATTGGGTGCTAGCTTTGTTTAGATTGGGTACTAGGCAAAGATATTTGTTTAAATTTCCCCCAAGAGACTATAATGTACAGGCCAGGTGGACAAACATTGGTGGACACTTTTTTCATTTCGTTTTTTAAAACTGAAGTACAGTTGATTGGTGGACATTTTTTTTTTTTTTTTTGTGGTGCGGGGCCCTCTCACGGCCGCGGCCTCTCCCGTCGCGGAGCACAGGCTCCGGACGCGCAGGCCCAGCGGCCATGGCTCACGGGCCCAGCCACTCCGCGGTATGCGGGATCTTCCCGGACGGGGGCACCAAGCCGTGTCCCCTGCATCGGCAGGCGGATTCTCAACCACTGTGCCACCAGGGAAGCCCTGGCGGACACTTTTGAATTCAGTTTTCTATCAACAGCTTTCTCTATGATCTTCCTGATCAGCTGATTAGGCTTCCATCTTGATTCCAAGACACACTTCCCAAACTCTACCTGGAGTCTTATAGCTGGATCCTTGTTTTTGTTTCCCTACTTTGGCCCCTACTGAACCCACATAGTATTCCATTTCCCATAGATCTGTCATCTGTTACCTTGCTAGTTTCCCCTTCAGACACTAGAATTCTCTCCCAAGACCCCAGCCAGTAAATAGGTCACCTGCTGACAGACATCCCCTGTAATAGTTGTCTGCCTGCTGGGATTCCCAGGTATTACCCTTCCCTGAATTTTATATCGTTGATTGGTTGCCCATTGGACACTTCCCTCAGATCACCACAGATTTTCCCATTGCTGGGGATTTGCCTCTGCCACCACCTCCTGCCTGTCTCTATCCATTCCAGGTGCCACAGACTTCCTCAGCCTTCAGCCGTGTTCATCACCTCAGCCCAGGTGCCACCCCTGGTAATAAATCCAGGTTATATATTCTTTCTACTCTGCCTCGTTCTTTTTTTTGGGGGGGGGGAGTTTTAATTAATATATTTAGCAAAATTCTCTTTATAAAATATACTTTTTTTTTTTTTTTGCGGTACGCGGGCCTCTCACTGTCGTGGCCTCTCCCATTGCAGAGCACAGGCTCCGAACACGCAGGCTCAGCGACCATGGCTCACAGGCCTAGCCGCTTCACGGCATGTGGGATCTTCCTGGACCGGGGCACAAACCCGTGTCCCCTGCATCGGCAGGTGGACTCTCAACCACTGTGCCACCAGAGAAGCCCAAAGTATACTTATTTTAAAACCCCAAACAAAAGCCCTGACATTCATTTCGAAAGACAAATCATTTCAGTGCTCTTCTTTGAAGTGCGTGCAGTTCCTTCCTCTGGTTTCAGAGAAGGGCATGGATGCGTGCTTCACATCATCAGGATAAAAATCCAGGAGGGAGAAATCCTGTTGCAGAGGGTAGCTGTTTTCATCTAACACAAAGAGGCTCTGCACCTTCGGGGCACAAGGTGCCCTGCTGCCCAACAGCAAGGCATGGAGTAGGTCCACGGTGATTAGACAGTAGGTGACATCTGAGGGAAGGACCATAACTCTGTTGAGCCAGTCAGCAGAAATGTTGAGAAGAATCTTCTCTATCAGCTTTGATCCTACATGGATGCAAACCTTATATATTCCATCTACTGTGGTCATTAAAGCTGGCGATTTTAGATGCTATCCCTTCCAAGGTAGTTGCCGGACCAGGTTTTAGTGCCAGAAAAGTTGTCGCAAAGGAATGGTACAGGAGATGTCCACACAGTGTTGACGCTGAGCGGGAATTGGTCTAACTAGTCTCAGGACTTAATGAAGCTCAGGTTCTTTAAGTCTCATTGCAGAAAGAATTCAGTGAGAGACAAAGTGATACTTAGGAAGTGGATAAGGAGGGATACACATTCCATAGACAGAATGAGGTCCATCTCAAAAGGCAAGAACGGCCTTGGGAAAAACACACTCCACAGACAGTGTGGGCCACCGCAGGAGGTGAGAGGTGCACTCTGCCTCATTCTGATACAGCCAAAATATCTCATCAAACACATGAGAAGGAATGTCTTTATGATTGACACACATTTTCTTGTCAGTCCTCCCTCCCTGGAAGCTCACTAAATTCCCTTATACTGTTGATTATAGTTTCCTCCCCTAGTTCTATTTTTATGCCCAACTGCACTTATGATTCCATGTTTCTCAAGTTAGCTCCTTCTCTTATTGGCTGCATCTCAGGTACCGCTATCACCATCTACACATTTACCTAAGCTGGGAGAATTGGGAAGGCTCTTGGCTCCCTTAATCCCTACCTGCAGTTTGGTCACCTTGTTCTTTTATTTATTTATTTATTTATTTATTTATTTATTTGTTTGTTTGTTTATTTATGGCTGCATTAGGTCTTCGTTGCTGTGCACGGGCTTCTCATTGCGGTGGCTTTTGTTGTTGCGGAGCATGGGCTCTAGGCTCGCGGGCTTCAGTAGCTGTGGCTCGAAGGCTCTAGGGCACAGGCTCAGTAGTTGTGGCGCACGGGCTTAGTTGCTCTGTGGCATGTGGGATCTTCCTGGACCAGGGCTTGAACCCGTGTCCCCCGCATTGGCAGGCAGATTCTTAACCACTGCGCCACCAGGGGAGCCCCACCTTGTTCTTTTTGATTCTACCAATTTTCTTTTTCACATTGCAGTATTTCTCCACAGAACTTATCTTTATAAAATACATTGAAGCATCACACATTTGTTTAAAACTTCCTGGCTTCCATCTGCCTACAAAAGTACAAATTTCTAAGCATGGCACATAACAATAAAATTAATCATGTATACGATTGCCAGGACTGGGTTATGAACCTCCCATTTTTCAGTCTTCCTCCAGCTGTGTATTCAGCCTCATCTCATTACATTCGTGCCTTGTACCTTCTGTCCAGTCACTCTGAACATGCACTGTGCATTCGGGACTTTTCCCATGTTTGCTATTCCTCCTGCCTGGAGTACCCTTCCTTCCATTCTTTGCCTGGGAAGCATTTATTTCTCTTCAGAGTTTAAATGGAGTAGCCATTCTAAAATTTGACATTCTCTCTCTATGGATCTTTAGCTCTTTGCACTGAATTACATTACTAGCATTTACTGAAATATTAATTATTAATTATTTATGTCTGTCTACCCAGGAAGGATGTGAGCAGAAATTTCTCATCTATGTCTGTGTTCCCATCTCTGGCACATGTTAGATGTTCAGCAAATGCTAGATATAGTTATTGCATAAAAGGATCATGGTCTCTTTTATACAGAACTGTGTAAATCCTTTTATTTTCACCTATTTGGGGAATTAATTGTTGGTACATATTCTGAGACCATTTAATAGGAAAATACATGAAGATTTTAGTCCCAGGTTTCTTTTTTCTTACTTTTCTTCTTGTCAAAAGCATCTTACCCGATCACCCAGTGCTATTCATTGCCTCGGAGGAAGATGTGATCGAATCTGGAATAAAGCACTAATACTTATTTCTGAAAATTTATAGCAAAGGCAAATAGTAGAGTAAAGCAATTTGATTTGCTAGAGCCAAACAATTAGGAAACAAATATTTTAGGTTCCCAAAAGTCAGAGTTTGCAGAACTGAGACTAGTTGATACCAGAGTCTTTCAAATTTTTTTTGATAGTAACTCACAGAAATAAATATGTATCCAATATACAACACAGACGAACACACACAGAAGTAAAACAGGAGTCTTACAAAACAATAGTTACTCTTATTATGTGATAGAGTAGTATTTTCTATTCAGTTTGATTCTATTTAATTTTTAAGAAAAATACATTTATTTTATAACCTATTTATGAGTGGCAATTTATGGTTTGAAAATCTGATTCATACTGCAAATCCTAAAATGGAAAGAATTTACTATTTAATGTTAGGCCATTTTTCTCACCACTATGAAAAATGATAAAATTTCAGCTAGCTGTCAAGGAGAAGATGAGAGGCGCATGACAAAAATTTAGATCCTGCCTTACCTAGAAAACCCAAATAGGTTTAGAAGGAATTCAAGGAAAAGAGTGAGGGAGAACACAGGCCCTTTCGAGAAGCTCTGCAGGAACCTCAGTGCTCTAGGACTTTGATGTCCATCTGTGGCTGGAGGAGGGGTCCGGGCAGCAGAGACTGGAGGTCTCACAGAGGGGAACACACATTCCAGCATGGGAGAGGGAAACAGAAGAGCTATAGAACACAGGTATATAGTAGAGCTGAAAAACCTGGAGGACCGGAAAAGGCCTGAAATTAGGATGAGAAAAACTCCCAATGCATGAGATCTTGTGACCAGGCACCATATCTCAGATATCAGCAGCAGACGCCAGCTCGCAATACCCAAAGGCCCAGTAAGGGCAGCCAGACCACAGCAAGTGTCAGGTCATGATGCCTGAAGGCCAGCTGGGACAAGAGACAGCTAACCAGACCACAGCTTTGGACCAGCAATTCCCTCTCCTCACCCTCAACACATAGATACACAAGGCTGATACGTAAGTCCCCAGCGAACTTTGTTCACTTAGGGGAGAGAAGGGGTGACTGAATAGGAGGAGGAAGAGAAGAAGGGAAACTTTTTTTTTTTTTACTACCTGCCTCAAGGACATTGAATTTTAAAGACATTGAGTTTAACACATTGAAATGGCAAAAATACGAGATGTTCACCATCATTTCTGTACATGTGAGTAATGACTGCACATTTTAAATCTACTAAACACAGCTAACTGCCAAAGTGATACATTATCTAATGGTGAGTGTCTCTCATCGTCCATCTGTCACCAGCAGTTTTTCTGATTGATGTAGGTAAGGGTGAAAGTTTTAGCATTCTTTCTTCTACCTCAACCAAGGCCAGTCAGAGGGAGGAGACATTACACCAGCCACTGACGGTGATCTCTTGGGGCAGCTAGGAGCACTTCAGCAGCCAGGCTGAGGCAGGGGAAAGCAGAAAGGCTCATGGGTGGAAATGCTATTAATCAAGAACAATCCCAGGCTAGCGGGGGATCTGAAAGGAAGGGTTTGACCAGCACCTGGAGGCAGAGCCATGGCTTGGGCAGGATCCCAAGAGAGGACACCCCTTACTCATGGGGACCCAATAATGGGAGAGAGAATAGAGTTCGATACTGGGTGGTCAAGAAGTACCCTGAACCATCTGAGAAAGGCAGTCAAATTCCAGCGGAGTAGGAGACAGGCAGTACACATAAGCTGGGCTGGTCAGGTGCAGCTGGAATATAGACCTTGTGATATGGGTTTTGCTGACTGTATTTTGGACTCTCAACCAGCCCTACCTGCCTTCAAAGGCACACTGCCCATGGACAGGGAACTCTCATGAGTCACTGCTCTCCATGCTCACCAACCACTTTGTTTCCTCAGTATTTAGATGGCTCATTCTCGCTTCCTCTGTACCTACCTTCAACTTCAAGGACATCTGCATTCTTTTAACATCTTCACCTTTATCTGCCCATGACACTTGTTTCTCTTTAGACAATGTACCTCACAGGGCATGCAGATCTCTCACCAGCACCTTTAAAGCTTCTTTGGCCAACCCTTCCTGCAAATTTTCAACTCTGTGTCAATTGTATGATTTCTCTCTCTTTTTTTTTCTTTCCTGTTATATCCAGCCTGCAAAGCATGGTTACAAAATATTGCCTAAGTGTATAGAATGGGGCCATTCCAAATGTAGGCCACCCAATCTCAGCTGGTCTTCTAATACTGTATGAAAATCCTTTTAAAAACGTAGTGTGTTGATATACATTCTCCCCAAAGCTCTGATAATCTGTCAGCCCATTTACTTGTAATAAAACAAATAATAGCTAATATTTATTGAACACTCATTGTGATTGGTGTTCTACAAGCATTATCTCATTTAATTTTCACAACCACATAGTGACAGGTACTATTACTGACCTCATCTTACAGGTGAAGAAATCTAGAATTAGAGACATTTGCTCCTGGTCACAGTTAGTATATGAAAGAGCCAGAGTTCAAATCATTTCCTCTCTGATTCCAGAACAATGCATATTAACCACTAGGCGGCTCTGCGTACTTCTCAACAGGCTACTCTTTTTTAAAAAATTATTTTAAATTATTTTTAAAATTATTTTTAATTTTTTATTGAAGTATTCATTGATTTACAATGTTGTGTTAGTTTCAGGTGTACAGAAAGTGATCCATATACATATGTATATAATTAGTTCCAACCTACTTCTGTTCATAATCTTGATATCGGTGGGCCCAGATTACCTCAGAGGAGGCGAGTGTAATTTCTATTCACTTGGGAGTGGTCTAAGTGATGACATCATATCCTTTCATGCCCCCAAAATGCAACTGTCTTCCTGGTATCCTGATGTTGTTCCCATTTTACACATGTTCCTTAGGACCCAGTAAAATATAGAACCCTGAACGGTCAAGCTACATATTTGAGTTCAAAGTGTTAAATGTGTAAAACGTTAGGTTGAACTCAGATAATCAAAACTCAAGTTGTATACCCCATTGTCTCTGCAATGGGAATGCAACAAACTCGGTACCAAAATTTGCAAAACTCAAAATCTGAGAGCTTCAATATTAGAATTTTAGGCAGTTATTCCTGCCCTTTCCCACAATACCCACTGATGGCTTTCTTCTTACTCCTTGCTCATCCCACCCCCATCTAGTCGACCCTCCTGTCACTCACTTTTTGGCATGAGGAACTCGGCCTCTGCTTGTGCCTAGGTTCGTTATGTGGCAGCTGTTTTCATTACCATCTCATTATTTCACTGAGGGGGAGACGTTTCCATGGTGATGCTGAATTGCATAAGTAGAGATTTTACTACACTGAGCTTTTGTCTACTCAGTGTTCCAGTTACAGGGGAATTGAGCTAGAACCTTTCCAGTAGGAAAATAGACTGTAAATCTCCCTTTTGTTTACTGTTATGTCTGTGCTTTTTATCAGTGAATGTATGTTGTAATTATGATTTCTAAACAACAGATGGAAGTTGATGAAGAAAACAAGTAGTTGTTTCTTTTTATTCTAATTAACTTGACCTTTTAACATATCCATGGAAGTTTCCAGAGTAGCATTTCATGGGATAACTGACTAGTACTTTTAATATTTTTTTAATAGCCCCACAAGGGAAAGA
>NW_006789959.1:873580-885633 GCF_000442215.2 Lipotes vexillifer | reverse complement strand
GGGAAAGAGAATTTGGAATCCCAGGAAAAATTCTATATGGCAACTAGACCCAGTTACTAATGTGATTATTGACTAAGCTTCGATTGCTTCCAAAGTTGTCATTGCCCAGGGAAACAAAGGTCACAACAGCATTGAAATGACTGTTTAATACTTTCTTCACATGTGAAAGGGTGACACAGCTTTTCATTAATTGCTTTGTGGCTAATCCTACATTTGCAGGAAGATTTTTATTAACACATTTTCCCTTGCAGTAAACCTTCAATAATTTGATCTTACTAAAAGTAAATCTATCCATAGCTGCAGATTCCTTTTTCACCATTTGCTTTTGGACTTTTAGCCAAATCAAACCACATTTGTTTAACACTTAAGTTCTTAAGCTTTATATTCTAATTTTTAATGTAACAACTCTGTGCTAACTGAAGTCCAAAGGCAATTAAAAAGTTTAGAATAGAATTGACATTGAATCTGCTTTTATGAAGAATTTTGTGTGTTAATAAGTAATAGCAATACTTTAGGCAAATAAATCACATATTATAATGAAAAATAGATTTTTTTGCGGGTGAGAATTTGTTTGGTGGGCAGTTCAAACTTAGTACAGTTTCTCCTCTCTATGAGGCCTCATTTCAAATCAAAGGGCATTAGAATTGTTCATCACTGTTTATTTTAAGCTGCTTCTATTTCAATCAAAGTCCCACTTCTAGGGGAGTAATATCTCCTATCTGTACATGAAATTCAAGTGCTCTCTTCCTTAAGTGCTTAGATATAACCCACAGAATGTCATAACCTGTACATTTGAAATACATGTAGGTTCAAGACAGGATGGTCTTGCCTTAATATCCCATTTGGTATTCAAAGTTCTATGTCATTAACCCACTGAGCTAGATTAAGTAAAATTCCATCTTTCCTTATTAGAATATTTTATTTTTATTAGAACAATGCTTATTATAATTATTTACTTTCCCTGTAAAACTTTGTTTTCTATATTTTAGGTTAAGGAGAAATTGTGGAGTTGAGGAAAGAGATGTGTATTGACATAGGCTTATCAGGATAGCCTCTAGTCAGGGTATTTCCAAAATATGCAAGATGAAACTAACAAAACCAAAGTGTTCAGTCAAGTATTTGTAGAACTGAGTCCTTTGAAAATTGTAGTTGTAGACAAAGCAGAGCTCCATCTGACTGGGAGCCAAGTATCACCTGGTACTATTTTTGTACAGTCTATTATTATCAAGAAATATCTCTACAGAGAGTGAAAGGATAATGACCTTTCAGTCCTCTAAATGTGGATAAGAGCTCAATGTCAAAATACATTGCTATGCCTCACCACATAACTAGAAAGAAAATTAATCAAAATTATATGTGTGCAGATGGAAATGCTTAAGCCAGGTCTACAAACCAATTACTTTTCAGTTCCAAAATCCTGTAACTTGTTCAAGATTTAATACACGCTGAACAGACTTAGAACTCCTTGAAGAATAATAATTCACACTTAATGTAGAATATAAGTTGACTACTATTTCTGTGTTCTTTAGTTTCTGTATTTTTCAGTTAAGTTATAATTCAGGACCACGCAGGAGGTGCCTTTATAGAATATGTTTTCTGCTGATTGGCCTTTTTACAAAGACTTATGCAGCATATTTTTCTTGATGTAGCACCGTTGCTATTAGGGGGTCTGATTCTGCACTCCTTGTTCAGAATAAATATCCTGAGAATCCTGGATAAAGACAGATGAATTTAGGATTAAGAAGCAAGGTTTTATTTTAGCATTTGTCAGAGCTAAACCTTCAGAATTACTATTAAAAGGTTTAATTCTGCAGGGATTTTTGTTTCTGTTGTTATTGTTTTTGCTTAGAAAAGCTGTTGATGTCCAGATCAAAGAATACACATTACTGTTTTATTTTAAATAAGTTTTTGTTACAATGTAAATAATATGTGCTCATGTATAAACTAGAAAAAGAGATAAACAAAATGAAAATAAAAATCACCCACAATTCCACCACTCAGATATACCATTGTTAATATTTTAGTATTTAATATTAGTATATAATCAGATGAACATTTTTAAATAATAGCCATAATTTGCTAATACTGACAGTAGTGTTAAATTTTTAACATTTTCTAGATTTTAAAAATTGCGGTGTATCACATTATGACTGTCACTTAGTAAGCAATATATTTTGAATGTTTTTCCATGTCTTCAATAAGCCCATTTACAATGGTATGAAAATATTAAAGACTAAATATAGTGTCCCATAAATGAATCTTTAATTGTTTTTGTTTTATTATTTCCTAAAACTGTTTTGAAAAATTTAGATACCCAATTGTTCATTTTAAGTCAATATTTACATTTTAAATCATGGGTTTAATAGTTACAAAGTGTGTCATGTCCATAATATTAAAAATTAACATTTTAAATTAAAATTGTTAGGAGCCCTTTAGTATAGCTAATGGAATATAATATCATAGTGATTGGTGGCACAACTGTACATTTGAAAAATACATCAACAAGATGTTTTTGTCAGAAAGTATACATTGTCCCTTTTCCTTCTTATATTCATTCCCATTACATTTACCTCACTGATTTATCCTAATATAAAATTTATTTTTATTTTTGAAGTATTTATGTTTTGAAAAGGTTTATTGATTGCATTTTTATACCTCTCTGAGCAAAATATACACATAAAATGACATTTGAAAATTTACTTATTGTCTATTACCATCTGTTAGAAATTCTTTTGGATTGAGTTATATTTAGTATTAAATGATTGATCAAAGATAGCTAAATGCATTGCACTTTTCATAATTTACTATTAAACATTAAAGTAAGATTTTATCAGAAATACATTTCTTTTTTAAAAATTAATTAATTAATTTTTGAGTGCGTTGGGTCTTCGTTGCGGTGCGCTGGCTTCTCACTGCGGTGGCTTTTCTTGTTACAGAGCACGGGCTCTAGGCATGTGGGCTTCAGTAGTTGTGGCTCACGGGCTCTACAGCACAGGCTCAGTAGTTGTGGCGCATGGCCTTAGTTGCTCTGCAGCATGTGGGATCTTCTCAGACCAGGGCTCGAACCTGTGTACCCTGCATTGGCAGGCAGATTCTTAACCACTGCGTCACCAGGGAAAACCCAGAAATACATTTCTAATTAAATAGATGCAGTTTTTTTCCTGCAATAAAGGTCATATCCATAGGTAAGGATGCCCTATTTCTAAAATGAGGGAAGTTCTAGTGGAAATTAACTAAATGTTCAGTTATAAGTGTACGGCTTACATAAAGTATTTTCATTATTGTTTCTAAGTGCATTATTTATGATAGAATCCACAGCACATCTCCTCTAAGTTAGTCTAAATTGAGTAAGTATGTGGCAGGAATGAAAAAATAAATAGAGAAGTGGTTGACATGTGATGGTGAACAGGAGACCCACCCAAAGAAAAGACAAATATAAATTTACAATATCAATAATATTTTAAGAAATTTTAATGAAAATATATATCCTATGAGTCTGAGTATATGCTAATAAACTCTGAAACCCATTAACTTACCTCCACCATTGTTTTACCACCCAAGCTTGAGATACTCATAGAAAAAAAAAAAAAAAAAAAAAATATATATATATATATATATATATATATATTTCACTACCTCCTTCTTGAAGTCATTTTTTTAAAAATGTCACAGAGACCCAAACAGTGTCTTGATTAAAGGAGGCTTCACAGACACCAAAATTTGGAACTGTCCTTTGTTTGGCACCCCATAATCTTTATACAATCTGGGGAAATGCAGCCTTCATAAATTCAGAATGGGCAAGAGGTATGCTTTTTTTTTTTTTTTGTAAAGTGGAAAAAGGCATTAGGGAAAGTGAAGCTAGAGAAGGAAAGTAGACATGATATTTTGACCATAGCCACATTCTCACTTTTAAGAAAAAATTTATTTTAAAAAACGATCTGGAAATTGATTTTCTTAACACTTACTGTCAACACTTGTGTTCCATACAGAGCGCCTTCACATATCCCCAAAGATACTGAACCTTGGGCTGAACATCATTGGTGTACTAGGTCTTTAACACTAAAACATTTGCCTAAATATACTGACAAGTGATTAATATTAAAACAGTTGTTTTTAAGATGGTTACTCAGAAAGAGGAAATTCCAACAATCCAAGCAAGGGTTTGTGGAGCTGCACTAATGCCACATTTCAGATACTCTGTTGGTCTTTCCTGATTTTGCACATCTTTTCAAACTTGTCTCTCCCACTGTCTCTTGCTCACCCATCAGTCTCTCTCTGACTGCTTCACAGCTTTTGCTAACTAATGCTGTCTGCTTCTTTATTACTTTAGTTTTCTCTTGGCCCCTTCTCTGCCTCAAGACCTTTCTTTGTACATCTTTTCAGCTTCAGTCTCGCTGCCTGATTCCTTCAAAATTCACAACTGCAGTTTCCTTAGAGCAGGATTCTGATTGACCCATCTTATTTCTGCTTGGTCAGAGATTTTGATGCCAAGCCACCCTGAGCTTTGGCCAGCTCTCAGACTGGCTGCCTAGTCAGATTTGGTAAAAGTGGAGTGTGTCATCAAAGGCTTGAAACTGTCCCTTCAGTAAGATGATCCACCTTGCACATAGAACACCAGTTTAAGAACACTGCTATACCCTCAATAACACTAATTTGCATGTTGATTTTTTTTTGACAAAGCAATATATTATAAACATTCTTCATGGCAATAAATTTTTTTGATATCACCTTAATGCAATAGTTTCCAAACAACATTGCACATTGCAATTTGGGAGCTTAAAAAAATAATGATGCCTGTGTCTCATTCCCAGAAATTATGATTTTTAAAAAGTGACCCAGGCTTTGAAATTTTTAAAATATCTTCGGATAATTCTGAATTGCAGACAAGTTTGGGAACCATGGTTTTAATGGTTGCAGAGAGTCCTTGAATGGAGGCACTATAACTTATTTAATAAATATTTTCTCAATAGATATATTTTAAGATTGTTGTTAAGTTTTCACTACTTTAAGCAACACTAACAAGACCGTCCTCTTAGCAAAATTTTTTAGCGCAGCTGTGGTTACTTTCTTAGGACAAATTCCTACTACTGGAATTATTGAATCAAAAAGCATAAACATTTCCAAACTGCCCTCAAAAAAATTTACTAACTTATACTTTTGCCAACAATGTAAGTATTAATATCTTTGCCTATTCCAGCTAATACTGAGTATTTAATTATTAGTTTTTTCTATTTGGAAGTAAAAAAAACTGTTTTAATTTTATTTCTTGCATTACTAGTAAGCTTGAATTCCACCCCATTCTCAGTTTATTTTGCCCTTTTTCTCCTTCTGTGAATTATTCATACCTGTTTTTGTTCATTTTTCTCTGAGGTGACCATCTTTTCTCTGATTTGTTTATTTCTCTTTGCATACTCAAGCTATAGATCCTTTGTCATATATGTTGTGCATATATTCAAGATTGTTTGCTTTTCATTGTTGTTTAGCCATACAGATTCTTTATAAAGTTAAATAATTTGATCATTTAAAATTTTTTCTATTTTTTTAGTGCCAGTTTATTTTTAATGTATTTTTAAATCAAGATATAAGTGACATATTATATTAGTTTCAGGAGCACAACACAATGATTCGATATTTGTATATTTTGTGAAATGATCACCACAATAAGTCTAGTTACCATTCACCACCATACATAGTTGCAATTTTTTTTCTTTTTTTTGTAATGAGGGTTTTTTAGATTCACTCAACTTTCAAATATGCGATATGATATTATTAGTATAGTCACCATGCTGTTCATTAATTCTCATGACATTTATTTTATAACTTAAAGTTTGTACCTTTGATTCTCTTCATCCATTTTGCCCACCTCTGGTAGACACCAATCTATTCTCTGTATCTATCAGCTTGGGGTTTTTGTTTTATTTGTTTGTTAGCTTGTTTTGTTTTATAGATTCCACATATAAGTGATATCATACAGTATTTGTCTTTCTGACTGATTTATTTCACTTAGCATAACGTCCTCAAGGTCTATTCATGTTTTTGGAAATGGTAAAATTACATTCTTTTTTAAGGCTGAACAGTATTCCAGTGTGTGTGTGTGTGTATGTGTGTGTGTGTACCATTTTCTTTATCCATTGATGGACACTTAGGTTGTTTCCATAGCTTGGCTGTTGTAAATAATGCTGCAATGAACATGGAGTACATATATATTTTTGAATTCATGTTTTCATTTTCTTCAGATAAATACCCAGAGTGGAATTGTTGGATCATATGGTAGTTCCATTTCTAATTTTTTGAATGACTTTCATACTGTTTTCCTTAGTGGATGCACCAATTTACATTCCCACCAACAGTGCACAAGGGTTCTCTTTTCTCCACATCCTTGCCAACACTTCTTAGTTCTTGTCTTTTTGCTAATAGTCACTCTAACAGGTGTGAGGTGACATCTCAATGTGGTTTTGATTTGCACTTCCCTGATGATTAGTGATATTGAGCATTTTTTCATGTGCCTATTGGATATCTATATGTCTTCTCTGGAAAAATGTCTGTGCAGATCCTCTGCCCTTTTTTTTTTTTTTTTTTTTGTGGTATGCGGGCCTCTCACTGTTAGGGCCTCTCCCATTGCGGAGCACAGGCTCCGGACGTGCAGGCTCAGCGGCCATGGCCCACGGGCCCAGCCGCTCTGCGGCATGTGGGATCCTCCCGGACCAGGGCACGAACCCCATGTCCCCTGCATCAGCAGGCAGACTCTCAACCACTGCGCCACCAGGGAAGCCCCTGCCCATTTTTTAATAAAAAAAATTTTTATATTGAGGTGTATGAGTTCTTTATATATTTTGGATATTAACCCCTTATCAGATACACAATTTGCAAATGTTTTCTTCCATTCAGTAGGTTGTCTTTTCATTTCATTGATGATTTCCTTTGCTGTGCAGAAGCTTTTTAGTTTGATGTAGTCCCACTTGTTTAGTTTTGCTTTTGTTCCCTTTGCTTTAGGAGTCAGATTCAAAAAAATCATTGCCAAGACTGATGTCAAGGAGCTTACCACCTACATTTTCTTCTAAGAGTTTTATGGGTTCAGGTCTTACTTCTAAGTCCTTAACCAATTTTGGGTTAATTTGTGTGTGTGATGAAAGAAGTAGTCTAGTTTAATTCTTTTGCATGTGGCTGTCCAGTTTTCCCAACACTGTTTATTGAAGAGACTGTCCTTTCTCCATTGTATACTCTTGCTGAAGAGACTGCCCTTTCTCCATTGTATATTCTTGCCTCCTTCATTGTAGATTAATTGACCATATAAGTGTGGGTTTATTTCTGGGCTCTCTGGTCTGTTCCATTGATCTATGTGTGCCAGTTTCTTGGCTTAAAAAGTACAATTTTTCATTAACAATTTTTCTAACCCTCAAAAATATAACCGTTATCAAGACTGAAATTTGTTATTTTTATGATAAATAAATGAGATCTGAAGAATACAACAGGTCTGTGTTACTCAGCCATTATTTGTTTTGCATCCATTTCTTACCAGAAGCATAAGTGAATAAACACAAAAGACATGCAAAAGTTTAACTCCAAAAGTTTTTCCTTTTTGCAACACTTCTGCAATAGACACACTGAAAATTTCCCAGATATACTGAAGCAGCAAGGAAACAATGGTGACAGTATAATAAAGCCAGATGATATTTTACTGAAGACTCTCTTGCTCATTTTATTTCATAACTAAAATCCCAAAAAGAGTTTAAAAGGGATTTGGTTCCCCATAGTGCTACCCTGACGTTTGTGTTTGTCGGTAATGCAATCCGTAGATACAGATCTCAAGTCCTGTGGAAAGTTAGCATTAAATTACTGGTTAATGTAACTCTGGAAGAATCGTGTTCAGTACAGCACGTCTTTGAACCAACTCAAGTATCCTTATAGTTGTCCTCCAGTTTATGAGGCTGAACATATGGTGCTCTAACCCTATAAGAAAATAGTAAAGATGAGATTGCCTTGTAGTCTCATTTAGACAGTTAATTTTATCTTTGTTTTCTTAAGTCACATTTCGTTGTTCTTCTCAATGGTGCAAAACTAATTGGCTCTTATCACAGTTACATTACCATTACACAGGCAGATAAAATTAATGCAAAGTAAAAGATCACTACAATCAGAGATATCTGGTTAAAAGGGAGACAGGCTTGCATAAAGTGGCTGCACAATCCACAGAAGGCTCTGGCAGAATAATAAATCATTACTTTCTCCAGGTTATCATCTTGTACTCTAGTTCATTATTTTGTATCATTTGTTTTAACCTTGGATTGTCCCCACTACATCTGCTCTGCTGTGATTAATTCTGCTGATGGAAATAAACTGTCGAAGGGCAATGCTGTACTGCATGACTAATTAGCCTACCGAATTATGTCCATAAATTAACATTTTGTTTTTATTCATTTAAATAAATCAAAGTTGCCCAAACTTATTTTGTACAGATCGCTCTAATACCAATTTATTTTTGCCACTTTTTAGCTAGATCAGATTACTTACTTTTTGGTCAACTAATTCGTAAATGGTTTCTTACCTTTACATTTCTACAGCTACTATAGCTAGGTTATTGCCCCCATTGGCCCAAGTGGAAGAAAAAAATTTTTTTTTTCAGTTAAGCTGATCTCTCCATCAGGCTTTCTGCTCTAGTTTACCCTTCCTCTGCTTCCTCCTACCCTCAGTCCTGGCCACAGCCCTTCATCCTCTGTTTTTACTGATTATATGAAAATGACTGTGCTATGGACTGAATGTCTGTCCCTCCCAGACTAATATGTTGAAGTCCTAATCCCCAGTGTGATGGGCCTTTGGGAGGCAATTAGGCTTAGATTAGGACATGAGGGTGGGATCCTCATGATGGGATCAATGTCCTTATAAAAAGAAGAGGAGACACAAAATCTCTCTCCATGTCATGAGGATGCAGCAAGAAGGCTGCAAAGCAGAAAGCATGCTCTCATCAGACATCAAATAGGCCAGCTCCTTGATCTTGGACTTTCCAGCCTCCAGAACTGTGAAAAATAAATGTCTGCTGTTTAAGCCACCCAGTCTATAGTACATTGTTATAACAGTCCGAACTAAGACAGGTTACTACTGAGAAAAGAAAACCACAACAAATTCTTCTCATAAGAATCTGCTAGAGCCTCTATCAAAAGAAAAGATTTTTTATGATACTGAGGTAGGGACAAAGACCTTGGTCATTTTAGGCCTTCTCTGAAAACAATGGTTAGGGCCATCCAGGCTCACAGTAAACTTTAAAGGTCTGCTCCAGATTGCTATATGAAAGAATACTATCAGTTATAAAACAGGTTATTTTAAGAACAGAAAAATTGATGGGAAGTGTTTCTATATATTCTGCAGCATTGGGTTGCTTGCCTCCAAAGATTATTTGAACATTAGAACTTAGTCTTTTCGGAATACTGTTTCACTGGTCTTATTTTAATAAAAGCATTTAGGCCCTTTTCAATAAGGGGTTCACTCCCTGTTCACTCAGGAGACTGAATAATACGAGAGAACTTACAAGCCCTCAAGTTAATTTCAGAAAGTTCTCATAGTGACTGTCCTAAACTTATATGCAAGGGTGTGCTGGAGCCAGCTCCTTCCTGCCCACTGGACCTGATTACGCACATTCTTCCCAATTTTGTGTTCAGTGCGGGCAGATTGGTAGCTTGAATTTGGCAGTAGGAGTATTTATTCCATGAAAACATGCAATCAGTACCAGTCAGGACTTTCGTTTTCCAGAGAGCTGGTTGTTAAACCTTTACCAGCACGCCACTGTTTATAAGCCAGGTCAGTGTCGCTAGGCGTGGGTCTCTTACCTTGTCTTTTCTGGTTAAACTATTAACTGGTTCATAGAAGAGGAATCTTTATATTTATAACCATTCTTCTCCACCCCTTCTCCTCTCTTTTTCTTTCTCTCTCTTTCTTCCTGGGAGCATAGTTCATCCTCCTCCACCTTTCCTCAGTCCTTTGCCCTGTTTCCAATAAATATCCTAGAAGTTCTCTCCGAGTGAAACAATTAGGGAACAGTTATTCCCAGGCCTTTCAACTCAGCTGAGTCAGGTACCATACCAGTTACCTTTCCAGACAGGTTTCCACAATTATAACACCTGTTTCTTCTTTACACAGGCAGAGTCACCTTATGTTTTCTCTGATACTTAGATGGCTTAGACAGAGGAAAGCATCACATAATTAAATCACTATATCAGAGATAACCAAATCAATACTCAGCTGACCAGTGTGTTTTCAATGGAAATGAAAGATTTGCATAAGGGTACTTTTAAAACCAAATGAACTTGTTTTATCAGTCTATTTCATGCCTCCTATTACTGTCCTAAACACTGTAGGGGATACAATGGTCATTTCTTACAGAATCCTTCCAAACTTCTTAGGAAAATCAGGACTAATGAAATATATGAAGCAAACAGGAAAGAATTAAGTACTAAATTGTTGAAAACTGGGTTAACGTAAATAGCTGGAGGGATCAAGAAAGACTTTGTGTTGGGATTTCTTCTTGAGCTTGTCTTTGAGCAATGACTAGGACCGAGGCATGCAGAAAGAAAAAAAGGAGGGCAGTCTATGTGGGACCAACAGCATAAGCAAAGGACTTGGCCAGTGAGCAGGTCATAGCTGACTCTCGGGAATTACTGAGAAATTTGGAGGGATACTGGGAGGTTCCTAAAAGCCAAAAAAAAGAATTTGTTAAATGCAACAGGCAATAGGAAGCTATTGTAGGGCTTCTGAACATCAGAATGATGACACTAAAAAGATGTCTTTGAAGATTAATATGTCAGCATTATGAAGGTAAACATATAGGTAAAGATTAGTGGCAGGGGAACAAGTAGATGCAATTTAGGTGGGCCTTGTTAAAAAGCACATGGGGAGGGCTCCCCTGGTGGAGCAGTGGTTGAGAGTCTGCCTGCCGATGCTTGTGACATGGGTTCGTGACCCGGTCCGGGAAGATCCCACATGCCGCGGAGTGGCTGGGACCGTGAGCCATGGCCGCTGAGCCTGCATGTCTGGAGCCTGTGCTCTGCAACGGGAGATGCCACAACAGTGAGAGGCCCACGTACTGCAAAAAAAAAAAAAAAAAAAAAAAAAAAAAAAAAAAAAGCACATGGGGACATCATCAAGGAACAGGCCAAGGCCACGACTAGGTGGCAAGCTGCTTATTCACTGGGGCAGAGGTAAGGGTATGGGAAGTGGGAGAGTAGCCTCAGTGGGGTTAGATGGGGGCTTCAAAAGCATGGAATCCAAAAGACATGCTTAGGCATGATACTGGCAACTGCCAGAATCATAAGAGTTGATGTGATGGGCAGAACACAGTGATGGGAAATCTAGGTGATGGTGCAAGAGATTTGACCAGATGTGATAATGCAGCAGGTGTGGGAGAAATCATTCCAGCCTTCTCCTCAGGAAAGGATGCAGACACTAGAGCCAGCACACTTCTAGGGCTTTGACATCACCTGGGGTGCAGTATAGGGCCCTAGTCCAAATAAGAACCAGGGCACAGAGCTGATAGAATATGGAGAAGAGAGATAATGAAAGGAAAATCCTGATCTAACGGCTAACACAGGAGGAGTGTCAGAGTTTGCCAACCCAAGGAATGCCAAGGCCTGAGGGTTGGTCCTCATGTAGCAGACCTTGGGCTGAGCTATGTTGATGGCAAAAGGGAAACAGAGGACATGTGGAAGGCCAACAACTGTGGGTGCCTGTTGCATCACTGTGATCAATTCTAGGCCTACACCAGGTTACAGATTCAAAGCTGTTGATCCTGAGTTTTTAGGATTAGTTCAGAAACTAGCAAATCCCTGTGAGAGGAGCTGAGGAAGGAGAGGTGGGAGACAAAATAAGTGTTGACCCTAGGAACTGATGCAATAATACAGGTAGTAAGAGTCAATAATTTAACTTTTTGATATTTTAACCTAGTGATCTATGGTTTTTTTTTTTTTGCGGTACGTGGGCCTCTCCCTGTTGTGGCCTCTCCTGTTGCGGAGCACAGGCTCCGGGCGCGCAGGCTCAGCGGCCATGGCTCACGGGCCCAGCCGCTC
>NW_006789959.1:864762-873446 GCF_000442215.2 Lipotes vexillifer | reverse complement strand
GGGTCACGAGCCCGTGTCCCCTGCATCGGCAGGCGGACTCCCAGCCACTGCGCCACCAGGGAAGCCCTAATCTATGTTTTGAAGAAGTATACATGCTTGAGAGGCAAAGGAAGCAGAGAAGTTGGAAAAACTTGAAAGGTATTTACATTCAACTTCAGTAAAATTTTGAATAACTATCATGTTCAGAGATTGTATTCTTCTGATTCATTTAGATTTCTGATTACTTAAGTTATGTAGAAATTTTTCGGAACATAAACTCTTCTATTTATTTTTCTTAGGCTAGCTTAACTTTCCTGACTTATGGTAGTATAATGAACACAATTTAATATTACTTCAATAATTGGAGATTGCACAGAACTCACAGTCATTACTCTTTCCTGAAAAAACTGAAAGTATTTTTAGACAATTCTTTATTAGCTCCAGGACTACATTTTTGTAAATGAGGCACCAATTTGAGCTTATTTTTTCATCATTTGCCTGTAGGAATTCAGTCTGTTTTACTAAATATGTTGAGGGTCCCATTTAATTCTGAGGGACTGTTATTCCATGGTTTCCTTACAAGTCTAGGGTATACACCTAAACACAAAAAAGGGTTAATTGAGGATTTTGCTTGTTTGAATACATGTGAGCTATCAAACTTTGAATAAATAACATTTTAGAGTATTTCTTAAAATTTCCACATTATACTATCCAAATTCTGTTACCAAATAGAGGAACACAGGAAACAGTCTCCTAAGCAAGTCTATTAATAGAGGGAGATTTCTGTTTCAAGTGAAGGAAAGGAGGAAATCTAGGCTTTATTTCATGTACACACCATGTGACCAAAACTGTTCTAGCTGTTTCACACATGTTCATCTTGAATCACAACAATTGTGTGAGATATTTTGTCTCCATTATGGAGATGAGGAATCAGAGATTCAAAGACATATACTAACTGGGTGGTAACATAGCTGGTAAGCAGTACACCCAGGAATGGAAATTCAGGTCTGTCTAATTCTAAAGCTAAGTTTTATTTTCACTGCCCCATGCTCCAGAAATATGTCTATATACATAAACTGTTATAAAAGAAATGTCAAAATCCATTTTTTTCAGATACTGAAGCTATGAAGTCTATATCAATATATATTTCTGAGCCAATAAAACAAAATTATCCCTACAGATCATTCCCCCCCAAAAATACCTTTTTCTATGTAATAATTCAATATTGCTCAAAGTAAAAATCACCTGAGAAGTCTCCCTGGTCTAGAAATAACCCTACAAAAGGGATGTCATGTAAGTTTCATCTTCTATGTCAGGTCTTATCAATTGGTAGGGCTGCCTGGATCCCTGCATGGAGAAGAAATCTGAAGTTATGTCTAGAGTGAGCAGGAAGGAGCCTTGGGATCCATTAGAGATGAAGGCCATGGTCATGGGAGAGCAAAATGGCAACTCATGTACCATGTTTGAATTGCCCTAGAATTGCCACAAGTATTAATAAAGTAGTATGTAATCTGGGAGGCTACTGCTCAAAATTGCCTTCCACACTCAAAATTCTCTCTATTAATTTCACTTTGAGGACTTAGTATTTCCTAAGTTTGCATCATCATAAGAATCATCTAGATTAACTGTTTGAAAATGTTGTTTTCCAGGCCTCCCTGGAGATTCAGGAGGTTAAAAGTGGGAAGTCAGGAATTTTATCATCTGGCAAGTTTGGGAATACTTGAGTTGCTTTTGCATTCAGAAAGCCCCTGTGAAAGACAAACATTGCATTAATAATTTAAGACATAACCTTCCCAGTAAAGATTTGAGTACTTACAGGCCAGGGGCAAACAATAGATCAATTTGATGGTGACTGGTGATTAGAGAAATTCAGAGCAGGTGATAACTTACCTACTTTATCTGGCTCTGCTCAACTTACTGACTTAATCTCATTCTGCTTTCCCTCTTGCCCATGCTACTCCAGCCAGACTGGTCTTCTCTCTGTTGCTCTAATACGTTCAGGCTCCCACCTCAAAGT
Source organism: Lipotes vexillifer (assembly GCF_000442215.2). Lineage (NCBI taxonomy): Eukaryota > Metazoa > Chordata > Mammalia > Artiodactyla > Lipotidae > Lipotes > Lipotes vexillifer. Next base: position 871,450 of record NW_006789959.1, on the reverse strand, counting down.
CTTTGCCCTTGCTGGTCCCCTGCATGGTATGTCATTCCTGGAGACCTTCACAGGGCCGGTGTCCTTTTAATCCTCTCTTAAGTGGTAGGGCTGTTAAGTGAACAAGCCAAATGGCAAGCAAAGAGAAGGAAGAAAAGCACAGTTTTTTAAAAATTTCTTTTGCAGTACGCAGGCCTCTCACCGTTGTGCCCTTCCCCGCCGCAGAGCACAGGCTCCGGACGCACAGGCTCAGCGGCCATGGCTCATGGGCCCAGCGTCTCCGCGTCATGCGGGATCTTCCCGGACCGGGGCACGAACCCGTGTCCCTTGCGTCGGCAGGCGTACCCTCAACCACTGTGCCACCAGGGAAGACCCAAAAGCACAGTTTTAAATCTGTGCAGATTCATTGCCTAGCTGACAACCAAACTCTTTAATTTTGTAAAACAGAGGATCCTAGTTCTTTCTTTTGCTCTAAGCAATGAGTTATGCCAGTCATTGCATAGCATCTGCAATGAAATCAGGGTAAAGAAAGTAGTGGTTTTCCTAGAAAAGAAGGAAACAATGACAAGTATAAAAACAGAGAATAGAGTCACTAGTTGCAAAATAATTAAATTTGGGTAAAGTGTATTATTTAAAACCGATCACTGCCTTATCTTTTCTGATTCTTGCAGGGTGCTCATAAGTCTAATCATCTGACTGTATCTTTGAAATAGAATTAGGATTTGGAAAGCATCTTACTAAACACTAACTGAAGCCACTCTGAAGAAAACATCATTAATCACGTCATCTGATAAGAGGTACTGTCAGTGTTACGTTTAGAAATTTATACTCAGATTGAATTCCAGTAAACAACCCATGTGTGCATTAGGGATTAGGAAATGAGGGCTTCTTTGTTTACTATAAATCAAAAAAAATATTACGTTGGCCTAATTTCTCAAAATGGAACCCACCTGGACTCATTTGGTCTCCCAGTTGCATAGGCATTCTAGTCCAGTTCAGTTTGCACAATGCTGAGACATTCTTTTCAGAAAGTACTATTTTCACTGCAACAGTCATCTACAGAAAACATATCAAAAAAGCTACAATAATTCCCTATTGCTTTTTAAATAAATAAAAATCTTTAGGTTGGTATTTAAGACACTTAGATACTTTTAGGTTTACCCACCATTAGGTAAGATTTATATCAATTTTTAAAAATCAACTGAAGCATAATATCTGACTGCTTAGTATTAAACATTATATGAAGCATCATAAAGATACAAAGAATATATGAAATATTCCCAATCCTTAATGACTACCCAAATTAATCTCACAAGAGAAGGCAACATTGTAGAGAATGCTGCACACAATAGGAATTTACGGGAGAGAGAAAGAGGTCAGGTATTGAGATGTTTGTAAAAGAAATAGGCCTTGAAGAAAGGTAAGATTTAGTCAAGTGGAGGATAATAGCGAGGCTACTGGAGGTTAGTTGAATTGTATAGAGGAATTACGGCAGAGATTTGCAAGTATTTTCTGGGGCAATGAATAGATCAATAAGAATGAAGTAGAAAGTTTATATTGGGAGTAGTGGACCAGATTTTGATGGCTATACATGAAAACAAAGGGTGGATTTTTCTGTAAATAATGAAAAAAAAATAGAAACTTTTGATTATGGGATTAAAGTTATGAAAGTAATATTTTAGGAATAAGTCTGGCAGAAGTACAGAGGGAATCTGAAGGACGATATTAGGGGAAGCAAGTGCTTACCTTAGACATTAGTGTATGAAGAGGACTCAACCCTTCTGATTTGCCCACAGCAGCTGAAACGAGCTGTATCAGCGGGATGGCGGGGAAGAAGTCTGAGAAGAGCCAAGAGTTGGGAGAAAGTCCCTGTACTATAGTGTTATAAAAAGTCAAGTGAAGGGGCTTCCCTGGTGGCACAGTGGTTGAGAGTCCGCCTGCCAATGCAGGGGATACGGGTTCGTGTCCCGGTCCGGGAAGGTCCCACATGCTGCGGAGCGGCTGGGCCCGTGAGCCATGGCCGCTGAGCCTGCGCATCCGGAGCCTGTGCTCCGCAGCGGGAGAGGCCACAACAGTGAGAGGTCCACGTACCACAAAAAACAAAAAACAAAAAAAGTCAAGTGAAGAAGGTGCCTTGATAAGAAAATAGTTATAAATTTTGTAATGGTTTTTAGAAAGATCAAGGAGAATGAGGGAGGTCAATAAAAACAAATATTTACTTAGTCTGAAGGGAAACCATCAGAAGACCAGAAAAGTAAACAATTCCCAGTTAATATAAAGTATATGGAAACCAATTGCCAACAAACCAATTGCCAGCTCTTTCCCAATAGAACTGAAGAATTGGACGTTCATAGAGATAAAATAATCCCCCAAAAGGAAGTTGTGTAGCAAATTTCTAGAAAAACTCTCAAAGGGTTATTGGGTATTGAGAAAGGGAAGGGTCTATGAGCAATTTATTCAATTAAATTAAAACATTAAAGAGCAGTGGAATGGTTGTGACTGTCTCCAACTTTTAGACCAGTAGACTTCAGAATTTTGCCACAAGAGACAATTTGTGAGTTCGGTTCTTAAAAGTGAGACGGGATAATTTCATGTGGGCTTTTAGGCTTGAAAAGTGCAGTATCCAAAGTAAGTTATGGTCACCCCAATAGCTAGGAAATCTTTGCAGCCAGAAGTCAAAATATCCATCACAAAGGAAAGGCACCCTGCTATACTTCTTTCTCTCCATTACTGTATGTCCTCAATAAAACAGCTAATACTGGGAAATAGAATTAAAAGTTAAATATAATTAAAATCTACAAAGAGAATCGAGATATTGTATTCCATAAAATGAAAAATAATGTCAATGATATCAACCATAAAAAAAGAGAGGACGCTGTCAAAAACAAAAGGAGTATGTGAAAATTAAAAGAAGGGTTGCTTGATATTGAAAGGAAATTCAATACATGGGATGAATAATAAAATTAATTACTAATAGAATTAACTGAAGACTGAATTAACTGAAGGATCAAATTAAAGACTTAACCACCAACCCAGTGACAAAGAATAAAATGATGAAAAATATGAGGAAGTTATAAGATAGGGAAGATATATCCAGAAAATAAAATACCCATCTAATAGGGGATCCAAAAAAAGATAAACAGAGAAGCGAAAAGATGCAGTGTAGTAGGTTGAATAATAGCTCCCAATGACAGCACTCATTTATTTTCTCCTGTCTCTGTACCCTTTGATTTTGTGCCTGACATGGGGTCCCCACAATGAGCTAAGAGGGTACCTCACCAATCCTTCCTGGATAACTATTTCCATTCCTGCCTTCTGCTGAGATGGTAGATTGGATCTGTGAGTTACATCATCCTCTTCACATCCTTCTGAGCTTTGCCTAGAATCTCCTTTCATGTCTCTATTTCTACCAACAGTCTCTTCAAAGTCATCTAGGTTTTTATTATCATGCACCTCAAAATTCTTCCAAGCCTTTCAGGAACCTAGCCAAAAATCATAGGCAGTGCTAAGTCCAAAGACAGTCCCTTTCTAGCATAAAATGATGACTTAACATCATAATTTAAATGTATTTTATAGTGTAGGAGACATACCACCTCATAAATTTGAAGAATGTTATTTTGAAAGTCCTTTTATCATGTTTAAAGGGAAAGGCCATAGATCCAGTGGCTTACCAAGATTAGAATTTTCTGCCTTGCTCAATAAGCATTCCATAGATTACCACGTTATATTCTCTAAATTCATGGATGCTGAGCTGCACCGTGTTACTCTGTTACCCACAGAAATCAATTTTCTCATAAAGTAACTAATGATTGCACCCCAAGCTGCACTGCAAAATGCTCCATTTAGATAGAAGAACACCTGCAGCAAATCCAGAATGTCATAGAGAATGATGCCGTCTTCACCCTGAAGTTTGTATAAACCATCCAAACACAACGTAAGTTTGAAATCTATCTTCTGTTTAACTTTTTAAAAATAAAACGTACATTAAAATAAACGTCTTCCAAGCCTATTCCCAAAACTTAATTCCAAAGCCACTTCCACATTTTTAGGTACCTGTTACAGCAGCACACCATTTCCTGGTATAAACACTGTATTAGTTTCCTACAGCTCCAGTAACAAATTATCACAAACTGGATGGCTTAAAATGACAGAAATTTATTCTGTCATAGTTCTGTAGGACAAAAGCCTGAAATCAAGGTGTCAGTAGACTTGGTCCTTTCTGGAGGTTCTGAGGGAGAATTTGTTCCATGCCTCTCCCTTAGCCCCTGGTGGCTGCTGTAATCCTTGACAATCATTGGCTTGTAGATGCATCACTCCAATATCTGCCTCCATCTTCATGTCACTTTCTCCTCTGTGTCTCTCTCTCAAATCTCCCTCTGCTTTTCACTTATAGGGACACCTGTCATTGTTTTTAAGGCCCACCCTAAATCCAGGATGATCTCATCTGGAAAACCTAAACCTAATTACACCTACAAAGACCCTTTATCTCAATAAGGACACCTTATCCAAATAAGGTTCAGGTGGCTATGACATGGATATGTCTTTCGTGAGGCGGGCCTCTATTCAACTCACTACAGTCTGCTCTCTAGCCCCTGCCAAATTCACATCTGTCTCACATCCATACAAAACACATTTACCTCATCCCAACATTCCACCAAAGTCTCAACCCATTACAACATCAACCCTAAGTTCAAAATCTCATCAAAATATCATCAACTCAAAAGTCCTAAATCTCATTATTAAATTATCTGAATCAGAGACGAGTGAAACTCTGAGTATAAACCATCCTGGAGCAAAACTTTTCTCCATATGGGGACTGGTGAAGCAGTTATCTGCTTCTAAAATACAATGGTGGGACGGGCATGGGATATACACTCTCATTCCCAAATAGAGAAATTTAAAGGAACAAAGGGGTTGCACATCCCAGGAAAGTATGAAATCCAGCAGGGCGAATTTCTTTAGGTTTTAAGGACTGGGAGTAATTCTCTGTGGCTTGATGCTCCACTTGCTGGGTCCACAGCTCCAGCCTCTGGGCCTGCAACAGTGGCTCCATCAGCCTCTGGGCTCACAGCAGAGGCTCAGTCAGCCTCTAGCCCTCTCTCAATGAACCCTCTGACCTCTGTACCACTCTTGGCATCTCTGCCTTTAGAGTCATTCTTTATTTTTCTCAAAGAGTAGCACAAGTCTGCAACTGAGTAGCTCTATCAGCCTATTTCCTGCCTGTAGAATCCCAGAAGTCATGCCTCAATCTCATCTTATATAAATTTTTATAAATTCTCTATCACAAGAGTACAAAAGTTATTCCACATTTTCTTCCAGTGTTTTACAGTTTTGTTCCTTATAACCACTCCTTCTGGAATTTATTTTTGTGCATCATTTAAAGACAAAAACAAAAAACAAAAAAAAATGCTGCCCCAATTAGTAGTCAGTTATCCAGCATCATTGACTGATCAGTGCATTATTTATCCAATGACATGATATGCTAGTTTTATCATATATATGAACTGGTATGTAATACTATTGAGTGTTTAAAACAGTTTTTGGTCAATAAGCATAAGCACACTATCGCTTTCAGCTATGGAAACTGCTACTTTGCTAACCATGGGGTGAATATATTCTGCAGTATGTGGTATTTACTATGGTATGGCCTCTTTCATCTATTTTGTATTCTGAGAACAGTGTGTCCAAAATGACTGCTTGTATGTGTAAAAGTAACATTGGAAATGCTTCATATAAACAAGGTTATAATGTTATAATGGTGCTTAAAGTGGAAGTTTTAAGGAGGCTGGAAGTGCTTTCCAGGATATAGTCAAGAAAGCAGAAAGTTAAGATCATCAAGGAGCTAGATATTGATAAATGACAACTGACATTAAGAAGCCCATTATAAGCAACACTGTTACCTGATTGATGAACATGTATATGAAGATACTTAGGAAAAAAAACTATTTTAAACTAAAACTATTTTAAACTATTTTATTACAGATTTTTAAACAATTTGCTTTACATTGTGGCTCAATTTTTATGTGAATTTTATCTTAATAATTGTGATAATATTCATAATAATTTCACAAAAAATTTTATCAGTTTCACTTCTTTCTTTGCTCACCATTATCTCTTTCATTCCATGTGTTCCTCTTAGTTGTACATACTTGTTGTTTTCAGTATCCTCAAGTGATACTTTCAGGAAGCATTCATGGTGGTAAAATTTCTGAGTCTTTTTTTCTTTTTTTCTTTTTTGTCATACGCGGGCCTCTCACTGTTGTGGCCTCTCCCGTTGCGGAGCACAGGCTCCGGACGTGCAGGCTCAGCGGCCATGGCTCACGGGCCCAGCCGCTCCGCGGCATGTGGGATCTTCCCGGACCGGGGCGCAGACTCTCAACCACTGCGCCACCAGGGAAGTCCCTGAGTCTTTTAATATATAAAAATGCCTTAATTTTGTCCTCAAACTTAAATAATAGTTTGGCTAAGCACACAAATTTAGGTTAAAAGGAATATTCCTTTAGAACTGCAAAAATATTGTTCCATTTTGCTTATTACCTGAGAGATCAAATGAGAATTCTGACAGCAACTGAATATTATTTCTTTAGAACTATCTTACATTTTACCTTTCAGAAACTTTTAGGGCCTGTCTGAATTTTCTTGGAAATCAGAAATTTCAGGATATATCTTAATGTGGACTTTTTCTCACATACACGCAGACTTTTTATTG
>NW_006789959.1:840581-864752 GCF_000442215.2 Lipotes vexillifer | reverse complement strand
TTCCCTACAAGAGACAATAACGTAAGTTTTAAAATATAAATCTGAAGTCATCTGAGAGGCAAGGAAGAAAGATTAAAATTAAATGCTTAATCAAAAGGTACTACAACACCACCTAAAATCTACTACCATGGCAGTAGCAGGCTAAGATTAAGCTACAGCAAAAACATCTGGTGCAAATTTTAGAGACTATATAACAGGAAGTGGATTTGCTTTCCAGAAGACTGGTACACTGATAATTTGGATCCAACAGGATGTTTGACCAGGAAAATGTCAAGATGGTTAGAAGTAAAACTAAATCAAAAAGAACAGGTACACTGGAGAATCCAAAACATGTAATCTCCAAACAGATGGTGACAGATTTATCTTTTTCCTCTCATGAAGCATTTGCTACACTTCGCAGCCTTTTCTCATAATCCTCCCCAATGGCTGTTCAAGCTGAAAGCTGCTGCTCTTGCCTTGCAGGTGGCTCAGCAACCACGTAAACTAGGTTTGGGTTGCACAGGACTCTTGATTAATTTAGCACGGATCTTGGAGAACTTGTGACAAATGGGGAAGAGGGGAGGGGAATACAGGGAATAAGAGGGGGTTGGTGGGATGGAGATGTGGTGGTGGTGGATTGGGTTGGTTGCGTTGTTAGTTGTTCTGAACAAAGTGAACCTGAAGCATTCACATATAAAGTAGTCTAAGTTTCCCCAATTAATTTCATACAACTCCACACAACACCTTCAAAGTCTGAAGTCAGCAGCTGAACTGTAATTAGAGTTGCAAGGCTCACAAAATCATCAAAGAAACCAGAATGAGACAACCCAGATAGGATATTCCAGCAATTATTCTTAATCTTTCTCCAATCTAAAATAAGCATCTAATATACATGATGTGGGATGTAGAAAGCCACACTGGAACAAACAGGGTCTTCTGCCGAACTTTTCATCAAACACTAAGGGAAACCAACGGTCAGGGTATATTTTTATTTTATCTTATTTTATTTAAAATACAACAACCCCAACGTTATTCTATCACAATGGGACATGGCTGAACAGGTAGGAGACAGATTCCCCATTGTGAGGTCTTCTGATGGCTTCCGCAAGGATCATGGAGATGTCGATCACCTGTATTTTGGAGCAATGCTTCACCTTATCCTCCTAAGGTATGGTATTGGTGACTACTACTGCTTCCAAGCCTGCACTGTTGATGCGAGTAATGGCCGGGCCAGAAAAGATTCCGTGAGTCAAGATCGCATAAACTCTGGTGGCTCCAGCTGAGAAAAGTTTGTCAGCTGCATGGCAGATTGTACCACAAGGGTCAGCCATGTCATCCACAAGGATAGCCACACAATGCTTCACATATCCCACTAGTACCATTCGGTCCACTTCATTGGCCTTCTTCGGTTCTTTGTGAATCAAGGCAAAGTCCACATTCAGTCTTTCTGCAACGGAGGTCACTCTCTTAGCTCCACCAGCATCTGGAGAGGCAATCGTGCAGTTCCTCCACTCAGAGATATTCTCCTTTATCCACTTCAAGAGAGCTGGATCTGCATACAAATTGTCTACTGGGATATCAAAAAAGTCCTGAATTTGAGAAGCGTGTTGGTCCATCGTGATGATATGATCTGCACCTGCTATAGACAGCGTATTTACAACAAGTTTGGCGGAGACTGCGGCTCGGCTCTTATCCTCCTTATCCTGCGGGCACACGGGAAGCACGGGATGACTGCAGTAACTCGGCTTTTAATCATGATCAAAAGCTCCATTAGATTATCGTTGATTTCGCCACAACCACTCTGCACTATGTGGACATCCCCTCACACTCTCGCCTATTTCCACGCAGGTCTCCTGGTTGCTGAATTTCTTGGTCACCACCTTGCCCAGCTCCTGGCCCAATCGGTCGGCAGATTTCTGGGATAAGTCCTGGCGGGAGCTGCCGCTGAAGATTTTGATATTGGGCATTTTGGTTAACTGCCCTAGGCTCTCTACGTCCGGTGATCACCCCGGCAGTTGAGAAAGGAACAGAGGTCAGACCACAGACTTTTCCAGCTCCTAGACAGGCGCGAGAGCTCCGGTTGTTACTCAGCTGTTCCGGTCTCTTCCGGATGTGCGCCGCTCTAAACTGCCTTCTGGGTCTTCAAAAAAAAAAAACAACTTTTTTGGCGCCCAGTTCACGCTTTTAAACTAAAGAATCAAATCTTGGGCTTCCCTGGTGGCGCAGTGGTTGAGAGTCCGCCTGCCGATGCAGGGGACGCGGGTCCGTGCCCCAGTCCGGGAACATCCCACATGCCGCGGAGCGGCTGTGCCCGTGAGCCATGGCCGCTGAGCCTGCGCATCCGGAGCCTGTGCTCCGCAACGGGAGAGGCCACAACAGGGAGAGGCCCTCGTACCGCAAAAAAAAATCAAATCTTTTTTTTAAGTTCATGGATTTTTTTTCCCTCCTCTATTAGTGCTTATATTAGTTTCCAAGGGCAGGAAAATCTGAATTCTAAATCTGAATACGTAAAAATATAAAATTTCTACAAGGCAAAACACGTAGCTTTGAAAGGAAAGTTCTGGACTGTAGGAAATGTGTAAAACGTGCCCAGAGTTCTTCCAACTGAGTGAGAAAAAGATAAGTAGGAACAAACGTATGAAAAAATGCTATAAATCAAGAAATTGACATTCATTTTCACATACCAGGTAAGCCAAAATTATAAAATAGATAACTCCTTCTAGTCTAATGGAAAGTGTAAGTGTGTAGATTTTGCAAGGGAAATTGAGTACATAACATATGGCTCAATGTGTCTTCTAGGAATCTACTCAATAGAAAGATTCACAAAGTATATTGATAACAGTATTTTTTTGCTGTATTAATCCATTTAGTCAATATTTCCCGAGGTGTTCTGTGTGTCAGGTGTTGCCCCATTTACAGGGTATAAGATGATAAATGACAAATAGTAACCTCTCTAGAATTGCTTATAAAAGCAAAATATGGAAACCAAAAATGTCTGTCAATAGCTAAATTATCAGATAATGTATTGTACATACACAGGCAGCCATTAAAGAGACTGCAGTAGTCATATGGAAGAAGTCATATGGAAGTGTCTCCAAAATATTTTATTTATTTTTTTTATTTAAAAATTTTATTTATTTTTTTATTGGAGTATAGTTGCTTTACACTGCTGTGTCAATTGTGCTGTACAGCAAAGTGAATCATATACATATATCCCCTCTTTTTTGGATTTCTTTACCACTTAGGTCACCAGAGAGTACTGGGTAGACCTCTCTTTACTGTACAGTAGGTTCTTATTAGTTACCTATTTTATACATAGTAGTGTATATATATCAATCCCAATCTCCCAATTCATTCCACTTCCTCCCCCTTCCCCCTTGGCATCCATAGGTTTGTTCTCTACATGTGTCTCTATTTCTGCTTTGCAAATAAGATCATCTATACCATTTTTCTAGATTCCACATATACGTGTTAATTTACGATATTTGTTTTTCTCTTTCTGACTTACTTCACTCTGTATGACAGTCTCTAGGACCATCCACGTCTCTGCAAATGACAGAATTTCATTCCTTTTTATGACTGAGTAATATTCCATTGTATATATGTACCACATCTTCTTTATCCATTCCTCTGTTGATGGACACTTAGGTTGCTTCCATGACCTGGCTACTGTACATAGTGCTGCAGTGGACATTGGGGTGCATGTTTCTTTTTGAATTATGGTTCTCTGGGTATATGCCCAGTAGTGGGATTGCTGGGTCATATGATAGTTCTATTTTTAGTTTTCTAAGGAACCTCCATATTGTTCTCCATAGTGGCTGTATCAAGCTATATTCCCACCAACAGTGTAAGAGGGTTCCCTTTTCTCCACACCCTCTCCAGCATTTATTGTTTGTAGATTTTTTGATGATGGCCATTCTGACCAGTGTGAGGTGATCCAAGATATTTTTACATGTAAAAAAATCATTCACAAAAATATGCATAGTATGATATTTATGTATTTTAAATTAAGTAATAGTCAAAGCATCAAATCATTAAGGAAGTCCTTTTTATTATGATTACCTTTGCAGAGGGGAGTAGGTTGGTTGTACTTGGGGATGAATATGTCACAATTTATTGACATCTATTAATGTAATATTGAACTTTCATTACTTTTATAATTTAAAAAAGACTAACAAAATATATATAAGTCTGTTTTAGGAAATTTTAAGTACACAGTTTCCAAATGCATTGGGGGTTGGAGTAACGGGCTAAGAAGTGGAAGAGATCATAGATACCAGGAATTTCAACAATAAACTGTGTTATAAAAATAGTGGAAACATCAGATAGAGATCATAAAGTTTTATCCTACTAATTGTGTGTTTAACATTTGGTTCTGGGATATTTTTATTTAGCCTAAAACCAAATCATTTTATAATATTTTGAAATTACTAAATAATTTGTTGAATGTATCTTCACACCCCACTTTTGAGCTTCCCTGCTGGGTTTGGTTCATGGATAGGATAAGATCAGGAATGAGGTAAGGAATGGGGAGAGGCAACAGAAATGGATAAGATTTGGCAATTTCTGTGAAACACATTGCTAGAAAACAGTGTTTTTATATATTAAATGCGCTATTATTATAAAACATAAAAACAGCTATGTCAAAAAGGCTAAATCAAAATGTCCTGCTGCTGATCCAACCACATCTCTGGAGACATCAACATGCCTTTCTCTTCAGTTCAAACTCTTCATGGTTGACCATATATGCAGGCTCATTTCAGTCCACAACTCTTCATTCATGTTCTTTCCTATTATAAAATCAACAGACCCACCTATACTATATAATTCTCATCTTCAGCCAAGACTACCTACAGTGATTTCTAAAGAAAATTCTGTGTCTTAATTTAGCAACACTAAAAAGTACTTGCAGCTTCAATTAAAATGATTCTTAGTGTTCTAAATGTGTTACACATTTTTCAGTTTTTAAAGAAAAGCAAAACAGGTTTTTAAATTGACTTATTATTACTAAATTGGACTGAACGCTAATGTAAACATTAAAAACCGATAGTTGCTTGCGTTTTCCTTGAGGTGTTAAGTAGGAGAAATTTTTGTGTTGCTGCTATTTTTGATCCATGCTCTGGCTGTTGCAACACCCCACAGTTTCAGAGATTTGTCTAGAATCATAAAATGTTAAAGATGGAAATGACCTTAGAAACCACCTGGTCTAGCATCCTAATTAACAGACAGGGAACCGAGGCCCAGAGAAACGAAGCAAGTTGCCTGGGATCTAACAGCTAATTAGAGGTAGAATATGGAGTAGAACGCAGAATCCCTGAATTTCCAAATAGGGCTTTTCTCACTATACCATGTCTAGACCTTTTCTTTGAGGTTTATCAGAATGAAGGAAAAAATCAAAAGGTTATGTAGAAATTGTTGCACAAAATTTTACTCTTTTGTCGAACAGCTACAACAAGGAACAAAACTCCAAAGCTGAGACTGGAAAATTCTTTTGCTTTTAAGAATTATTTCCAGAAAGAAATGAACGATTAGCAGTGTCATGGAAATATCTTTATTACTCTGATATTTCTGTTACATGGGTCTATTGTAAGGGGATTTAGCTCCTGTTTATTTTAGTCTCTGTAGGTTGAGAAAGACATCTATCTTATCATTGACTGTTTCTGACAAAGGTTATAGGTAGGGATGATGCCCATTGAACAACACATTCTCTCTATTCAAGATGTTGTTAATAAATTACTCTGGAAACAAAAATTGTGGTATAGAGAAAATGCCTTATCTTTCTCCTTCCCAAGGCAAGCATATTTAAATGTCATCTCTACAGATCTGTGAGAATTGTTGTATTTTGAAGGTCTTTTGAGTCAATACCCAGAATATATCTATTACCTTGGGAATAGTTTCTTGCTTTATCGATTATTCTTTTACCCTTCACAATTCCAATATAAATAATTCAAAGAGAGCCCTGATGCAGCTTGATCAACTAAGGAGAAAAGAAAGTCAGTCGGTTCTTTCAGAAAGTGGAGAAAAATAGTTGTTGTATTATAAGTAAAATAAATTCTTTCACTAAACACGCTTGCAGTTGACAAAATGCTAGATTGTTTAGGTGACAATTATACATCTTTGATAAACTGTCAAATCTTGTCACAACACATGTTACAAACAAGGACAGATTTAGACGTCCTTTATGACAGCTTTGTGCAGTTTGAGAATGTATGGCAGTTAATTTCCAAAAGGAACATATTTTTCTTTCCAGCAGTTATCTGCTTGTTTATTAGGAAGAGTTTCTTTGTGCCTTTAATCTTCCTCATTTGACTCAGAGTTCCAGATCATTATTGTAACATTACCTTACCTCATTTATTTTGTTCATAATAATCATCTATAATACTTTGAGAAAACAGTTTCCCACAGAGCTTTACATTGGTAGAAATGCTTTAAAGTTTGTTTTGTGATTGTTTACAATTTGACTACCGTGTTTGTTTACTGAGTTTTTAGTTGGAAATCTGTCATTTTATACAATAGATGTGAAGATGGTGATTAGGTAAATAAATATGAGTGAAACAAATAGGAGAAAAAGACAAAATTTTGTTACTCAGAAATGCGACTTTAATTTTGAGTATTATGTTAGACTCGTGACGGTATTTTTGAAACACACTTTGGAATTAAAAAGAAATTTCTAGTGAACTTAAAAATCTTAGTATGAAATAATAGTCTTGGAATAATAATGAGGTTAGGTGTGCTGAATAATACATAATTGTAATGACAGATAAGGCACTCTATGGAGAGGTTCCATAACTAGTAAATTGCAAATAAGAAAATATCTCCCTAATATTTATGTGAAATATTTTTAAGTATTTTAAAGCAGGTATGGATCTTTCCCTTCTCATGTAGAATATTAGTTTCATGAAATTAGTAAAAAGATACTTATGTTAATTATATTTTGACAAAATGCAAGCTCCATTTATGCTATTTAAACCAATTTAAATACTTTTTATTTTTTCTCTTCCATTATGATAATTTATTTAATCTTCATAATAAACATTAAACCCAGTTATCCATTCACATTAGAAAAAAAGAGTGCAGCGTGGTTTGAAATGGTTCAGTGGTTCTCCATCTTCAAGGGTAGCAGGGGACTTCCCTGGTGGTCCAGTGGTTAAGACTCTGCACCTCCGCTGCAGGGAGCGTGGACTCAATCCCTGCACGCCACAAAAAAAAAAAAAAAAAAAAAAAAAAGTAAGATTCAAGGGCAGCAGGATCACCAGTAGGGAGTGTGAGATATAGATTCCTGAGCTTCATCCCCAGAGTTACTGATCAGTAGGTCCAGGGTGGAAACTCAGACTTCATGTTTCTTACGAGACACCAGGTAATGCTGATGCTGCCATTCTGGTGTCCACACTTCTGAGAACCACTGGTATGCATCATTAACATTTATTTATTTTGGGAAAATAAAAGGTAATATTTTATTTATTTTGCTTCTACTCATTTCACTAGCCCTTGTAATTTTGCATATTTTATTTGGCTTCTAGATCTTTTCATGTTCTTTTCTACATATGAATAATGCTTTCGAATATCACATAATTCTTTATGAACAGTACACATATATCCTTCAACTTAAAATACCTGTATTATGTTACAGAAATACTTTGACAAATATGTGTAAGATGTGAATTCTTGTTATTTGGGGAGTTTTAAAAATCCATTAGATATTTGAACATCTAAAAATTAATTTCTACCTATTAGCACACTAAGAATTGATTGAAACTAAGAGGCTCTCCTATTTATTATCCCATTTCTCCTCCCTCCTTGAGTCTCTTACAGTGTTCATCACTGAGAAGGATCTTTTTGTCAAACTCTGAAAACCACTTGTCTGTCCATGATGATACCAAGTATTGTACAGAGTGAATACTTGCTGATTTGATTTGATGTTGCCTTTTGGGAGGAAACCATTGTACAGACTCTCCAACTTACGCTGGTTCAACTAACAATTTTTCAACTTTACCATGGTGCAAAAGCAATATGCATTAATTAGAAACTAAACTTCGAATTTTTATCTTTTCCTGGGCTAACAACATGTGGTACAGTACCCTCTCGTGATGCTGGGCAGGGGCAGCAGCTGCAGCTCCCTGTCAGCCATGAGATATGCACTTACAACAAATTTCTACCGATACAGCTGTTCAATTTTTCACTTTCAGTACAATATTCAATAAATTACATGAGAGGCTTTGTGTTAAATAATTTTGCCCATAGACTAATGTAAGTGTTCTGAGCATATTTAAAGTAGGCTAGGCTAAGCTGTGATGTTTGGTAGGTTAGGTTATTAAATGCATCTTTGACTTAATGATATTTTCAACTTAACAGTGGGTTTATAGGGATGTAACCACATCGTAAGTTGAGGATGATCTGTATATCAGTTTATAAACAAAACGAAACAAAACAAAATAAGTAAAAACAAAAGAATTTCTCTATTCAAATATATGTTAGAATGAGTAGACCCCTATGGACTACATATTGTTCTTCCTTGAGGGTATTTTGGCTATTTTTGTTCCCACGTACTCCCACATACATTTTAGAATTTTGTTGGGATTTTGATAGGAATTACATTAAATCTGTAAATCAATTTAGGGAAAATTGGCATTATAATATTAAGTTTGCAAATCCATGAACATGCTATTTCTCTTTTAAATTACTCTTTAAAATGACAATAAGTTCCTGTAATTTTTCCATAGAAATCTTCTCTCAGATATACATTTTTACATTTTTCCAGGCACTTCATTTTTATATGATTTAAATGATATCTACTGGAAATTGTATTTTCTGTTACATAGTAATATAGTTCATAGTTTAAATTTTGTGTCCATTCTTAAAAGTCATTTGTGGATTTTAAAAGTTTCTATATAAGCCATATATCATCTGGAAATAAATGACAATATGGCTCTTTGATCTATTTCTTATACTTTTCCCCCTTCTTGCCTTGTGATGCTGGTCAGGACCTCTAATGTCAGGTTGACTAGAAATGGTGACAGTGGCCATTCTTGACTTATTTCTAATCTCAAAAGGGAAAACTTTTAATATTTTACCATTATGTATGATGTTTGTGTGCTGTATTTTATCAGGATATACACTATAAGGTTGTTTCCTATTATTAGTTTGTTGCAAGTTTCTTCTTCTTTTTTTTTTTTTGATCAAGAAAGGGACTTGGATTATGTCAAGTGGTTTTTTTTTTTTTTTTTTTGCGGTACTTGGGCTTCTCACTGTTGTGGCCTCTCCTGTTGCGGAGCACAGGCTCCGGACACACAGGCCCAGCGGCCATGGCTCACAGGCCCAGCCGCCCCACGGCATGTGGGATCTTCCCAGACCGGGGCACGAACCCGTGTCCCCTGCATCGGCAGGTGGACTCTCAACCACTGCGCCACCAGGGAAGCCCTCAAACGCTTTTTTTCTGCATCTTTCATGATTATAATATGATTTTTCTTGGTTATCCTCTAAATATGGTAAATTACAATGATTTCTTTTCTAATGTTAAACAGACCTCATTCATGGGATTAACCCAATTTAATCATGATATATTGTCCTTTTTATGTATTACTTGATTCAGTTAGGTAATATTTTATTTAGAATGTTTTCATGTATCTTTATGAGAGAATTTGGCCCATAATCCTTTGTCTGTATTTATTAGGTTAAGAAAACAAGATTATACTAGCTATGTATGAGTTGGAGAGCATTTCATCTTTTTCTGAAATATGGAATAGTTGTAGAAATTATGACATTAAGTGGAACTGGACCAGAAGATATTTGACTACTTATTTGATTTCGCTAATGGTTATCAGTTACATTTAGGTTACAGATTATTGGTTATATTCAGATTTCCATTTTTTTTGTCAGTTTTATTGTTTTATTTTTCTACAAAATTTCCTACTTTATCTAAATTTTCAATTTTACTGACAGTGCTTCCCACAATATCCTTTTATTATGTTTTTTGTATCTGCAGCATCTTTAATATGATTCCCTTCGTCATTTCTGGTGTTAGATTTTTGGAACTTTTTTTTTTTTTGATCAGTTTCACCAGAAGCCTATTCATTTTATCAGTCTTTTCCAAAAAAACTAATGGTTGAAATTGTTGATGCACCCTCACTGGCTGCTTATTT
Organism: Lipotes vexillifer; assembly: GCF_000442215.2. Taxonomy (NCBI): domain Eukaryota; kingdom Metazoa; phylum Chordata; class Mammalia; order Artiodactyla; family Lipotidae; genus Lipotes; species Lipotes vexillifer. The sequence continues at coordinate 854,634 of NW_006789959.1, read as the reverse complement.
CAAACTTTGTTGACTTTAAGATTATTTTTAATTATGTCCTTTCATCCTTTCTTTGTGTTTATTTTGCTGTTCTTTTTTAAAATTCTTGAGATATATGCTTAGCTTATTATTTATTAATATTCAAAGGTATACATTTTTCTTCTAAGTACTGTTTTAACTTAATATTTATATGTAATATTTTTATAGTATTTCTGTTGGTATTCAGGTAAAACTATTTTCCAGTTTTGATGATGATTTCTTTATTTCAGGGACCATTTAGTTTATTTCTTAAATAACAGATGTATAGGGAACATCTAGATATCTTGTTGGTGTTGTTTTTAGTTTCTAGCTTAATTGTACTGAAGACAGAAAACATACTTTGTGTGATTTAAGCCCTTTGAAATTTGCTGAAACTTTTTTTATGGTCACTTTTCATAAGTAGTCCATGTGTGCTAGGAAGAATATGTACTCTTGAGTGGTTAAGCGTGTATACATACACACACTTTCGGTTTCCTTTAAAAAATCTGTGTGTGTGTGTGTGTTGTATTCTGCCTCTCTTCTTCTCACCTATCTTCCAGCTTACTCGTTCTCTGATCGTATGTGTCTATTATGCTATAAGACCAGTTTATTGAGGGTTATTTATTTATTTAAAGTCTAATGGAGACAACTCGCCACTGCCTTTTTGTTTTTTTTGTTTTTTTGGCTGCATTGGGTCTTTGTTCCTGCACGCGAGCATTCTCTAGTTATAGTGAGCAGGGGCTACTCTTCATTGCGGTGTGCAGGCTTCTCATTGTGGTGGCTTCTCTTTGTTGTGGAGCACAGGCTCTAGGCACACAGGCTTCAGTAGTTGTGGCACGTGGGCTCAGTAGATGTGGCTCACGGGCTCTAGAGCACAAGCTCAGTAGTTGTGGCACACAGGCTTAGATACTCCACAGCATGTGGGATCTTCCTGGACCAGGGATCAAACCCGTGTCCCCTGCATTGGCAGACGGATTCTTAACCACTGTGCCATCAGGGAAGTCCCTATTGAGGGTTTTTTAAAGAACTTTATTTTTTTTTAGAGCAGTTCAACTTTACAACAAATTGAGAGGAAGGTACAGAGATTTCCCATGTACCCCCCTGCCCCACACATGTATAGCCTCCCTTATTATCCACATCGCTCACCAGAATGGTACATTTTTTTTTTTGCCAAGCATGAACCTACCTTGACACATCATAATTACCCAAAGTTCATGGCTTACCTTAGGATTCATTCATACTGTTCTACATTCCACAGGTTTAGACAAATGTATAATGATATACATCCATCATTATAGTATCATACAGAATATTTTCACTACCATAAAAGTCTTCTGTGCTCTGCCTACTCATCTCTCCTCCCCTCCCCGACCTCTGGCAACCACTGATCTTTTTATTGGCTCCATAGTTTGCCTTTTCCAGAATGTCATATTTTTGGAATCATACAATATGCAGCCTTTTCAGATTGACTTCTTTCACTTAGTAATATGCATTTAAGTTTCCTTCATGTCTTTTCATGGCTTGATAGCTCACTTATTTTTAGCACTGAATAGTATTGCATTGTCTGGATGTACTACAGTTTATGTATCTATTCACCTACTGAAGGATATCTTGGTTGCTTCTAAGTTTTGGCAATTATGAATAAGACTGCTATAAACATCCGTGTGGAGGTTTTTGTGTGGGCATAAATTTTCAGCTCCTTTGGGTAAATATCAAGGAGTGTGATTTCTGGATCGTATAGTAAGAGTATATTTAGTTTTGTAAGAAAATCACCAAACTGTTTTCCAGAGTGGCTGTACCATTTTGTATTCCCATCAGCAATGTATGAAAGTTCCTGTTGCTCCACATTCTCACCAGCATTTGGTGTTGTCAGTGTTCTGGATTTTGGCCATTCTAATAGGTGTGTGTAACTACAGAGTTTTTAATTTTCATTATTGCATTTTTCATTTGAAGACATTTTGTTTAGTCCTTTTAAAGTTCTCCTGGGGCAGTTTTTAGAGTTCATTGCTCTCTGAACATATCTTCAAACTTGTTCTAATTTCACACTATTTTTAAAAACATAGTATAATAGCTGTTTTATAAGATGCATTTGGTAATTTCAATGTCTGAATTTTTTGGAATCTGTATCTGTTTCTCTTGCTCATGCTGGCTTTTTTCTTTTGTGCTTGTTTATGCTTAGCTATGTACCATTATGGCATATGTACCATTATAGCATATGAAATTTTATTTGAGGAAATTCTTTGAAGTCTAGAATGAAAGTTTTTCTTCCAGAGAGAATTTGCTTCTGACTCCTATATGGAGTTGCTATTAGTCTGCGACTACCTTAAGTTTCCCTGGACTGTCAACGTGATATAACCCCAGGCTGCAGAACTATGTAAGGGTAGCCTAAGCTCACAACTTCTCAGGAATCCACACCTTCCAACCCTTTTACCCCTGTTTCTTACACTGTTTTTCCCTGCTGTCTGCTGTGCTCACCAACAAACCATCCCACCCTCCTATAGACCATGGAGGCAGGTTTACTTCTGATTCACCATTATTCTGAAGATAGAGCTTTGGGGTCCCAGTTTAATGAGTAGAAAGTCTCCTATGAGACTCCTCACCTTGGGCAGGCCCTGGGCCTTAACTTGCATTACCCTTGACCCATGAAGTCTATAAAACTGAAACCTAAGATAATTAGAGCTAGTCTTAGCTCTTGTATCCAGAATACAGGATGAGCCTTTGCTCATATTCCCTCCCTGAGGGCAGAATGGTGCAGGCAGCGAGCAGCAGTTGGAACAGGCAGAGAACACTTGTCCCTGTGGAGAAGCCATATTAGGAAGGCTAGTGGTAGCAGAGATTGTGCCATGGTGGCTGATAAAGAGACTGGACTGGACAAGTCTGCAGGCTATTTAGCAGAAACAGAAACTGGAAATCTGAGAAAGTGTCAGAAATAGCTCACTGTGGGACCTTCAGAGACGGGGCTCATTTTTTGAATTAGCTAGAGTGTGCTTGCACCATGGTAGTTATATTTACAGTTCCAACCTGGTTTTCCCATGTCTGCTAGGACCTTTGAAATCAAGGTTATTCTTATATTTCTGATAAACTTAAGGTCAATGATGAGACTAAATATATATAATGAATGTATATTCTGTGTAGTACCTTCTAGTAATTTGTCTTTAAAAATATTACTTGTGATTGTTGTTGACTTTAGCAGTTTACTTCACCAACAGTTACTTTTTGTGTAAATACATTCTGCTTCATATCCTTATATGTTAATTTACTTATCAATTCAATTCGTGAGCTCTCTTTTCAAATACACTACAGTGAAAAACAAGAAACAGCTTATTAGTGTCAATCTGTTTCCTTCCTTTTGTAGACATAAGAAAAGAGGTTTTGCCAGTGGATAAATGAATTTATGACAATGAGATATTATTTTTTTTTGAAAATTATGTATAAATAATTTAAAGCAATATTTTATTTTCACTAACTTTGGAGAGTTCTGTGCTGTGTTTGGTGCCTAGAAAATTAGTGACTAATGATGTTTCCAAGTATAAGGAGTAGAATAGAAATAGATGATTTCTTATTTTCTGTATGTTTAATCCAGCAGCAGAGGAGATGGTTGTTTGATGTTATGGATTTGCACACAGACTCTGGTGCCAGACTGTTTGCGTTTGAATCCTGGCTCAATAGCTTAATATCTCAGTGGCTTTGGACAAACTACTTAACTTGTCTTTGCCAAAGTTTCCTCATCTGTTAAAAGGATGCCAATAATAGTACCAACCTTTCAGGATTGTGAGGATTAAATAAGTAGAACAAATATGAACCATCAGTAACAGTACTTTATATATTATATGTATGTCGCATGTAAATATACACTTTATAAATGTTAGCTATTTTTGTGTACAGAATACAGACAAGCACTGAAAATTTTGAAAAGTGATAGCAGGATTGGTCTACTGGAGACCTGCTCCAGGTTCTTCTTTCACTTGCCATATATCTTCCTCCTGGAGGGAGGGGTGATAGTGTAGTAGAGCCAGCAAATTATTTCTGTGTCCATATCTCTCCCATGGGATTAGAGAGAGCTGTCATGAGAGGGTCACATGCTGAAGGTATGCCTGTTCGTTACATAGAGAGCTTGGTTCCATCTGACTTCTTCAACTAGAGTGAGTCTTTACCCAAGTACTCCTCTGTCAGGTGAGATTTGGGAAGACACTGACAGCTTAATGCATCCTGATGATAGCAAGTTTTCTCCAGATATAAGGATAGAGTAAGATTTCTTTAAAAAAAGTTTAGTCATAAGGCCATGTATAAAATTATTGGTTAACTAAAAGAGAATGGTTTCTCATTTTCCATAGTTTATCTAACAGGGATTAAGCATATTTTAACTATAGATCATAAAATCTTTAAAATATTTCAATGTTTAATTCTTATAACTATATAGTAAGTCTCCATTTTTAGAATATTTGAAAGCAATAAATGGTGATTGGGAAACATGATCTTCCTATCCTGAGTTTCAGTGATAGTAGGCTATTCCTCCCAGCAAGACATCACTGAAACATTTTGAACAAGAATATATACCTTACTTATACATATCTCCAGGGAAGGAAATCCCACAGATCCTTTGAATGATTTGCTCTTTTTAAAAATATAACTGATTTGAGATATTCTCTTATATCTCACTTAAGTCTGCTCTCCTGAGAATTAATCTTATTCTTACTTATTCATTCCTCAGTAAAGATGGAGAGCAGCTGATACCATCCTCTTCACATACTTGAGAACCATTATTTAAAAATTCCTTTGCTGAATAATCTCATTTTGTCAAGGCTTTTATTATAGGTTTTGTTTTTAAATCCTTTGATCCTTTTTACTGCTCTGTACATCTCTTTCTTGAATCTCTGAATCTAAACAATTTGTGCTCACGTGGGTCTGACCCATGTTTTATTTATTTATAGTTTTATTCTGGATGTGTCACCTCACATTCCTAATGCTTAACTACTATTTATGCATCGCAGTATCCCGCTTGCTTTTTTAAGAGCAAAAGCATTTCAGTGGAGGTGATACATTATCTTTGGGCATTTATTTGTATCACAGGTAAACTAAGCCCATTTGAAAACAAACAGCCTCCCTTCACATGCACGCACAGAAGTGTATATCTTGATTGTAAATTTTTTCTATTTAAAGAAGTTTTTGTTTGTTTGTTTGTTTGTTTGTTAACAGTTGTTAAAGAACAGCACTATGTTCCAGGGCTACTTGGGGTTAATTATGGTTTATCACACACTGAAGAAAAAAAACACAGGGTGCAAAGTGGACAAAAAGAATGAATTTTTAGCAATTAATTAAGTTATATTTCTTTAAAAAAGATAATATATCTGAAATAAATAAACAGATTTTGGGTTGAATTGTTAGATTTTACCAGTGGTATGCTTTTGATCTTTCCACTTTAAACATGGAATATAGGCATACTGTTTGTATTTGAAGTTAGCATCTGTCATTGGTATAGTTAAATAAAATTGGGATAATTACATTATGAAACTGGAACCAAAATTGGCAAGGTAACTCATTGAAATTTAAGATTTCCTTGATTATTGTATTAACTATCAGATTATATCTTGAATTTATGATTAATTCAAAGAGTATATGACACAGATTGTTTTCTTACTTTAATTCTGTTTGCCTGATAGGTTTATGATGTTGCTTTGCTGAATGACAGACTTTTACTTGCTTCTTTCAGTTGTGTCTTTGTGTCTTTAAAGAGCTTCTACCACTTTCTAAAAACACTGCAATCAGAGAAGATTTTCATTAAATCCTTCTTTCCATAGTTGCTCTCTTGTTTTTCTGATGAAATCTTTGTTTACTTTTCTTTGGGAGGTTTAGATTATGGCCAACCATTTACAGCATGTTCATAGTTTATTTATGACTCAAAATAAAATAAGACCAAAATTTAGTGAAACTTAACACTTGAAAGGTTCCATATGTTTGAATGTGCTCAGATTATTATTTTTTGCCTATAACTAAGTTACAGATCACTGAGCTGTAACTTATGTGCAGGCACTGTATGGGATTTCATGAATATTTAGTGCTTTGTTTCTATTTCTGAGTCTGTGAAGTTTCATAAATCAGCACTGTTTTTGCTTGGTTGCTACATAGCAGTGATTTTTGTGCTGTCTCTTCTGTATTAAAACAGCTGAGTTTCATACAGTTTGCCTATGGAAATAATTCCTGGTAGGTAAAAGACAAATTATGTTGGCTCAGTGTTAAAGGTTATGGTTTAAGTATAATGGAAGCAGGAAATAGACATTTAAATTTCACCTGAAACCTCCAACTTTAAACATTATTTACTAACCTGTGTTGTCTATTGGTTAGTAAATAATGAGATCTTAAGAATGTTTCCAATTTTGTGATCTGGAATCCAAACTATTACCAACTATTTTTTGTCTGAAAGCTCCATCGGCAATGTTTCTTTAGACTTTGTAACTATAAATAAAGGCTCTCAGCTATTTTATTGGGACGTTAACGTGTCCTAAGCCAGTGATTCCCAATATGGTCAATCATTAGCATTATCTGGGTTGTTTTCTGAAAATACAGATTTCCAGACTCAACCTTAGGAAATTTTTTTTCCTTGGTAGCATTAAATCAGAGATTCTCAACCTTGGTTACACATTAGAATCCTCTGGGGAGATTAACCCCCCCCAAAAAACCTGATAACTCAGTTCCATCCCCAGAGATCCTGATGTAATTCTGTGTCACCTTAACTTTAACCCAAACTCTGAGATCTTTCCAGACTAATGTCCAGCTACTTTTGAGAACCACTGCTTTAAACAATACATTTCTTTTTTAGAAGTATGATATTCAGAGTTTCTTATAGTGACTATTGATTTGGTTTACAATTTTACAATTTCATTACCATCTTCAAATATGTCCCTTTTTTTTTGTTTAAAAAGTTATACTGGACTTCCCTGGTGGCGCAGTGGTTGAGAGTCCGCCTGCCGATGCGGGTGTCACGGGTTCGTGCCCCGGTCCGGGAGGATCCCACGTGCCGTGGAGCGGCTGGGCCCGTGAGCCATGGCCGCTGAGCCTGCGCGTCCTGAGCCTGTGCTCCGCAACGGGAGAGGCCACAACAGTGAGAGTCCCGCGTACCGCAAAAACAAACAAACAAACAAACAAAAAGGTATACTAATAACTCCTGGAAGGCTGATAGCTCCAAGCAAGTTCTGGCATGGGAAGATGTCTGAGCCTGTTTACCTCAGCAGGAGAAATACACAACTTCTTTGAGAAATGCTACAGAAGCTGGATTGCCTTCCTCCCACAAGATAGAGGGCTTACAGACAGGGAGATTAGGGATAGTAGAGTTAGTAAGTTGATTTTGCTGTGCCCAGCATAACCAAGAGGCCTACTTTAGCTTGAGTTGACTCCTTGGCCCTTGGTAATAGTAGCTAGCATTTATTGAGTACTTACTATAAGCTGAATACTTAGAATTCTTCACCATAGCCCCACTTCCATTTTATAGGAAAGAAATGGCAAGCACAGGGAGGTTAAGTAACTTTCCCAAAGTCACACAGTTAGTGTGCAGTAAAGGCTGGATTCGAACCCAGGCTTGTCTGACTTCAGGGCCCTTATGGATACCTATGATGTCACCTTGATGACTTACTAGACCACAATATGGTATAATAGATATGAATGAGGGGTATATAAGCATATAGAAGTCTGATCTCATATGAGCAATGTTTACATGTACAACTTACTTGACTTCTCTTCAATTATGCCATCTCTAAAATGAGATTAATAATGATACCTTCTTCACAGTGTTTATTATGAGGCATTTAAATAAAGCGCTATCTTGGTACCCGGATTATAGAAGTACTAAGGAAGTAATATCTGTTTATATAAGTCAGCACAGTTTACAAGTCCAAAAACATAGAAATTCTGGGTTTGGATTGATTGCCATTCTTCCTGTGGGCAGGCTAGGTCGTTCCAGTCAGTGTATAGAGATTAGTTAAGGTTTATCCTAACCCTGAATTTCTCTAATTTTTATAAATTGTATCATTCACCCAGATACATTGTCTCTACTTGGCAAAATTCCTCTGGTCCTACCATTATGGTTAATCATTTAGTTTGTTAAATAAATCTTATTTTTTCATTGATTTACATAAGAAAAACAAAGCTTCATTCTTGTGAAATATACTACTTTACGTTCCAAGTAGAAGACTTTTCCTAAGGAATTAATATGGTAGCTTACTTAAAAGTCTCTCCCAACATGGTGCCACATGAAATTACTGAAATGGGAGTCAGAATACTTGAATTCTATTCTTCCTGATCTTCCTTCTTTAAGTACTGAGCAATTTCAGGCATGTTCACTTAACCTCTTAAGTCTTTGGTTGTCTTAGATGTAAATTCGAAAATATATGATAGTGGTAGCTTCTTTTTGCTCTAATATTATGTGATTCTGGATATTATAAAATAGCAACAAGGATATATTTATACATGTAAACTGTGTATATAATGGGAACTGCAGTCCTCACCCACCAGTTCATCTTTTTAGTTTCAACAATCTCTTCATTATTCTGAGCTCATTTATCAACAAGAAATAGGATTCTATGATTTCTAACTTTTTTATGATTCTATTAATCTTTCCTCCATTATCAGCCATTTGCCAAAAATGTAACAGCCCCTGTACCTAGAGATCTCTTCCTTGGTTACTCTCTAATAACTTTTGGAAAATTGCTTTATCTTCTATCTAGTATTTTATTACCTAATTATAGTGTTTCTCAGATATTGACTCCTGGATATACATTTGCTTACACAAATAGTGGAAATCTTTTCCTAATTCACACATACAAGAGTTAATCAATGGATAAAAGACTTCTTCCATAAAATATTTTAAAACCTCTGTCACCTGGTACCATTTGTTTGTGTTAGAACAAAATATGACAGAATATACCATTAATACAAAATTATTTATATTATAGTATAGTGATTCTCAAACTAATATCCAATCCACTGCAGACCAATTCTTTTGTAAAATACAATGAAAATGAATTACTAGAAAAACAATATGTTAAAAAGACAAAAAGTACAAATCCAATTTTTAAAACTATGTTGCAATAGACATAAAATAATTCTGTCAAACTGCTCTAAAATTAGTTCTCTCAAATTTTCATTCTCAGAGTCTATACTTGTCACAAACTGAAAGCAAAGAGTTCATAGAACTGTACTGATCTGTGGATAAGACATTGAATTGCACTGGTCTTGAAAAGCAAGTTTGACTTTATCTTTTTTGTAACTTTGAAATTCTTTCGCAAAAATAAGGGAGCTTCCTCATTCCCCTCTCTCAGCTTGTAGTATTCTTTAAGAGGTTGGATCTCCCTAGCTTCAGATAATCCCTACATTCAGTGACTGGATCCTTCAGGTTCTTTGCTGGATTAAAATGTAAGTAAAGTAGATGTGTATTAAGCCTTACCTGTATTTAGCCTCAGTGGAAGCGGGTTGCTCAGATCCTTTCTCGATAATGGCTTTTAATGAAAAGGAGAAGAGGACAGCCTGGGGGGAACCAAGTGACTCAGGTGTAGAGAGGGGTTATTACCAAAAGGCCATGTCTGTCTGGGCCACATGCCTGCTAATAAATCACCAGAGATTTATCCATGATTTTAATATCAGAATCATTGTCCAGCTGGAAAACAATCCAAAAAGTTGATGATAAGAGAAATACATGGAAGATGATTGTGTTGTGAAAATATCTGTGGCTTTAAAGGTGTTTTTTCCTTTTGATTTATTATAAGAAAGAATACAGAAATTACTATTGCTCAAAACAGTCATTCTACTGGAAACCTCAAATAGCAAATTAGAATTACATTTTTTTTGAAAGATAGTTGCTAGGAGAGTAGGTTTTCCAGACCCCAATTAAAGATTCATTTTGCAATCAGCTTAAGCCTATATTTTTGAAACTTGAAACCTTACTCATCTGGCAGAGAAAAGGATCATAACCACTGAGAGGGAATACAAAGATCTTTCAGAGTATCCGTATTTTACTTCTAAATCTTAATCTTCAAGGACTTTTCCCTATACTTTAAAAAATCTTATTTGTCTGCTTAGGAATTTTCTGCCACCAAAATAATTGTTATTATATTAACTATTATAATTCAAAAATCTACCTTTATAAGGACCCATGAGAGAGATTTCTCTCTGACAATGCATTAAAAATACAGTGCTTGGGCTTCCCTGGTGGCGCAGTGGTTGAGAGTCCGCCTGCCGATGCACGGGACGCGGGTTCGTGCCCCGGTCCGTGAAGATCCCACATGCCGCCATGGCCGCTGAGCCTGCGTGTCCGGAGCCTGTGCTCCTCAACGGGAGAGGCCACGACAGTGTGAGGCCCGTGTACCGCAAAAAAAAAAAAAAAAAAAATACAGTGCTTCCTCTGAGCTCTCCATTTGTTTTTGACTTTTTCTTACCTCTGTCACTTATTAGAGTTAAGCCTTTGATAATGTATTTAACTTCTTTGGTCCTCACTTTCTCTCATTTCAAAGGTGGGGATAAAAATTTTACCCACTTTATAGAGTTGTTCTGTAGATTAAATGAATTAATATATTGTAAGTGCTTAGAGCAGTGCCTGGAACGTAAGTGCTTAAAAAGTGTAAGCTGTTATTATTATTGTTGTTACTGTTTTCTTTCATGGAACTGGTAATTCTTATAACTATTCATGTTTTCTTCTTTGCTTTTTCTCCTAGGAACGTTAAGGATCAAATCTGTTTCTTTTAGTAGCTGTCCATTATTCTTTTATTCCCCTTATTCTCAATTCTTCATCTGTTTAACCTTTATTCTGCTATTTTGTGTGCATATTCGCAGGCTGCCTCAAATTCTTTCTGGAATAAATTGGAATATTAATCAATGCATCTGTCAGTCTCTTTTTAAGAGACTGGATTGGATTATGAGTCCACCTGTGGACAAGAGTAATCTCAAGGACATTTTAAAATCCTGATCGGCTTAAATCTGGTTTCCTGAACCTATCAGTTGAGAGGGAGATAGAATTACTATATTTGACTTGAAAAATCTTTACAGCCTAGTTACTGGGGCCAGTCCTTAAAGTTACATTGCTATTACACCAAGCGGGAGTGCTGGGATGGATGATGGAGAGTCCACCTCAATATCAATTACAGTAGTGAATCCCAAATAGGAGAGTATCTTACCCACTTTTGTATCCCCAGTGCCAAGTACAGTTTCTGGTGGATTACAATACTCAATAAATGGCTGATGAATGAACATACCATTTTTGCCTGGGTGCCACATTTTTCATTTGGCAACTTCAGCTTAGGACCTCAGTTATAACCATAGAATTCCCTTAAATGAAACTTTTATTTTCTGGAAACAAGACCTTCATATCAAGCAAAATTAGGAAGCTTTTTGTGTTTTTTTCCCCTGCTTAATCCACCTTCTGTCATTCCTCCATGCTCACTCTGTATTCTAACATTATTAACTCACTTATCAGAGGAAGGTCTCTGAAACCAACATGCTTTTTCCTCTCATATTTGCCTTTGAACCTGCTGACCCCTCTGTGTAGTAAAGTACTAACCCTTTAAATCTGAACCAGGTCTCTGCCTCTCCTGGGAAGATTTCTTTGCTAATTGGCTCCATTAGGCAGAACTAGACGTGCCACATTTATGACCCCCCCCCCATGCCTGGTATATATCCTCACTGTAGTCCTCTATACTTTGTATTTTCTTAGTTTGATGCTCAGGTAACATGTAATGGAGAGAAAGCACAGGTTTGGCAATTGGGCAAAACTGTGTTGGGTCCTTTTTAGCTTTGTAACTAAGCCCTGTTACTTAACCTTGCTGAGGGTCAGGTTACTTGTTTTGAAATGAGGATAGTAAAGTCTATCTCATAAGGTGTTGTAAAGATTAAATTAGGTAATATATGTAAAGGCCAAGCACATAGTTGGTGCTCAGTAAATAATAGAGTAGGCGCTCAATGAAGATCATGTACCAGATTTATGATGATAGGTGAAAAATCAATTTGAATTTTGATTTAAGGCATTAGATTTTTTAGAATTAAATTTATTTTAGGGCTCTAAGTATGAAAAACGGGAGAATCATGTTTCTAACTGCCTCAGAAAAAGCACTTAGTATAGCGCCATGTGTTAATAGACAGTCATTAATGATTTTGATGACTTACCAGCAAGCAAATTTACTTCCTTTCTTTACATGTCTTTAAGGCTCTATCCAGAGTCAAAGTTAAGAATGATTAGCATGGTATTAGAGCAGAAGTGCTCCAGAACCTCACCATAAGCACTGGTTTCCAGATGAGGCTATTCTTGAAAGACTTAATTTAAGCTTTTCCACTTAGCATTTAATGTGACTTATTTTGTACAATGACAAAGCTGCAGGTGTTAACAAAATCTAAGAGTTTAAAAATGTGCTTGTGGTATATTTAAAGTGACCAAAATAACTTTTTTTAAGATTCAAAAATAAACTGTTGACATAAATCGCAGAAATACCACTGCTTAAGAAATAAGATTTGTTGCATTTCATCATTTTCACTCGGAATTAAAGATCCTCTGTAATCTAGCCCCAGTTTATCTTCCAGACACCTCCTGCACCCACCCTCTTCCCAGACCCTCTAGACAGTCCAATCTTAAGATGGATTTTTTTCCACCTCTGCCTTTAAATCCTCCTTAGCCTCTGATGTGTTTTTGTATAGAGACATGCCTTTTCCATCTTTTTATTCCAACTTGAGCTGAAACTGATGGCCTGGCAGGTGGTGAGGGCTCAAGACATATTTTATTACTGGCAGGTGACTCAGAGAGGCCTAAGCTAGGCTATGGAGACATCAAACACATCCTGTCCTTCATGGGAAAGTCATGACTAGAATTGTTGGAGGGGATGGCTGGTCTCCCCAGACTGGTCATAAAAGCTAATGCTTAAACTTCCCTGGCAGTATCCTTGATGGAGAATGAGTGCAGCCTGAGTGGCAGGGGAGCTGAGGTTCACAGACTTGGCCCACAGACAGTGGATAAAAGTCAGAAGGGAAAGGCAACTTTGAATGAATCACAAGGCATAACATATAGCTGGTCTTTCAGCTTAGATCTTCTCTCCTCAACTCCTAGCTTCCTCAGGATTTGTGGCAGAGCCCTGGGGAGATGTCGCCTAAGTGAGAAGACACACAACTGAGAGCCATCAAGTGAGGGGTGGGCAATTTGTTCTTTTAGTCAGCAGTACAGGGGGGCAGCACAGTTGGAAAGCTGAATGGGAAGAATAGGATGCTTAAAAAAATTATTGGCATCCCTGTCTCTCTGATTTCTCATACTTCCAAACTATGAAGCCTAAAGAAAGTTCTAGAATCTGGGCTCTTTCGTAGAGAAACAAGGTAACAGCATTTAAAGTGCCTTGTAACTCCTTAGAAGAGATTATTTCTCTGTAGGGTCTCTCAGATGGAAGAAACCAAATGTGACATTTCACAATCTGGGAAGGGGGAGGCATCTTGCTAATTGAGAAAACATTTCTATTCACAGTCTTTAGACTGAGATTTAGACTATACTATCCCCCAACTAACATCTGTTCTTGGTAAAGATAGCATGGCTAAATTCAACCCGTCCATTATTTAAAGGATAAGGCATGTCTCCATTTTACCTTGCTGGGTCTATGGAGAAGGAAATACAATCAGGAAATTTTACAACCTCATGACTACACCAACTATTCTTTTTACATAGAATAACTTATTTCTCCAATGCCTCCAGAAGGAAATCTGAAAGGCTGAGCATTAATCTTAAAATACTGAGCAATTAATAAGAATTTAAGAGACCAAGAGCCCAACATTTGTTAAGTTTGCATCTCTCCCCAACAGCACTCTCTCCCCAACAACTCCCTGCAGTATTGGACTCAACATAAACATTCATGAGCTTTATAAAACACAAAGGGACTATTTTCTTTGCACATCTGCATAATAAGTTGTTAATTTTCAACCCAGTTATATGTAAATGATGACTGCTCTATATGAAATACTTCCCTTGCTTTTAATCAAATGTTGCCCATCCTTTAAAGCCCCAATTAAATTCTACGCAAGTTTGCCCTCCCCACCCTCTTTCACC
>NW_006789959.1:835674-840507 GCF_000442215.2 Lipotes vexillifer | reverse complement strand
CTTTCACCCCCAGCTTATTTAATTTTCTAAGTCAAAGTAGCAGATGCAGGGGACACGGGTTCGTGCCCCGGTCTGGGAGGATCCCACGTGCTACAGAGCGGCTGGGCCCGTGAGCCATGGCCACTGAGCCTGCGCGTCCTGAGCCTGTGCTCCGGCAATGGAAGAGGCCACAACAGTGAGAGGCCCGCGTACTGAAAAAAACAAAAACAAAAACAAAAACAAAAAAACAAAGTAGCACCCTCTTTTTTAACCTCTGAATTTAAAGCACTGTTATCTATATTTTGTATCTATTTGACAAAGGCTCAAGGAAACAGTATGTAACTGGTTAGTCTTTCATTAAAAACTTAGTTACCTTAGCCACTGATTTGTTCATACTTAATTGGGTTAGATATACTGTAGCCCCAGGAGCTAAAAATTTGGGAGCTCTAGTCTACAAAAATTTTCAAGATAGTTTCTAAAAAGGAATAAATGAACACTTGGCAGGAGATGCTTGTCACAAACACTGTACACATCAAAGCACATTCCAGTAGGAACTTTTCAATGGCGAACGTTAGTTTCTAGTATTTTTACTTGGAATTGAACATAAATATGTAAAACTTCATGTTTATCTATTTCTTATTTTTAAATTAATAAGTGTTCATTGTTGAAATTTTGTAAAGTATGAAAAGGCATAAGTGAGTAGGAAAGAAAGTCACTTAAAATCCTACTACTCATTTTGGCATACTACTTGCATTTTTTTGTTACATATTTGAGACTTTACTATACATACAATTTCATATCCTGTTTTGCATTTAATATTATAACATAAGGGTTTTCCTTAGTTATTTGAAATACCTAGCAAACATAATTTTTAAAGCAAAAATGGATATTTCTTTGTTTCCTATTCTCATTATATGAATAATTCATGCTAGTTATAGAAATTTCAGATAATGCATAAATGTATAGAGCAAAAGTAATTCCACCCCACAGAAATAAATGCAGTGAAATTTAGTGTATATCCTTCCAGACTTTTGCCCATGCATTTAAACAAAAAAGTATGCATATATACAGATAAAATATATGTACATAAATATGCAATCCTGGGATCACACTTTGTATACAGTTGGACAACCTACATTTGCACTTAATACATTTTAAAATATTTTACTATCTATCATCTACATGTTTATTCTTTACCCCCTTAAATAGCTGCATGGTATTATATCATAAAAAGAATTTTAATGATTATATAAAACTCCATTGAATAGATGTATGTAGTGTACTTAACCTCTCCTCACTGCATACACCCACTCTGCCATTGATGGAGACATTGTTTTCTTAACTTTTAAAACTAAGAATAATTCTAAATTAAAAATAATGCTGTGATGACATCTTTACCAATAAAGCGTGTCCACACAAAATTATTTCCTTAATAGAGCCCCACTGTTGAAATGATTGATTCAGGTATGTGAAAAAGCTTGATTCCTGATAAATATTAAAAATTTTCTCTAGTTTTAATTTCAAACTTTCTTTGCTATTCCTTATTTCATGTAAAATTCTTGCACCTACCTACCCTTTACTTTTTAAACTCACTGTATCCTAAAAGTCTTTTATATTTAAATTTGCAGTTCTGTCATTTTCATTGAAGATATTGGACATGCTTTTATAATGCTTTTATAAGTTTGAATTCAAGAAAGACGACTGGCTAGATGGCTGGTGTGTGTGAAATTTGCTTGTAGATTGACTTGATGGTAGTTTCTGGCACTATCTTTTGTCCTTTGTCAGCCCCTTTGGGAAAGTTTATGACAATAAACACAATGTAGCATACCCCACAATATGAACTTGGTCTTCAGGAACGGGCATTAACTGCTTTCATTCTGTAATAGTATCTACTGAGAGATGAGGTTTTATTTAGGAAAGTGCTCAAGCCTGAAGTCGCTTGCAGTATCTATGAGATGTGTGCATTCAGAGTTAAAATTTCATGAGAACTTTGTTCAAGGAATTACTTTTCACCTCAGTTCAATGTTAATTTACTTTACTTGTAAGCAAACAGAATGTAGTGATACTATTTCTATCCTAAGAACATATGCATGTTGTTCCATTAGTAGTAATATTTTCATCAGAACATTGTTGAACAGTAGCAAGTGATAACATTTGTAGGCAGTAATCAGAGACTTGACAGCTTTCCTCACCACTAACATTCTTCCTTCTAAGAGGTGAGAGATGTATATTGAATAGAACCCTTCAGAAAAGGATTATTAACTGTTAACTCAAATACCAAGTTGAAATTGGATCACTCAAAAAAATAAAACCGGGCTTCCCTGGTGGCGCAGTGGTTGAGAGTCCACCTGCCGATGCTGGGCCCATGAGCCATGGCCGCTGAGCCTGCGCGTCCGGAGCCTGTGCTCTGCAACGGGAGAGGCCACAACAGTGAGAGGCCAGCGTACTGCAAAAAAAAAATAAAATAAAAAAAAATAAGAAAACCATCTTCTGAGGTATCCTAGTGGCTTCATTTTATAGGTGACAGCCATAGTAGAGTAATCCTCTTATTTGAGGAGTCATCAATCCTTGTCCTATCCAAGAAATGAATACAGGTTCACATATCTTTAATACATTTAATTATATTATCCTGATTTTTCCTCTTGATTTACTTATCTCAGTGTTGATTATTCATCCTCCATTTAACAGCTTGGGCCCCAGCTTTCCTCCATGAGCCTTGGCTACATTGCTGGCTTGGCTTGAAAGGTAGGTGTGTGATAGGGAAGTTATCGTCACTAAGTTCACGAAGAAACTAAACATAAAGGTAATGAATGAGTTACAGTCATAATAACAGTAGCAGTAATGATTAGTGCTGACATTTATGGAGCACTTACTTTGTGCCAGGGACAGTGCTAAGCACTTTACAGGCAATAATTCATTTAATCTTGACAGCAGCAACTTATGAAGTATATGCAACTACTATGCCTTCCATTTTACAGTTGAGGAAACCAAGGAACAGAAAGGTTGTGACAGGATATATTCAGCTAGTAAGGGGTGAAGCCAGCATTGAAGCCAGGATATCTGGCTCTGTGGTGCTTAACTACCTGTGCTATGTTACCACTGAAAATGATAAATAGAAGGGTTTGGACTAAACTTTCTGGCTCCTAGTCCACTGCTTTTCTTGGATAATAAACCCCATGTACCACCTATATACTGACTGAGGATACAAAATATGTAAATTACATGGTCCTCATCTTTGGGAAAATTTTCAGACAAGCATTAAATGCACAAAACACCTTTATTTGGAGGATGAATTGAAGGAGATAGGACCAGTTCATGGAGAGCTTTGATGGTCCAGCTGAGTAATCTGTGGTCATAACATAGTTGGTTTTAGTTACATCAAATATAATGTTAATGTATGTGTCATTGACTTTAAACCTAACACTCTCTTTCTTTCTTTGTTTCTTTCTTCCTCCCTTCCTTCTTTCTTTCAGCCTTCCTTCCTTTCTTTTTTCCCCACCTATATAGCATTTGTGTATTTCTATATAACTTCAGTTAGTTATAAGGATGTTTTAAAACTTGTTATAAGTATAGAAAGAGCACTCACTTATATTTAATATGAAAAATCCTCAGCTAAATTTATGAAATCTGGGGAAAATATTTACGAATAATTACAGTTATTTTGCTCTTTTAAGGAAGGTACCATAACTAGGTCTAAGAGAAAAATTGGCTTAGATGTCCTTTGCCAATTGGCTTGTAGTAAATAGATCAAAATTATTTCTAAATAGCATAATAATGATCCACATGCAAATGAGTATTTTAAATGCTTAAAGGCACTTGAATATAGTTTAAATAGTTTTCATGAAATTTTGTGGAAAATTTATTTACTTAAAAAATACATTCTTTAGGGCTTCCCTGGTGGCGCAGTGGTTAAGAATCCACCTGCCAATGCAGGGGACACGGGTTCGAGTCCCGGAATATCCCACATGCCATGGAGCAACTAAGCCCCTGAGCCACAACTACTGAGCCTGTGCTCTAGAGCCCGCGAGCAACAACTACTGAAGCCCACGTGCCTAGAGCCTGTGCTCAACAAGAGAAGCCACTGCAATGAGAAGCCCGTGCACCGCAACGAAGAGTAGCCCGCCCCACCCCGCCCCCCCGCCACAGCTAGAGAAAGCCCATGCATGGCAACGAAGACCCAGTGCGGACAAAAATTAATTAATTAATTAATTATTTAACAACTTTTTAAAAAATACATTCTTTAGAGATAGTATACACATTAGTCTGGCCTTCTTCTGACTAATTACAAATTCAGCTTTAGTGGAGTGTGAATTAAAGAAGTATTGTTGCTTTTCCAATGCTTCTCATTCTATTTGGAAAAATTAAGGAAAGTGTTGTCTAATTCTTTTTAAACACACCATAGTATCTGATACCAACAGTGGGTACTCACTAAGTGCTGCTGATTGATGAGGATGAAAGGTCAGATGTGCCCCAGGAGTGCATTTACCAATGTAGATAGTCCGTTTTGTGGGATAAAATCACAGGAAATGGATGCCACTTTTACAAAAGAAGAAAAAGAAAAAAAAAGATTTGGTTTGTAATTTTTTTCTGGTTGTTTTAGAATTTCCATTTTTAGATGAATTTCTCACTTGTGTGAATTTATGAAAGGCAAATTATGACTTCCAGTGTTTTTCTCTCAAGCTATCTACTCAGTTTTCCATTCTACATCCCTCAAATTATTCGATTCTGTTAGAAATGTTACATGTAATTCTGTATTTACAGAAGGAGTGAATTGCTAGGGAGGGTTTGAGATTTGCAGTTTGGGTCGCAAGCCTCTCTTAGATTACCTCCTGCATATAGTCATAGTAAGATTAT
>NW_006789959.1:814132-835664 GCF_000442215.2 Lipotes vexillifer | reverse complement strand
TCAGCAGGTAACCGGACTTAACATCAAACCTGAGCAACTAGAAAGTGAAACAGACAAACGAAACTCTTCTATTTTCAGAGAAACAATTAGAAGCATCAGTTAGAGGATCACTATACTATTGAGACTTGATAAAATCCTCAAAATAAAGGTCAAGATGCAGACATTAACATTCTCAAATACTCAGAGTGTAAAATTACTTATTAAATTCAATCAATTTTATTGCAGGCGTACTATATACCAAGTACTGTTCTAAGTGGTTAGGGATAGGACATTGAATAGGACAAAAATCTCTAACCTTGTGGAGTTTGCATCAGGTAGAAGTTGGGGGAAGACATATAGTACTCAAATAAATAAGTAAAAAATACAGTCATCAAACATAGATAGGGACCATAGATATAAGGATGGAAGGGGGATAAGGAATGACAGGATGTGAGGGGGTTCAATTTTAGTAAGTGACTTTTGAGTAAATACTAACTCACATGACGGGCTGTGTTGTGCATATATTTGGGAGAAGGGCGTTGCTACAAAGGAAATAGCAAGTGCAGAGGGTCTGGGCAGTGGTGTGCCAGGCATGCTCAAGGGAGTCATAGAGCTATAAGACATGAGGTCAGAAGAAGAAAGTGCTAAGTAGATCATTATCTAGGGATCTTGCAGGCCACTGTTGAGACTTTGGCTTTTGTTTGTGTTGGCTTCTTTTTTTTTTTTTTTTAACATCTTTATTGGAGTATAATTACTTTACAATGGTGTGTTAGTTTTTGCTTTATAACAAAGTGAATCAGCTATACATATATATATATCCACAAAGTGAATCAGCTATACATATACATATATCCCCATGTCTCTTCCCTCTTGCATCTCCCTCCCACCCTCCCTATCCTACCCCTCTAGGTGGTCACAAAGCACCTAGCTGATCTCCCAGTGCTATGCGGCTGCTACCCACTAGCTAGCTATTTGACATTTGGTAGTGTATATATGTCCATGTCACTCTCTTACTTCATCCCAACTTACCCTTCCCCCTCCCCGTGTCCTCAAGTCTATTCTCTATGTCTGCATCTTTATTGCTGTCCTGCCCCTAGGTTCTTCAGAATCAATATTTTTTTTCTTTTTAGATTCCATATATATGTGTTAGCATACAATATTTGTTTTTCTCTTTCTGACTTACTTCACTCTGTATGACAGACTCTAGGTCCATCCACCTCACTACAAATAACTCAGTTTCATTTCTTTTTATGGCTGAGTAATATTCCATTGTATTTATGTGCCACATCTTCTTTATCCATTCATCTGTCGATGGACACTTACGTTGCTTCCACGTCCTGACTACTGTAAATAGAGCTGCAATGAACATTGTGGTATGACTCTTTTTGAATTATGGTTTTCTCAGGGTATATGCCCAGTAGTGGGATTGCTGGGTCATATGGTAGTTCTATTTTTAGTTTTTTAAGGAAGCTCCATACTGTTCTCCATCATTTCTCTAATGATTAGTGATGTTGACCTTCCTTTCATGTGTTTGTTGGCAATCTGTATATCTTCTTTGGAGAAATGTCTATATAGGTCTTCTGCCCATTTTTGGATCTGGTTGTTTGTTTTCTTGATATTGAGCTGCATGAGCTGCTTGTAAATTTTGGAGATGAATCCGTTGTCAGTCGATTCGTTGGCAAATATTTTTTCCCATTCTGAGGGGTGTCTTTTCGGCTTGTTTATGGTTTCCTTTGCTGTGCAAAAGCTTTGAAGTTTCATTAGGTCCCATTTGTTTATTTTTGTTTTTATTTCCATTTCTCTAGGAGGTGGGTCAAAAAGGATCTTGCTGTGATTTATGTCATAGAGTATTCTTCCTATGTTTTCCTCTAAGAGTTTTATAGTGTCTGGCCTTACATTTAGGTCTTTAATCCATTTTCAGTTTATTTTTGTGTATGGTGTGTTCTAATTTCATTCTTTTACATGTAGTTGTCCAGTTTTGGCAGCACCACTTATTGAAGAGGCTGTCTTTTCTCCATTGTATATGCTTGCCTCCTTTGTCAAAGATAAGGTGACCATATGAGCATGGGTTTATCTCTGGGATTTCTATCCTGTTCCATTGATCTATATTTCTGTTTTCGTGCCAGTACCATACTGTCTTGATTACTGAAGCTTTGTAGTATCATCTGAAGTCTGGGAGCCTGATTCTGCCAGCTCTGTTTTTCTTTCTCAAGATTGCTTTGGCTACTTGGAGTCTTTTGTGTTTCCATATAAATTATGAAATTTTTTGTTCTAGTTCTGTGAAAAATGCCATTGGTAGTTTGATAGGGATTGCATTGAATCTGTAAATTGCTTTGGGTAGTACAGTCATTTTCAAAATGTTGATTCTTCCAATCCAAGAACATGGTATATCTCTCCATCTGTTTGTATCACCTTTAATTTCTTTCATCAGTGTCTTATTAGAGTTTTCTGCATACAGGTCTTCTGTCTTCGTAGGTAGGTTTATTCCTAGGTATTTTATTCTTTTTTTTTGCAATGGTAAATGGGACTGTTCCCTTAATTTCTCTTTCAGATTTTTCATCATTAGTGTATAGCAATGCAAGAAATTTCTGTGTATTATTTTGTATCCTGCTACTTTACCAAATTCATTGATTGGCTCTAGTAGTTTTCTGGTAGCATCTTTAGGATTCTCTATGTATAGTATCATGTCATCTGCAAACAGTGACATCTTTACTTCTTCTTTTCCGATTTGGATTCCTTTTACTTCTTTTTCTTCTCTGATTGCTGTGGCTAAAACTTCCAAAACTATGTTGAATAATAGTGGTGAGAGTGGACAACCTTGTCTTGTTCCTGATCTTAGAGGAAATGGTTTTAGTTTTTCACCATTGAGAATGATGTTGGCTGTGGGTTTGTCATATATGGCCTTTATTATGTTGAGGTAATTTCCCTCTATGCCTACTTTCTGGAGCGTTTTTATCATAAATGGGTGTTGAATTTTGTCAAAGGCTTTTTCTGCATCTATTGAGATGATCATATGGTTTTTATCCTTCAGTTTGTTAAATGATGTATCGCATTGATTGATTTGCGTATATTGAAGAATCCTTGCATTCCTGGCACAAACCCCACTTGATCATGGTGTATGATCCTTTTAATGTGCTGTTCGAATCTGTTTGCTAGTATTTTGCTGAGGATTTTGCATCTATGTTCATCAATGATATTGGCTTATAGTTTTCTTTCTTTGTGACACCTTTGGTTTTGTTATCAGGGTGACGGTGGCCTCGTAGCATGAGTTTGGGAGTTTTCCTTCCTCTGAACTACTTTGGAAGAGTTTGAGGATGGGTGTTAGCTCTTCTCTAAATGTTTGATAGAATTCGCCTGTGAAGCCATCTAGTCCTGGGCTTTTGTTTGTTGGAAGTTTTTTAAACACAGTTTCAGTTTCAGTGCTTGTGATTTGTCTGTTTATGTTTTCTATTTCTTCCTGGTTGAGTCTTGGAAGGTTGTGCTTTTCTAAGAATTTTTCCATTTCTTCCAGGTTGTCCATTTTGTTGGCATATAGTTGCTTGTAGTAATCTCTCATGATCCTTTGTATTTCTGCAGTGTCAGTTGTTACTTCCCCTTTTTCATTTCTAATTCTATTAATTTGAGTCTTCTCCCTTTTTTTCTTGATGAGTCTGGATAATGGTTTATCAATCTTGCTTATCTTCTCAAAGAACCAGCTTTTAGTTTTATTGGTCTTTCCTATTGTTTCCTTCATTTCTTTTTCATTTATATCTGATCTGATCTTTATGATTTCTTCTGCTAACTTTGGGTTGTTTTTGTTCTTCTTTTTCTAACTGCTTTAGGTGTAAGGTTAGGTTGTTTATTTGAGATATTTCTTGTTTCTTGAGGTAGGATTGTATTGCTACAAACTTCTCTGTTAGAACTGCTGTTGCTGCGTCCTGTAGGTTTTGGGTCATCGTGTTTTCATTGTCATTTGTTTCTAGGTATTTTTTGATTTTCTCTTTGATTTCTTCAGTGATCTCTTGGTTATTTAGTAGTGTATTGTTTAGCCTCCATGTGTTTGTATTTTTTACAGATTTTTTTTCCTGTAATTGATATCTAGCCTTACAGCATTGTGGCCAGAAAAGATCCTTAATATGATTTCAATTTTCTTAAATTTACCAAGGCTTGATTTGTGACCCAAGATATGTTCTATCCTGGAGAATGTTCCTTGAGCACCTGAGAAGAAAGTATATTCTTTTGTTTTTCTGTTGTTTTTGGATGGAATGTCCTAAAAATATCAATTAAGTCCATCTTGTTTAATGTATCATTTAAAGCTTCTTTTTCCTTATTTATTTTCATTTTGCATAATCTGTCCATTGGTGAAAGTGGGGTGTTAAAGTCCCATACTGTGATTGTGTCACTGTCGATTTCCACTTTTATGGCTGTTAATATTTTTATGTATTGAGGTGCTCCTATGTTGGATGCATAAATATTTACAATTGTTATATCTTCTTCTTGGATTGCTCCCTTGATCATTATGTAGTGTCCTTCTTTGTCTCTTCTAATAGTCTTTATTTTAAAGTGTATTTTTTCTGATATGAGAATTGCTACTCCAGCTTTCTTTTGACTTCCATTTGCATGGAATATCTTTTTCCATCCCCTCACTTTCAGTCTGTATGTGTCCCTAGGTGTGAAGTGGGTCTCTTGTAGACAGCATATATCTGGGGTCTTGTTTTTGTATCCATTCAGCCAGTCTATGTCTTTTGGTTGGAGCATTTAATCCATTTACATTTAAGGTAATTATCGATATGTATGTTCCTATTACCATTTTCTAATTGTTTTGGGTTTATTATTGTGGGTCTTTTCCTTCCCTTGTGTTTTGTGCCTAGAGAAGTTCCTTTAGCATTTGTTATAAAGCTGGTTTGGTGGTGCTGAATTTTCTTAGCTTCTGCTTGTCTGTAAAAGTTTTAATTTCTCCATCAAATCTGAATGAGATCCTTGTGGGGTAGAGTAATCTTGGTTGTAGGTTTTTCCCTTTCATTACTTTATATAAGTCCTGCCACTCCTTTGTGGCTTGCAGAGTTTCTGCTGAGAGATCAGCTTTTAACTTTATGGGGATTCCCTTGTATGTTATTTGTTGTTTTTCCCTTGCTGCTTTTAATATTTTTTCTTTGTATTTAATTTTTGATAGTTTGATTAGTATGTGTCTTGGCATGTTTCTCCTTGGATTTATCCTGTGTGGGCCTCTCTGTACTTCCTGGACTTGATTGACTATTTCCTTCCCCATATTAGGGAAGTTTTCAACTATATTCTCTTCATATATTTTCTCAGTCCCTTTCTTTTTCTCTTCTCCTTCTCAGATGCCTATAATTTGAATGTTGGTGTGTTTAATGTTGTCCCAGAGGTCTCTGAGACTGTCATTAATTCTTTTCATTCTTTTTCCTTTATTCTGCTCTGGTAGTTATTTCCACTATTTTATCTTCCAGGTCACTTATCTGTTCTTCTGCCTCAGTTATTCTGCTCTTGTTTCCTTCTAGAGAGTTTTTTATTTCATTTATTGTGTTGTTCATCATTGTTTGTTTGTGCTTTAGTTATTCTACGTCCTTCTTAAACGTTTCTTGTATTTTCTCCACTCTATTTCCCAGATTTTGGATCATCTTTACTACAATTACTCTGAATTCTTTTTCAGGTAGACTGACTATTTCCTCTTCATTTGTTTGGTCTGATGGGTTTTACCTTGCTCCTTCATCTGCTGTGTGTTTCTCGGTTTTCTCATTTTGCTTAACTTACTGTGTTTGGGGTCTCCTTTTCACAGACTGCAGGTTCGTAGTTCCTGTTGTTTTTGGTGTCTGCCCCCAGTGCCTAAGGTTGGTTCAGTGGGTTGTGTAGGCTTCCTGGTGCAGGGGACTGGTATCTGTGTTCTTGTGGATGAGGCTGGATCTTGTGTTTCTGGTGGGCAGGACCACATCTGGTAGTGTGTTTTGGGGTGTCTGTGTCCTTATTATGATTTTAGGCTGCCTCTCTGCTAATGGGTGGGGTTGTGTTCCTGTCTTGCTAGTTGTCTGGCATATGGTGTCTAGCTTTGTAGCTCGCTGGTTGTTGAGTGGAACTGGGTCTTAGCATTGAGATGGAGATCTCTGAGAGACCTTTCACTGTTTGATATTAGTTGGAGCTGGGAAGTCTCTGGTGGACCAATGTCCTGAACTCGGCTCTCCCACCTCAGAGGGTCAGGCCTGATCCCCGGCTGGAGCACCAGGACCCTGTCAGCCACATGGCTCAGAAGAAAGGGAGGAAGGGAATTTCTGACGCCTGAGGCTTTTCTTCCTTTTCGTGGTACTGTTACGAAGAGATGGGGTGTGTGGAATTTGTTGGTAGTGGAGGATGACTTAGTTCAGGCAGGATTCTTACCTGTGGTAAGGTGAAATACTTATGCTCTTCCAGTGATGACTAGTTTGTGAGTCAAAGGATCAGGAGTGATTATTTGAGACTATAGAAAAGCCTAAGTTACATCAAAGGAGTATTTGGTGGTGGGGGGGAGAAGAAATAAAGAAAGAAAGAGAGAAAAAGAAATAAATAAAGGAAATAATAATAAAATAAAATAAAGTTATTAAAATAAAAAATTATTAAAAAGTAAAAAAAAAAAGAAAGAAAGCCAGAAGAGAGCAACCAAACCAAAAAACAAACCCACCAACGATAACAAGCACTAAAAACTATACTAAAACAAAGAAACAAACAAAATGGATTGACAGAACCCTAAGACAAATGGTAAAAGCAAAGCTATGCAGACAAAATCACACAAAGAAGCATACACATAGACACTCACAAAAAGAGAAAAAGGAAAAAAAAAAAAAATATATATATATATATATATAAAAGAGCGAGTAACCAAATCAATAAAGAAACCTACCAGTGATAATAAGCTCTAAATACTAAACTAAGATAAACATAAAAGCAGAAACAAATTAGATGCAGAAAGCAAACCCGAAGTCTACAGTTACTCCCAAAGTCCACTGCCTCAATTTTGGGATGATTTCTTGTCTATTCAGGTATTCCAGAGATGCAGTGTACATCAAGTTGATTGTGGAGATTTAATCCCCTGTCCTGAGGCTGCTGGGGGAAATTTCCCTTTCTCTTCTTGTTCACACAGCTCCTGGGGTTCAGCTTTGGATTTGACCCTGTCTCTGTGTGTAGGTCACCTGAGGGCGACTGTTCTTCACTCAGACAGGACGGGGCAAAAGTAGCAGCTGATTCATGGGCTCTGGCTCACTCAGGCCAGGGCGAGGGAGGAGTACGGAATGTGGGGTAAGCCTGCGGCCGCAGAGGCTAACATGACATTGCAACAGCCTGAGGCACACCCTGTGTTCTCCTGGGGAAGTTGTCCCTGACTCATTGGACCCTGGCAGTGGCGGGCTGCACAGCCTCCTTGGACGGGAGGTGTGGAGAGTGACCTGTGCTTGCACACAGGCTTCTTGGTGGCTGCAGCAGCAGCTGTAGTGTTTCATGCCCATCTCTGGTGTCCATGCTGGTAGCCGTGGCTCACACCCATCTCTGGAGCTCCTTTAGGCAGTGCTCTGAATACCCTCTCCTCGCACACCCTGAAACAATGGTCTCTTGCCTCTTAGGCAGGTCCAGACTTTTTCCCGGACTCCCTCCCCGCCAGCTGTGGCGCATGAGCCCCCTTCAGGCTGTATTCACACAGCCAACCCCAGTCCTCTCCCTGGGATCTGACCTCCGAAGCTCAAGCCTCAGCTCCCAGCTTCCACCCTCCCTGGTAGGTGAGCAGACAAGCCTCACAGGCTGGTGAGTGCTGGTTGGCACTGATCCTCTGTGCGGGAATCTCTCTGCTTTGCCCTCTGCACCCCTGTTGCTGTGCTCTCCTCTGTGGCTCCAAAGCTTACTCCCTGCTACCCTTCTGTTTCCTCCAGTGAAGGGGCTTCCTAGTGTGTGGAAACCATTCCTACTTCACGGCTCCCTCCCAGAGGGGCAGGTCCCATCCCTATGCGTTTGTCTCTGTTTTTTCGTTTTTCTTTTGCCCTACCCAGGTACGTGGGGCGTTTCTTGCCTTTGGGGAGGTCTGAGGTCTCCTGCCAGCGTTCAGTAGGTGTTCTGTAGGAGCTGTTCCACATGTAGATGTATTTCTGGTGTATTTGTGGGGAGGAAGGTGATCTCCGCGTCTTACTCTTCCGCCATCTTGAAGGTCTTCTTCTCTGTTGGCTGCTCTCTTGAAACTAAGTTGTAGTGTGACAAGAGTGCAAGCAGGGGGACTAATTAAGAGGCTACTGAAATGATCCTGGTGAGAGGTAATGACAGCTTGAAGGAATGGTGTATGTTTATGGATGGATGATGTATGTTAATGGATGTAGTTTATGAGAGAAAGAGGGTGATTAAACATGAATCCAAGTTTTTGGCTTCGGTAATTGGTAGTTTGGGAGTTATTAACCGAGATGGGAAAAAGCTGTTTAGTGGTGCTGCGTTGCAGAGGGGGATGGGACACTTGGTTTTGGACATCTAAGTGAACTCGTTGAGTAACAGTTACAAAGCCTGCAATGAGGGAGGAGATCTGGGCTGAGGTACACCTTTGCTATCATCCGTATATAGGTGATACTTAAAGAGATCAGAATGGATTGGCTCATGAGATCAAATTCCCAGTTCCAATGCTGTTGTCTTTTCTAATGGTGATGGTGTAAACAAGTTGATTTTAGGTGCTTTGGCATACTTGAAGTTGGTCTGATGATAATATTGAACACATATCTTTTTTTTTTTTTTTTTTTTTCTAGTTAAATTTGGTTTATTTCAGGTTTGTACCAAAATATATTCCAGGCAGCTCCTCAGATCATCATTTTCACAGTCTCGTAAGCCTTATGCACTGCTGTCCTTCCAAAAGCTGCCAGGACTCTGGAAGTCAAGTGGTCCAGCCCCTCGGCCCAGGAATACAGTTACAATCCACATGATAGGTTAAGAAGAGGCGATACCCATGGACTCTCCGCCCTTTTATCCGGGTAGGTTAGGGTGTGACTTTAGGACTATATACTTTGGTGTTGAATATTAATCAGTGGAAAAGATTAGAGAGTAGATAGAAGTTCTATGTTTTGTTCCTATAGCTCTTTAGAGTTTCATCCACCTCACCAGCCGTTGGAAGACAGCCTTCAGTGCTCTACCCACACTGTACCCTAGGGCAGGTGTTATACTAGTCTTGGTTTTTCAAGAATTCACTTTATGGAGATCAAGAATTCACTTTATGGAATTCACTTTATGGAACACATATCTTTTCTCTACTTTTAGCTTTCAACTTTCAACCGTCATCTTCACTGTGAAAGCATTTATTGCCACATAGGGCTGGCCACTAGTGAGCACTAGTGAGCATTCCAACCTCAAGGCACCTAGGAGACAGTACTACTCATACTTTGTTGAGGTCAAAACAAAACACAGCAGAAAACATCCAACTCTAGAACGTATTGGCAAATAATGAAAAATTTATTGCAGATTTTGTGGCTTGACAGAGAAGAAAGTTGACACTGCACACTACGTGGATGAAATGTAATAAAAATCTCCTCGGGCTTCCCTGGTGCACAGTGGGTTGAGAGTCCGCCTGCCGATGCAGGGGACACGGGTTCGTGCCCCAGCCTGGGAAGATCCCACGTGCCGCGGAGCGGCTGGGCCCGTGAGCCATGGCCGCTGAGCCTGCGCGTCCGGAGCCTGTGCTCCGCAACCGGAGAGGCCACATCAGGGAGAGGCCCGTGTACCGCAAAAAAAAAAGTAAAAAATTCCTCCTCCTTTGCTCTTCCCCCTCAGTTTTTCTTAGACTGCCAGCTGTCACAACTTCATTCTCCCCCTGCGACCCCTCCACTACTTCTCAGAACCCTTCTTACTACTCAAATAGTTCACTTTTGGTCTTAGACTTGTTTACTTTTCACCCTCCACAAAACAAAACCTCTACCTACATTTAACCAAACCTATTTTTCCTACAAAGCAGTACAGCAACCTTCTACTGTGACTCAAGTTTGTCTTTTAGGTGACCAGCTATCCGTTCCAAAGTACTTATCCAAATAACCAAGAAAACCCAGGTCTTCTTAAGTGTGTGTGTGTGTGTGTGTGTGTGTGTGTGTGTGTGTGCAAGGGAGGTAGAGAGAGACAGAAAACAGAGAAAGAGAAAGAGAAAGGAAGAGACTGCGTGTTGAAGACGTAACTCTCCAAATCAATGCACATTTGTTCCCAAGTTTGGGTAAGAACTACATTGTAGGCTGAGAATGTATTATTTTTATTTGGTCATAATTTGAATAAGGAACAATATAAAATGCCAAGAAATTTTCAATCATATCTTCACAATCTTTTTACTAATCTTTACCATACTATTACTTATTCATGTTAATATAATTATTTTTGAACTCCCTTCGTCTGCCATATAAAATATGCATCACTGGATAATTGAATATAAACCAGTGTATGTTCTATTTTAACATTTTCCCTTATACTAGTCTTCTCTACTATCATGGATACTGTACTGTGCTGTCCAAATCCCCTGTTCAGAACAGAGGGACTTATTTCCTCAGCTGATGGTAAGAATTGTCCTCTGTTAAAGAGAGCCTCTTTACTCAAATTCCATGCCTTTGAACTAAGGATAAAAATGGCTCAGCTTCCTCACCCCAGCTCAGGACAACTTGGAAGGGCCATGCCAGCTCCAGGGATTGCTCTGCAGTCAGCTAAGGCCGCGTTGTGGTTTCTCTGAAGCCCGACTTCTGCTTCCACCCTATCCTGCTGCCTTCTCTTCCCCACAAGGAGTTGGACCTGAGAGCTGTGCTTTCTGCACACTTATCTCCATATCAGTGTCTGCTTTCTGGGGAAGCCATTCCCTCATAGTCACCTCCTTCCAGAATATTTGAGGTTGAGAGAGTTTTTCTCACACCTGTTCCTGAACTGCCTGCCCTCAGCTGCTTCTCCTAATCATGTGCTCCTGTCTGTTACCACTCGCTCTGCTGTGGGCCACTTCCTGAACCACGATGCTGCTCTCTCCCAGCAGGCGCCCGTCTAGAGCATTCCACATGGGGCAGGCACCATTCCTTTTACTGTCTTATTTTTATTCCCTGCAATATCACCCACACCAGGCTACAAAGGTGTATCAGAATTATTGAAGCATTGCAGGCAACTGAAAGCTACTGCAAGTAAATATGACTGACTCCATTAGTGCAGCGAAGAGAAACACAAAATGTTAAACCCATTACTGGGGGATCCTCATGGACACACAATGAGTCTTTATTATGTTCTTTGTTGTCAGATCCTTGTCTCTCCCTTCCCCCGCACCACCACCCCACACACACACACACACACGCACACTGCAATAAGCATGTCCGTTTTCAAACGTTCATAGTATACCTCTTCTTTCTCTTTTAGGGATTTCCCACTCTCAACCTATCCTATTTCTTGGATCATCTCCCTCGGGGATTTTCTCCCCCTTCCCGGGTGTTAATTCAGTCCCAAAGTCTGGGCATCAACTGGACAGTCCCATGTGGGCAGTGGCACTTCAAGTCAGTCTACAAGCAGTCTAGGTATCAATGTAATGTACAGTCTGTCTCCTCAGTTTCCCCAGTCATCCAGTGGTTCACTATTAAATCATCTCCTAAGGGCAAGTGAAAATTTTCGGAGCTAGTATTATCTACCTCTGCCCTCTGCAATACTGTATCCACTAGCCAGTTCCACTTAGAAGTTCCAGTTACTTCCAATTCTTGACCTGTGAGTTGACGTATCTCTGGTTTTCATTTTCTCTTGGCTTCAAAATTGGTTATAACTCATCCATCTTGTTTCCACCTCGAAAATTGTGCTGTTGTCATCTTCTTTCCCATTCTTTTTCTTCTCATGGATTTATGCTTTAAAAAATCTTTGTTGTCATTTTAATGGGGTTTTAGGAGAACCTGAGACAAATACATGTTCAACCCGCTACGTTTAACTCAAAATTCTAAATACAGTATTCTCAGACAGTTAAACTTTGTCTCATAGACCCTAGGTTTATAGTAAAATTGTAGAAAACTCATTATTATGAAATACAGGAATTAGTCTCTGAAAGAATTTGTTATAGGATAAATATTTTGGCTACCATTGAGGTTAAATCATATTGAAATAGGAGGAAATAGGATTTTCTATAATTCCATGTGAAATATATTGAAATAGCATTTCAATACAAGGATTTGTGAATATAGCCTATCAGTTCCTCTAAAATTCCTCAGTCCTTTCTGGGGAAGACTTCTTCATATTTTTAAACTTCTAAGTAAGAAAAGCAGTCAGGAAATAATATTTTCCCCAGTAAGCTTTTTCTTAACATTAATTTATGTCTCTTGTGTCCTATTTTTTACCTTAGTCTTTATCAGGCAATAAAGTAGCATATTTTAAAAATCATGGATGCATATCATATTTAAAGATGAGAAAATATGTTTTTATTACCAGTATGCCGAAGAGTTAGGAAAAATAGCACTTTGTTCTTGAGTATTAAATGGGCAAGTCTGAGCAATACACAAAGCAGTGGGAAAAAATATACACAGTTAAGAAATATATTACAAATCTAAAATACTTTTTTAAAGCACTGATGTTTGCAACTGCTATGAGATGAGTAATACCCCATAAGATACAGTTGCTGATTTCTATTTTTCAAGGGTTTTCAACAGACACTAGAAAATTTTTGTTCCAGTACAAAAGATCAGTCTTTTCTTAATTAAATTATAATTGACATACAGTATGATATTAGTTTCAGGTGCATAGCATAGTGATTCAATATTTTTATACATTACAAAATGATCACCATGATAACTCTAGTTACCATATGTCACCATACAGAGTTATTATAATATTACTGACTATATTCCCTATTCCGTACATTACATACCCATGACTTATTTATTTTATAGCTGGAAATTTATATCTCTTAATCCCCTTCACCTATTTCATCCATTTCCCCCGCTCCCTTCCCCTCTGGCAACCACAAGATTATTTTCTGTATTTATGAGTCTGTTTCCATTTTGTTTTGTTTGTTTGTTTTGTTATTTATATTCCACATATAAGTGAAATCATATGGTATTTGTCTACCTTCTAGGTCCATCCATGTTTTTGCAGATGGCAAGATTACATTTTTTTTAATGACTGAATAATACTCCATTGTATATGTACACTATGTCTTCTTTATCCATTCCTTTATTGATGGACATTTCAGTTGCTTCCATATCTTGGCTATTGTAAATAATGCTGCAATGAACATAGGGGTACATATGTCTTTTCAAATTAGTGTTTTTGTATTCTTTGGATAAATACCTAGAAGCAGAATTGCTCGATTGTATGGTAGTTCTATTTTTAGCTTTTTGAAGAACCTCCATACTGTTTTCCATAGTGGCTGTACCAATTTACATTCCCACCAAGGTGCACAAGTGTTCCCTTTCCTCCACATCCTTGCCAACACTTGTTTCTTGTCTTTTTCATAATAGCTATTCTGACAGGTGTGAGATAGTATCTCACTGTGGTTTGATTTGCATTTCCCTGATGATTAGTGACATTGAGCATCTTTCAATGTGCCTGTTGGCCATCTGAATGTCTTCTTTGGAAAAATGTCTACTCAGATTCTCTGCCCATTTTTTTTTTTTTTCTTGCGTTATGCGGGCCTCTCACTGTCGTGGCCTCTCCCATTTGCGGAGCACAGGCTCTGGACGCGCAGGCCCAGCGGCCATGGCTCACGGGCCCAGCCGCTCCGCGGCATGTGGGATCCTCCCGAAACGGGGCACGAACCCGCATCCCCTGCATCGGCAGGCGGACTCTCAAGCACTGCGCCACCAGGGAAGCCCTCTCTGCCCATTTTTTAATTGGGTTTCTTGTTTCTTTGATATTGAGTTGTATGAGTTCTTTATATATTTTCAATATTAACCCCTTATTAGATATATCATTTGCAACTATCTTCTCCTGTTCAGTAGATTGCCTTTTTGTTTTACTGATGACTTTTTCACTATGTGAAAGCTTTTTAGTTTGATATAGTTCCATTTGTTTATTTTTGCTTTTGTATCCCCTGACTGAGGAGACATATACAAAAAAAATATTGCTCAGACCAATGTCAAAGAGACCACTGCCAAGGTTTCCTTGTAGGAGTTTTATTGTTTCAGGCCTTATATTTAGGTCTGTAATCCATTTTGAGTTTATTTTTGTATATGATGTAAAAAAGTGGTCCAGTTTCATCCTTTTGCCTGTAACCGTCTAGTTTTCCCAACACCATTTATTGAAAAGACTGTCTTTTCCCCGTTGTATATTCTTGCCTCCTTTGTCATAGATTAATTGACCATATGAGCATAGGTTTATTTCTGGGCTCTCTATTGTGTTCCACTGATCTATGTGTCTGTTTTTGTGCCAGTACCATACTGTTTTGATTATTATAGCTTTGTAGTAAATTTGAAATCAGCGAGCATGATACCTCCAGCTTTGTTCTTTTTTCTCAATATTGCTTTGGCAATTCAGGATCTTTTGTGGTTCC
Organism: Lipotes vexillifer; assembly: GCF_000442215.2. Classification (NCBI taxonomy): domain Eukaryota; kingdom Metazoa; phylum Chordata; class Mammalia; order Artiodactyla; family Lipotidae; genus Lipotes; species Lipotes vexillifer. The sequence goes on along the minus strand of NW_006789959.1, from coordinate 821,230 downwards.
CCTACAAATTTTAGAATTATTTGTTCTAGTTCTGTGAAAAATGTCATTGGTATTTTGACAGGAATTGCATTGAATCTGTAGATTGCTCTGGGTAGTATGGATATTTTAACAATATTGATTCTTTCAATCCATAAGCCCAGTATATCTTTCTATTTATTTATGTTGTCTTCAATTTCTTTTATCAATGTTTTATAGTTTTCAGGGTACAGGTCTTTCACCTCCTTGGTTAAACTTATTCCTAGGTATTTTATTCTTTTTGATTCAATTGTAAATGGGATTGTTTTCTTTATTTCTCTTTCTAATAGTTCATTATTAATGTTTAGAAATGCAACAGATTTCTGTACATTAATTTTGTATCCTGAAACTTTACTGAATTCATTTTTTAGTTCTAGTAGTTTTTTGATGACGTCTTTTGGGTTTCTATTTATACTATCATGTCATCTGCAAATAGTGATAGTTTTATTTCTTCCTTTCCCATTTGGACACATTTATTTCTTCTTCTTGCCTAATTGCTGTGGCTTAGGACTTCCAATACTGTGCTGAATAAAAATGGCAAGAGTGGGAATCCTTGTCTTCTTCCTAGTCTTAGAGGAAAAGCTTTCAGTTTTTCACTGTTGAGTATGATGTTAGCTGTGGGTTTGTCATATATGGCCTTTTTTATTCCCTCTACCTACTCTATTGAGAGTTTTTATCATAAAGAGATGTCGAATTTAGTCAAATGCTTTTTCTGCACCTATTGAGGTGATTATATGATTTTAATCTTTTGTTTTGTTACTTTAGTATATCATGTGGATTGATTTGCGGATGTTAAAAGATCCTTGTGTCCCTAGAATAAATCCCACTTGATCATGGTGTGTGATCCTTTTAATGTATTGTTCAATTTGGTTTGTTAATATTTTATTGGGGCTTTTTGCCTCTATGTTCATCATGGATATTGGCCTGCAATTTTCTTTTTTTGTAGTGTCTTTGTCTGGTTTTGGTATCAGGGTAATGCTGGCCTTGTAAAGTAAATTTGGAAGTATTTCCTCCTCTTTGATTTTTTGGGAATAATTTGAGAAGTCTAGATATTAAATCTTTAAATGTTGGGCAAAATTTACCTGTGAAGCCATCTGGACCTAGACTTTTGTTTCTTGGGAGTTTTCTGATCACTGATGCAATTCTTTTACTAGTAATCAGTCTATTCAGATTTTCTGTTTCTTCATGATTCAGTCTAAGAGTGTATGTTTCTAGAAACTTATTTTTTCTTCTAGATTGTCTAATTTGTCTTCTAATTATTCATAGTATTCTTTTATGATCCTTTGTATTTCTGTGATATCAGCTGTAATTTCTCCTCATTTCTGATTTTATTTATTTGGTCTCTTTTTTTCCTTGATGAGCCTGGCTAAAGGTTCTTCAATTTTGTTTATATTTTCAAAGAACCAGTTCTTGGTTTTATTGATCTTTTCTATTGTTTCTTTAGTCTCCATTTCATTTATTTCATCTCTGATCTTTATTATTTCCTTCCTTCTATTAATTTTGGGATTTGTTCTTTTCTTCTAGCTCCTTTAAATGTAAAGTTAAGTTGTTTATTTGAGATTTTTATTATTTCTTGAAATAGGCCTTTGTTGCTATGAACTTTCCTCTTAGAACTGTTTCTGCTGTGTCCTGTAGATTTCAGATCTTTCTGTTTCCATTTTCATATCTTAAGGTATTTTTTCATTTCCACTTTGATTTCATTGTTGACCATTAATTGTTTAGTAACATGCCATTTAGTCTCTACATGTTTGTGTTTTTTCCAGTTTTCTTTTTTGTAGTTGGTTTCTAGTTTCATACTGTTGTGGTTGGAAAGGATGCTTGATATGATTTCAATATTCTTAAATTTTTTGAGACTTGTTTTGTGGTCTGGCGTGTGATCTATCCTGGAGAATGTTCTGTGTGCACTTGAAAAGGATGTGTGTGTATTTTGCTACTTTTGGTAGGAATGTGCTGTATATACTTGTTAATTCTATGTGGTCAAGTGTGTTAGTTAAGGCCAATGTTTCCTTACTGATTTTCTGTCAGAATGATCTATTCATTGATGTAAGTGGAGTATTAAAGTCCCTTATTATTATTGCATTGCTGTCTATTTCTCTCTTTATTTCTGATAATATTTGCTTTGTATGTTTAGATTCTCCTATATTGGGTGCATAAATGTTTACAAATGTTGTATCCTCTTGTTGGATTGACCCACTTAGCATTATGAAATGCCCTTTTTTTTGTCTTTGAACTCTTTATGAGGTAAATTGCTTATCTCCATTTAATTAAGGTCTTTCTTCTGGGGATTTGCATTGTTCTTTGGTTTGGAACATATTCCTCTGTCTCCTCATTTTACCTGTCTCTCTGTGTTTGTCTGTATGTATTAGGTGAAACACTTACCTCCCTCAGTCTTGAAGTAATGGTCTTGTGTAGGAGATTTTCTGTGTGACCCAGAAGCACAATTTCTCCTGGCTGCCAGAGCCACCATGCAACTCTGTGGGCATTCCTTGTGTGAGCTGTGTGCACCCTCTGACTGTGTTAGGGCCATGGCTACTGTGCAGTGAGGGCAGGGCTCAGAGCACCCACCTAGGCAGATTAAAGCTTGGTTGCTGCAAGGAGTGTGTCTTGGGGTGCTTGATGACCCAGTTGTGGCCCATCCACTGTGTCGGGAGGGTAGGTCTCAGGACACTCACCTGTCCTGGCTCTGTAAGAGGTGCTACCTGATTTATTCTTGATATGCTCCTATTGTTGGGTGTTTGCTGAAGCCTATCAGTGTTTGAAAGAGAGAAATCTCATTTAGCACTTAATTTCAGGCTCATTAGATGCCAGACCCTCAGACAGCAGCTTTTAAAGTATGCGTATGTATTCAGTCCTGTGGGGCCATAATCTTAATGCCTGCTGGCCTACAGACCAGGAGATCTGCAGGTGTCTCCTGGGAACAGTTGCAAAAATTGTGGCTCCTGATAAGTGTATAGGCTCTTTTCTGGGGAGTCTTAGTAAAGCTAAAGGGGTGTGCAAGGATGGGGTCTCCTTGCTTATGTTTCCTGAAAGCACCTCTTTAGCCTCCAGATGTGAGGGTAACCTGAAGCCTGTCCTGCAGGGTGAAACTTCAGGCTATGTAAATAGGTTTTTTCCATAGGAAGACTGGGGTTGTGTTACAGTCTGCTGTCAGTGCAGTGCCCTGGGAGTGGTGGCCTGCCAAGAACTGTCTTTCTGATTGTTACAGTCCTGTGGAGTTCAGGAATGCTGGTCCCCTTGGCCACCAGGGCCGAGAGATCAAGATGTGTCCCCTGTGTGAATTGCATGTACCTGCTGGCTTTAGCTAGGTAGCTGGAGAGTGTAGAGTTCAGGGCTTGTTCTCTTGCTTCAGGAAGGCAACCAGGAAATGACTTGACTATTTGCATCCACTGGCTTCAGCAATGTACCATGAGAATGCGTTGTCTGTGCACATGTTGGCTTTAGGCCACGGGTGGGAGAACATCAGCCCTAGCCAGGGGGCAGGGAAGTGTTGAGTTGGCAGACTTTAGCTAGGGAGGAGGAGAAAGCCACAACTGTCAAGCTCACCTGCCCCAGCCAGGAAGTGGGAGAGTGCTGCAAGCCACTGGAGCTCTCTGGCTTCAGCAACGGGCAGGGTAGTGCCCACAATTGATTGCTTGCCTCCATGTCGCAGCTTGCCTGCCTGTACTGGCAGATTAGGTGGGAGTACAACAGTGGTGTCTGTCAGTGTCTCAGTCTCCAGGGAGTGTTTCCACCATCCCCATCTCTCTAACTGATGCTTGTATATTCACAAACGGCTCTATTTCATGTATAGTTGAGGCACTTTTCAAGCTGCTCTTGTTTTGCTGGGTCTCAGGGTGAGTGAGATTGCATGGGAGCCCTTTAAAAGGAGAGTCTCAGTTTCCCATAGCACTTTGGGACCCTTGGATGGCAGCCCCATTGGTTTTCTTTTTTTTTAATAAATAAATTAATTTATTTATTTTTGGCTGCATTGGGTCTTCGTTGCTGCATATGGGCTTTCTCTAGTTGTGTCGAGCGGGGGCTACTCTTCCTTGAGGTGCGCAGGTTTCTCATTGTGGTGGCTTCTCTTGTTGCAGAGCATGGGCTCTAAGTGCATGGGCTTCAGTAGTTGAGGCACGTGGTCTCAGTAGTTGTGGCACATGGGCCCTAGAGCACGTGGGCTTCAGTAGTTGTGGTGCGTGGGCTCAGTAGTTGTGGTGCACAGGCTCTGGGATGTGCAGGCTTCAGTAGTTGTGGCATGCAGGCTCAGTAGTTGTGGTGTGTGGACTGTAGAGCACAGGCTCAGTATCTGTGGCACACAGGCTTAGTTGCTCCGTGGCATGTGACATGTGGGATCTTCCCGGACCAGGAATCAAACCTGTGTCCCCTGCATTGGCAGGTGGATTCTTAACCACTGTGCCACCAGGGAAGCCCCCTACCACCATTGGTTTTCTAACCCAAGCATTTTGGGTGCTCCTCCCTCTTGTGTAGATTCTAGGGGCTGGTGTGCCTGATGTTGGGTGCCAATCCCTTGCTTCTCCAGGAGCAGCACTTGTCTGGTGAGATCCCTCCTAATATATGTCAGGGGGTGGGTTTTTTGGTAAGAGCGTTTTTCTGCCTCTCCTACCTAACTTCATGTCACCCTTTTTATCCTTTGCTGTGGAGCAGGTGTTCAGCTACTTCTCAGGTTTTTTTTCAGAGGGGATTGATCTACAGGTGGGTGTATATTTGTTGTGTCCATGGAAGGAAGGAAGTTCAGGCTCCTCCTGTGTCTCCATCTTGAACAGCCTCCTCCAAAGTCTCTTTTTGAAGAGTAGGAAGGTGTTATCGATGGGACTGGGGATTTACCCTACTCTGAATTCATTCAGGGAAAGTCAATTTCTTTAAGGTATTAAAAAAACGCATCCATAAGAGGTACAATGGCGACATTACTTTTAAAAAATACAAATTAATACCAAGACTGGAGGAATACAAAGAAGCACGCAGTTCCAAACCAACAGAAGTAGTTTAAAATGTTCTTTACCGCATTGTGGAACTAATCCCCATTCCTTGAGTCATCTGTATTTTGCTAACTATTTTGCATTTATTAAAGACGATTTTTATTGATTACTTTGATATTTTCCCAACAAACTGCCCCTTTTCAGTTGTTTGGTAGTTTTGTTATGAACCATGATGCTAATGAAATAACCAAATGGGAGAAGAACCACATTTTTTCCTTTTCTTCATATATGGTGAAGTTTCCTATTCTTCCAATTCTCCTAACACCTCATTATGCTGTTAGACCATCTATTCTAAATTTGCCTTTGGAGTTGGGAGTATTGAACAGCCTCTTTTGACGACTGACAGGAATATTGCTTTCTTCAATCATGGCCCCTAAGAACACACTGTAATGGAAAGAATGCTTTTCTGTGACAAGTACTTCCAAAACAGATTTCTTCTTCGTCCATAATTCACATGTTTTATGTGGAGGATCCACTTCCATGCAAGCTGCTACTTGTCATGTCAATACTACTATTATTGTGTTAGATATGCCCATTGAAGACACACATGTACATCTTAAGTTGAAACACATACACTCACACACACACACACACATTCACACACACACACACACACACACACACACACATACACAGTGATCTTTCCCTTTCTGGTGAGGCTAAAACTTGGAGGAATACACACACCCCACTTATGTTAAATAATGTTGGATGGGAAAATCCAGTGTTCTTGACTTATCTTAGAATTTTGGCTTTGGTGAGCACCCTGATGTGCCTTAAGACAGTTATCCAACCTTACTCTTGTGATAATGATAGAGCTATATGGTAGCTGCAAGCAGAGCATTTTGTGGTTGACTAATTTAAAACTTTATTCTTAGTACAGGTGGTTTTTAGCCTATATTACTGTCCAAGCAGGAAAACAGGTGGCACAATCAAAGGGGTAAAGAGGGTTTGAGTCACTTCTCATGGAGATGTGGGCAGTGTGAGAGGCGTCAAGAAGTTGTAGAGAAGTACCTACAGCCCAGAAATAGCAACGAGTCCTTAATGTCCCTCAGCCTGAGGTGTTGAGGGGTGAAAGCAGTTGAGCAGAACCCTGTGAGAGCTGCTGCATCTGTGGGAGCTGCAGGCTGAAGAAGAATGCAGTCACTGACAAATTATGGCTCAGTAGGCAGAGCTGCAGAGGTTGGGTTAAGAACGGTGTGACTTCTCTCTCTGAGCCTCCCCCAGGCAAAAGCCAACCAGTAGCCCAAAGGCAAGGAAGTCCAGGTGATGCAGTCGGCGGAGGCCAGCCTTCAGGGCACAGAGCCAGACTGGGAGGAGAGTGGGCCTGGAGGGAATGGATGAAATATTCCCTTTCAACGGAAAGTGTGACCCGATTACTATGAGACTGAAATTACGTTGAGATTAAACTGAAAATGTGATTCAGTAAAACTCAGCTACTGATTACGGATCACACAAAGGCACAAATGTTGAAGAGCAGAGCATAAATGAACAGTTAAGGTTGGAACCCCAAATGGATTGACACATTTAATAATGTGCTCAGTCAATATTTTGTTCATTTATTTATCCATTCAGTCATCTGTTTCTCTATTCAAGGTGAGAGGTTTAATATAAATTGTGATTTCTATTCAAAGCCTAACTTAAATTTTAATTAAGAACAAAAACGGTTCCCTTTTGTTAGTGTATCAGAGGGCCAGGATTAGAACTCAGGAATAATAGGGATAAAACAAATACAGTTGACCCTTGAACAACACAGGTTTGAACTGTGCAGGTCCACTTATATGCAGATTTTTTTCACTAAATACACAGTACAGTATGACATGACCCATGCTTGGTTGAATCTGCGGATGTGGAATCAGGGATGGGAGTCTGACTATAAAATTACACGTGGATTTTCAATTTCACGGGGTTGGCTCCCCTAACCCTCCTATTGTTCAAGTGTCAACTGTATACAGTATTTTATGTGATAAGCTTATGTGTTCTAAGTGTGTATATGCCGGCCTACCTGGAAACTTTTTTGTTGAAGAGCTAGAGAAAGAAGAAGGAGAAGCAACTAGGCTGTTGGGGCAAAGACAGAGAGAGGGCTGGGCTGATTTCAGTTAGTAGGGAA
>NW_006789959.1:810761-814033 GCF_000442215.2 Lipotes vexillifer | reverse complement strand
GAAAGAGTGGGACCAACAACTTGGAAAAGTGGGTAGCAGCATAGCAGACATACTCGTTGGTCCACACCTAGCTGCTAGAAACAATTCTATGGTAACAGCAGCAAGCTTATCTTCCCCATGGAAATCTATCTGTGCTAGAATATAATCAATATCAGATTCTTTCTTACTCTGGTGGATGTGGGACATGGTGAAACGATCGACAGTGTGAAAAGAAGAATGAAAAGTAAAGTTGTAGGTTTGGAAAAAAAACTTATTGATTCTACATATCTTTCATAAAATTGTGTAAATGTGGGTTTTAATTTTATGCACTCCTGCCTACTCCTCTAACTCATCTGGAGTGACACGAGGACAAAGGGACTGCCTAGGCACTTATGTAAAAGCTAGGCTGTAGGATCAGACAGAGCTGGCATCTAATCCTGACTCATCACTTACCAGCTCTGTGATTTTAGGCAAATTGCTTAATCCCTTAAGACTCAGTTTCCTCAAGGGAAGAAGATGGGTTACACCGGTATATTTCTCATCAAGTAATTATTTGGATCGATTGAAATAGCAGAGCAAAATGCCTGATACTTGTTAAATCTCACTGAATGTGAGCTGCTGTGATGTTAAGGATAATACCAATGTGGTCACAATGGCAATGTCAGAATGGCTCTTTCCGATGGCTACTATTGCTAGGAACAATATCAATGAAATTTCAGGTTTGATAAAATGGCATCATTTGAGAGTGAGTCATAAGTATATATTATAGACAAAACTGTTACCACATTAAGATTGGTGATAGCACTTTAGTATAGATAGCTAAAAATAAAGAAACATTGTGTGTAAGTTTACTTTTGATCACAAATCCCTCTTAATCAGGGAGAGGCAGTTTACTAGTCTGAAAGGCCAGGCATCCACATATTAGTTAATTTCTTAGGTCTCCTTCGTTTTTATCTTTGTTTTTTGTCTTTCCAATAAACATAATCTTTCTCACACTATCCTTCTTGGTCTTCTTAGCCTCAATCCCTAGGAATGGCTCTTTCTCTACTGCTGTGGATATTGCAAGGGATGCGTGCATTGCTTTTGCAAGTAATCAACTTTACTGAATATGTGTATTACCAGGACTGGCTGACTTAGTGCTAGAGTCTTATGAGCTGCTTTTGTTTCTCTCATATTTCTCAATATCGCATCTTTTGTCTTCTTCATTCCATAATCAGTAAACTGTGGACTAGGACTTTGTGTGCTGCTTCAGCACACTGGTTAGGAACTAGGCTCTGGAGGCAGACTGCCTGCGTTTGAATTTAGGCTCCAATCTTCACTGGCTAGCTGTGGGATTTTAGCATTAATTAACTTAATCTGTCTCAATTTCCTCTTCTTCAGTGGTGACAACTATTAGCACCCAGATTTTAGGATTGTTATAACAATTAAATGGGATAACCTAGACTAGTGCCTGGTGTATAGGAAATCCTTAATAAATATTATTCATATTATTATCAGTACTACTTGAGGCTCCTCCCTGTGAGAGGATTGTACTTCCTACTGCATTGAAGTTAGACTTGGCCAAGTGACTTGCCTTTGCTAATGAAATATGAGGGGAATTGATGTATGCGACTTTCACACAGAAGCTTTTAGAACCAGTGTCCTCCAGAGCTTTGCTCCCTCTGCCAAGAATGCACTTTCAAGATAGCTATGCTCTGCCTGTCTAAGCCCAGGAACAGACACATCATGGAGGAGACTGGCAGCTCAACTGCCAAGGACCAATTTCATGAGGATGAAGTAAACCTTGAGTTTTGGGGGAGCTGTTTGCAATTGTGCATAACTTAAAGAAAGCAAATATGCCAACAGAATTCATTGTCAGACTGTTACTTGTTCACTGTCTTTATACCTGTAGGGCTTTGTTTCCTTTTCAGAGAGTAAAATATATGTTCTGTGGCTTAGTGAAGTCGATCATTTGTCCAATAAAAGACTTGATCTCAGCGCAGTGCCACCCTTAAGACAAGTTCATGTTACCCTCTACTCAGTTCCATCATTGTCTTATATTTGATATTCTGTTAAGAGTCGCATGGCAATTTATGAAAATTTAGTTATAAAACCCTGGTGTTTTCTCTTTTAAGAATTTTCTGCCAATGACATTCAGATAATTTAAAAGCTGTTTATTGCTATTCTTTTGCTTGGAAGAAATAATGCCTATAATTTCAAACAGAAATTCATATTACCATAAATTACTAAAAGAAAAAAGACAACAGCATAATGGGAATTAATTTACTTAATACTTTCTATGTGTTCCTGAATTGCATGAAAATAAAAATTGGGAATTTTGAAGTCACCAGAAAAACTTATTATGTAATAAAATCCAGAGATTAAATTTTTTAAACGCTTGTTCATAAATTTTAAGAAAAATTTCCATAGACTTTCCAATTATACTTAACACTACATGATTATATATTTCAATGATCAAAACTATTATAAAACAAATAATTTTGTTAATAATCACTCCCCAAATTAATCTTTTTTTCTAAATTTAAATCTTCTTAAGACTATTTTTATGGTTGTATCCTATCTTCTTAGGCAGCCACAGGAACTACAGGAGAGAATGTACTCCTTTATAGGCAATTACAATCATCTTTAGAGAAGGAAGGTGCATTCCAGTGTTCTGAATGTTCAGAAATAATAACTGCAAAGTTAACAGCAGAAGATTTAGAATGAGACAGCAGAAAAGGAGGGTTATAGTGGTAAACTGTCTTTAAATACTAATCCAAATAATATCAAATGTATTGGAAAATTTTTACCATGGATGGAATTTTGGCTCAGAAGAAATAGGTTAGAAAAGGAAGGTAGGCATACTTTTCTTCCTTCCTCCTTCCTTCCTTCTTTCCTCCCTCCCTCCCTCCCTCCCTCCCTCCCTTCCTTGCTTCCTTCTTTTTTGTGCTTACACAGAAAAGGCAGACTGGGCAAGAATTTCACTTGGAGGAGGATGCTGACACAGAAGGTATGTGTTAGATCAGAGAGGGGCTCTTAGTTCTGAAAAAATCAGGACCTGACTGTGGTCTTCGGCCGGTTACTTAAAACTTCTGGATCTCAGTTTCCTCATTTGTAAAATTGAACTGGATTAGATTTAATCACTAAAATCAGGGTAACAAACTTCTGAAACTCCATGAAATTCTGTAACGAAACACAGTCTTTTTAACGATACCGAGTAACAGAATTTTTCTAGTAGAGCCAATATCAATTTTTTGAAACAACTTTGGAGTTTTGGAAGATATTATGGGTTGGTTCACTCACCCATTCAAACT
>NW_006789959.1:808931-810716 GCF_000442215.2 Lipotes vexillifer | reverse complement strand
TCTTTCCCTTGTCTTTCTCTAGTATAGAGGCTGGAAAAATAAATAATAAATAAATATGAAATAAAATTTGCTATCCCAGCCTTCCTTGCAGACAGGGTTGATGGCATGACATAGCTGTGGCTATTGAGAACTAGGTAGTAGTCTGTTTGGGACTTCTGAGAAAGTTTCTGTTTCCTTGATATATGTATTCCCTATTTTACGTTTCCCCTCACCCTTGCCTTTTCCTACCCTGTAGAAAGTAGATTTGATGTCTGGAGCTGCAACAGCCATTTCAGACAATAAGGAAAAGGCCTTGAAAAATCACGAAAACTTGGCCTTCCATCCTTGAGCTACCAAACCAATACTAGCAGCTTCCTATCTCTAGACTTCTTATTGTGCTAAAAATATAAATAAATACAACTTTTAGTTTGCTCAAGGCACTGTTTATTTAGACTTTCCACAGCTGAAAGCAAACTTTAACTCTTAGAGGACTGAAAATAGACTCATTTAAAAAGGAAGGCGTCCTAAAATTTGTAGTATATGTTTATTCATATGGCAAACAACATTATGCAGCTGGTTGAACAGCCTAAGTTCAAAAGGTAACATTAAATTTATACTCTCACATCGTAAGGTAACATTTTTTTTAAGAGCTAAAATATAACTTAATGATTACTTCAAGCATAGTGAAAAACAACCCACAAATGGCATTGATTTGTTCAAGTTCTTCCTTTCACTTAACTGGCATAAAATTTAGTTATGTTAAGAATTATTTTCTAATAAACACTTTTAATTTACCCACCAGTATTATGTATAAATATAGGCATGTGCATTTAAATATACATCTAGATTTTGAATGAATTTCTTTCACTGTAAGCTGATTAGCTATAGATTAGAGGTACATAAATCACTTTGATATGGATATGAAAACTACTCTTTTAAAAGAAACTCACTGTGAAAGTATAAAAAGCAAAGGCTTTTCTTTGATTGTTTCATAATTCGAAAACTCGGTTTGACAGCCTGCTAATGTGCATGTGATAACAGCACTTCACATCTGTATGTGACTAATTGCAGTTCAGAGTATTTCATAAATGAGCAAGGGGCTGTGATTAAACTTTACTGTGACCCACACATTTTTGCTTAAGAAAGGAATTATTAAAAATAGAGGCAGCATATTCATCTAGTTTCCATTCAATATTTAGCAAGGGAAAGAAATCCTTAATGTGTAACATTACAACCTCTATTAGTGCATAGACCTCTCCCTTCAGCGGGGAATTCTTGAACAGATGATGAGCAATACAATATCCATTGTTGCAGACCTAGAAATGGACAAAATGAATTCAGAAAAAATAGCCACTTAAACCTCCCGAGAAGGTTATCAGCAGCCACGAGAAAAATTATTTTCAAAATGAAATGACTTCTAGGAAAAAATGATCTCTGTGAAAACTGAAACTTTTATGGAGAGGACTAATAATGTGCTCAAATATTTTTTGGGATTACGAACAAAATTAAAGGTACATGATGGAAAAATGCTACAGTGGGTATACAGAATTGGCCTTGCAGGTTGGGTAGTTTTTGAGTTCAACAGGCTCTGCTTGATGATGGATATATCCTCTTCTCTTATTATAGATGCACATGCTGACTCAGTTTTGAATCTGACCAGGGAACCCAAACTTTAGGGCCACCTTGCACAGAACACCTTCTGGGAGGTCAGATGCACAGACTGTGGGAATGTTGCCTGTCATTCTTATAATTCTTACAGCTCTTTTTTTTTTCATCCTTTCATATTTGGTATTATACAGGGAAAGA
>NW_006789959.1:776364-808891 GCF_000442215.2 Lipotes vexillifer | reverse complement strand
GGAAAGAGCCAGGTTTGGTGGGTCTGAAGCTCATACATATTTGGGGCCCTATTAAGTAAAATAATACTAAATTATAAATACAGAGCCTTAGAAGATGTCTGTGCAAATGCAGGTCTCTGAAACTGAAGCCTCATTAGCTTCATACTAAAATTATCCTCTGGTATATTATTCTAGCTAAATGTCTTTATCTATTACTTCTAAATATTGTATCTTTACTTTTTGAATGGTATCACCCTGAAACTAGTATTCAGAAGAAACAAATTACAGGATCTGCTACAGGGTTCTGCACTTAGTGGGTGTTCAGTTAATTTTATTGACAGTGTCATAAAAAAAGGATGGGATTTTTATCATTCATAAGAAACATTTATTTTTAAACATAATGGAAAACAATTTTAAAACATACCTTTTCATAACAAAACACAAAGAGGTCCTAAAAGGCTGTGTACTTCAGAGGTGATCACTGATGAGACCTGAATCAAGCATAGTACTTGGTGGTCCAATTATAGGAACTCAGGAAGGACTCTGCAGTCAGACTGGATAGGTTAGGCAAAGGTGTGGTAACAACAAAACCCCAAATATCAGTGGTTTATTCCTTGCTGATATTTATGTTCTCTGTGATTTGGTGGAGGGCTCAGTGTGGCCTTTATTTCTGAAAGGGACTGTCGTCATATGCTAAAATGCTAATCTAGTGGCTGAGGGCAAGAGAAATAGAGGAACAACAGGAAGGCTGTCAAAGATTCCCCTTGAAAGTGGCACATCACTTCTGCTAACATTTCATTGGATAAAATAAGTCACATGGCTAATCGGTGTAGTAGGAGGTCTGGCCCCCTGGGGGATGCCCCAGACATTTCAAACGGTAATAAAATGTATGCGGTACTTCTTCCTATAAAGAAAACTACACAACATCTAGCATCACCACCACCCCCACAAACACCTCATTTATCTTCCCTTCTATGCCTAACATTTAAAAAAAATGGAGCTTTATCATCAGGCTTTTTCTTTTTCTGCTAAAATGCAGAGAATATTATCCATTTTCCCGCAGGGAAAATTTTTGTTTAAACAGAGTCTTGCAATCCATAACAGCCTATGATGGTGAGGGCACTATGCTAACCCCTGGAGAAGAAAGTACAAATGAGTGCACAAGAATTCCAAAAAAATTATGTAGATACTCTGCCCTAAAGGAGGCAGGGCTAAGTGCCCACTCCTTACGTGTGTGTAGGCTGTGCATAGTGACTTCCTTCCAAACACTGTTTCAACCAGGTCAACATCAAAAAGGATAAATCATGTTGCTAACATGTACTCTTTATATGATGTGCTGAAAAGGCACTTTATGATCTTCGTCACCAAACCCATAAACCCAGTCTCATCATGAGAAAAATGTCAGACAAATTCTAAAAGTGGGGCATCCTACAATATACAACTACAATTGTCATTGTCATGAAAAACAAGGAAAGCCTGAGAAACTGTCACAGCCAAGAAGAGCCTGAGGAGGCATGATCACTAAATAGAATGTGGGATCCTTTGATGGGACCCTGAAACAGAAAAAGGACATTAGGTAAAAACTAAGGAAATATGAATAAACTATGGACTCCAGTTAATAATAATGTATCAACATTAGTTCATTAATTGTAACAAGTATACAATACTAATGTAACATGTTAACAACAGGAAAAATGAAATGTGTATGTGGGGGAATATATGGGAACTCTCTACAGTATCTTCTCAATTTCTCTAAAATATAGCCTATTAAAAAAAATGACAAGAAATTTATTTATCTCTTGTAAAAATAAAATACAGCGTGTAAAAAAAAAAACTACAAGAAATAGGAATGAGTATCTATGTTCTCCCACTGCTCAGTTGAGAGAGTAAAACCAGAAAAATAATTATAATACAGTGTCATAAATGCTGTAATTTAGGTTGGAACAGAGACCTGTGGGAGCGCCATCACAACTTTTAAGAGAAACTTTTCTACTAAACCATATCTTGAGAATATTTGAATCTCCCGTAGCACCCAGCAAGTGCCCTGCTCAAAGTCGGCATTCAAATATCTAAGAGAATGACAAGGAATTCAGCTCCTTGTGAAATGACCTAGATGAGGTAGACATAAATAATTAGAGTTGAGTAAAGAATAACTACGGCCTGTACCACCTCCCTAAGGGGTAAAAACAAGTTCAGTTTGGCCATACACACCTTTATTACATAAATATCTAGGGAAATCCCAGCAATATTTTTTTTGTGTGTGCTTCAAAAAAGGTGTTTTTGGTGCTTCAAAAACGACTTCACATGAAAGGCTTTCTTGAGAGACAATAGAGGGAAAATTGTTTCCTTTTGAGTCAGTAGTAGGCAAGCAGAAACATCATCTTAAAAAAAAAAAAAAAAAAAGGCTGGACACTTGACCATTTCAGAAAGCGTTCCATTTTGGAAAGTAAAGGGTGAAAAGTCACTAAATGTTTATACCTAATTCATATGAGAATGAGGAGTTTCCCTAAAATAGTCAACACAACAGACTTCTCCACTGAGAGCCCATTACAAGATTCATCATGCTCATCAATGGAATTCCTAGCACAGACAGAAAATTAACGTAGACGAAGTTCTAGCACCAACGGCCTTAGGAGTGTGACCTTTTTATTTAAAGGTAGCTGACAACGCTTGGAAGGTGAATTCTTGATTACAGCAAAGTGAGGGTTAAATCTAACGACAACATGCCTCATTCTACCATGAATGCTGGACTATTTTAAATTAAATTACAGGCACCATACCACTAACTTTCTCGGAGTTATCCTGGTTTTATGGCATTGGTAGTTTGGCTTTAATCTTAGGGCTTAAACTGAACCCTGCCACTAACTTGAGAGACCTTGGTCAAATCACATCAATTCTCTGGATTCAGGTTCCCTCCTCTGAAAATGAGGGCACTGGGTTAGGTCTCTCTTGTTCTTTACATCCGTATAATCCATGAGCCAGCTGTGTTTTACATGACATAGAGGAAAACATAAACGTATATGTAGAAACACTAACTTTAATTCGCCTGAGGGTCAAATTATAAACAGTGTACACCATAAATTTTAGCCTCTTCGAGTGACCACATGTTAGCGTGAGACAAGTATGTTTAGGGTTACATTTTTTAAAAAACATCTTTCAGTGTTCTACGCTTTATAAATAATTCTATAGGTATTAGTGATACTAACATGGACTAAGTTATAGGAGTTAAAAAAAAAAAAGTCCACAAAATGAAAATACTAACCACTGAAAGGGATCACCTCGTCAATTCTCGGACCTACTAACTCTACCTCCCTTCTCTCAGGGCTGGTTTCAGAGCAGATGGTGCTCTCCGTTCAGCCTTAAAACGCCACAAACCTACTTTATGTTCCCAGGAGCCGTCACCATATTTCCTCGCGTCTCCCATTTGGTCATTAAAACCCCAAATGGAAAATCCCCTTGAATGATCCTCTGAAGTCCAAGCAACTGTGGGGACGCTCCAGGTACCGCCCCACAACGCTTTCTTCTCTCAAAAAAGAAGTCGCGGAGCCGCGGATACGTGGGGCCGCGGACGCCGCGCGCACCTGAGCGGCCGGCTCCTTCCCGGCGCGGTCCTCGGCCCGGCCCCGGGCTGCCCAGGGGCCCTGCAGGAGGAGAGCGAGCCCCGGCCGCCCCACCGGCACCTTGCGCCTCGCATGGGCGTGTTTCGCTTCAGAAATCTCAGGTCGTCTCAGGCGCCCCGTCCTTCCCCGGGGAACAGTCGCCGGTCCAGCCCCGAGCTCCCCTCCGCTCCACCCCAGGCGGCTCTCCGGCCCCTCCCGTCCCCCGCACGTCCTTCCCCGCGCCTCGGACGCACGCCCAGGTGTCCCCGCATCCCTCCCTCTCCCGCGCCCGTGCCTCCCGGGTCTCTGGCGCCGGGGTCCGCGATCTCGCCGCCGGTCCTGCCTCTCTTCTCACGCGGCCCCGCCCAGCCTCAGCCGCGGCGCGGCTCCCGGCCCGGCCTCTCAGTCTCCCTCCCACCTCCGCCCCCCACCCCTCCCAGAGAGTTGCTATTTTTAGCAAATCCTCTGCGCGCCGCCACCCGCTCTGCTCGCAGCCGCACGGCCGCCCTCGCGAGCTACCCCTCCCGCGCGGCGGCGGCGGCGGCGGCGGCGGCGGCGGCGGCGGCGGCGGCGGCGGCGGCGCGTCCCGCACAGCGCGTAGCGCACACCCAGCCCGCCCCGCCGCACCCGCCGCCCTCGCCTCCGTCTCCTCCTCAGGCGCCTGCCGCGGCCGGTAAGTCCCTACTGGCGGAGCAGCGGCGGTCCCCGGGTCAACTTTCAGTCACCCCTTTGCTTCTGCCTCGCCATTCTCTTCTCCTCCGCGAAAGATGGCTGTTTGGAGAAGGGGGAGAAGTTAGGGGGTCGTCGGCGCGGGGCGAAGGAGGGCGCGACAGCCTCGGCGGGAGCGGGCGGAGGTGAGTGGCACCACAGCCCGGTCCGCGGCTGGTGGCCGGGGAAAGCCCTGGGAATGGGGGGTGCCGAGCGTCCTCCGGATGCGCCGCTGTATTCCCTACTGGGGCTTCCCAGGTTAACAGCATCCCAGTCCGGACCCCGACGCAGCTTGCCTGGCATTTCGCAGCCCAGAGGTCGGTGGGTCTAAGAGCGCCTTGGCCATAAGTTCGGTGCCAGGTGATCTTTTTGGTGCAGACCTCGACATCTGGTAGACTAGCCAAGGCGTGGGGTCGTCGGCGTGATGTCCCCCCGGCCCGCCGACACACACACACAGCCAGTGGATGTTGGAGCCGAGTTATGAATGAAAAGTTTGTACTGCCAACGTGTTGCTTGAGGGCAGCAATACTTAGTGGGGGTACCTTTGATGCTTCGTGGGGGACTTCAGCTCCAAGTCCATACATGAGAATTCTGGGTTTCGAGAAAAGTTCCGGAGCCTGGGGGATGGGAGATAAAGCAGTTCCTTTGGCTAGTGGAAGGAGAGTGATGAATCCTAAACTTGTTGAGGTGAACTGATAATTCAACGCCACCCGAGGGTGTCGCAGTGAGGACCAGAGGGAGCCGAGGACGGGGGCGTTCCCTGAGTGCCTAGCGGGCGGCGTTTGTTTGGCTTGGAAGCCATTGCCCCCTGGTCCGCAGTGAGAGGTGCTGGGGTCAGAGGCCTGAGCGTCCCTGGTGTGACTGGCGCGGGACCGAGGCTGAGAGGAGAGGGGGCTGTGGCGGGAGCGCAGGACGCCGTTCCTGGAATGTGGAACTGGAAATTCTCTAGTGAGTCTCCTGTGCTCTAATTTCAAGAATATCTGTCGTGTTTGTTTTCCCTGCCAGGGAGGTGTGTGTAATCTCCCAAAAGGAACTTTTAGATTAAGTAACTAGAGCATTTTGAAATCTGTGAGGAATGGGATATCTACGTAGATCCCATTATACGTCTGTATTGTGTGTATGTGTGTGTGTGTGTACGCGTGTGTATACGTAGAATGTGGGAGTGGGGTAAGAAGGGCTTTAAAAGTTTAACTTCAACCGGAAAAGAAAATGAAGAGTTAATTTTTTTCTCCCCAAGTGGTATAACAATGCTTATACAACTGAATACTCTTGTTGTGCTGAGATTTATCATAAAGGGTAAGATTTAGGAATTACAGGTATTTGGAGTACAATCATGTTTTCAAATCTTACAGGCATTATTGAAATCTAGGAAAACGGAATAAGTACATAGAGAATCTGTATTAAAGAAAAAGTAATTTAAATTACTTGGAAAGAAAATCTTTTGACATTTGAAAAGGTCTGGATGTTATTTTCTGATGTTCTAGAAATCTTTTTAATCCCATAATTAATAACAGAACAAAATAAGTTGCAGTTGGTAAATGAGGACAATTAAAAATATCATGTTTGGAAGGGATATCTTTTGAACTACTCTTCAGTACTTTGGATGTTTATTATGGGAATTGTGATATTTGCTTTTTACCACAGATAATTAGTCCTCCTTTTCCTTTTAAACCACTGTTCCAGTTTGGACCAGTTTAATTACCCAAATATCAAATCACTGACATGCCTTCTGGAAAGCATTTGTATTTAAGATGCTTATTAAGAATATTACATTTTCAAAAGGACAAATAATTTCACCAGTTGTAAAACTTTCTTGTAATTTATTTTCATCCATTTTGTTTGAATGAGGCAAATCTCAAGAAGAGAAGCATTTTCTTGGGATATGTTATTTTCTGTGTGGGAAAAAGTGAATGTCTTCATATATGTTTCAGTCATAAACAGGTGTATGTAGAGTACGAATCCTGAATCTGACCTTTGATATCCGCCTGCCAGCTAGAGGGAGAAATGCTTTCCTGGCTCTCCTCCTGAATCGATCATCTCCACTACAGAACGGACACGGTTAGATGCCTACAAGGTTGTTCAGAAGGAAGTTTAGAGTTTGAAATTAAGTACCAGCTTATGGTTAGGAGGGAGGT
The DNA here is from genome assembly GCF_000442215.2 of Lipotes vexillifer. Classification (NCBI taxonomy): domain Eukaryota; kingdom Metazoa; phylum Chordata; class Mammalia; order Artiodactyla; family Lipotidae; genus Lipotes; species Lipotes vexillifer. Next base: position 802,470 of record NW_006789959.1, on the reverse strand, counting down.
GGGGTTTTTTTGTTTTTGTTTTGTTTTTTTTCCTCGGTCCTCCTGTTTCTCTCCTTCTGCAATTGATTCAGCTTATTGGGCTGGCCTTTATTGGCAAAATCAGACCGTACGCTCTGGTTAGAGAGTGTTTGACATATTAAACTACTATCTTCTGTAAAAATGAAAATGGCTCTTCTGAAATTAAAAAAGGTAATTTTAAACATTATCCCAGACTGCTATGATTGTTTTATGCCCATTATTATGCCCATTATTATAGTAGACAGAGTTGCTTTATGAAGTTACTGCCATTATCTAGAAATACTTATTGTGTATATTTGACATGCATTTGGATAATATTTGGGTTTTAAGGAGTTTTAAATCATGAAGCCAACTGACCAGATAACCTTTTTAATTAACTAGTTTAAATGATACACATAGTTCAGATTTATATTGATATCTGCATCAAAGTTTGTTTTAGGGTTATATAGCTTTCATTTCTTTTTATTAGCGTTACTTCTATTTTGAATTTGTTTAAATATTACAACATATTATGCTGTAATTTACACCTGCTCAGTGGGGAAGGTGTAGGTTATTCTTAAATAGAGATATGGAGAAGTAGCTAAAAAGGAGAGTCATTTGAGAAGCATATGGACATCATAAAATCCTTCTGTATGTAGCATCTGTACCTTCTCATTAGTGAAATATTGTAGTCATGGACATTTTTTGTTATTATGTCCAAATATGGCTTTTTATTTTTGATTCCATAGATTTTTTAAAGAATGTAATTTATTTGAGTATTTAAGTTGGTGGGGGCTTTTATTGTTTGAAGCCTTTTCCTTTCAACAAAGACATCATACTTAATTTTTATTGTACCTGTCCATAGATACATACCATTGTTTCCTAGCTTGTGATTATAACTCTTACCTTTCCCGGTGATGCTTCAAAACATTTGAGAGATAGGTAGGAAGACATACTGTTCTCATTTTCGGAAGGAGGCAACAGGTACACTGATAGACCCAAGGTCACACACTACTGAATCAGTGTGAAGCTGAGGATAACATCTATATTTCCTGTATCCTAGTCACAATAGAAAGCTGCTCCCATGGCTGTGTTATGACATTTCCATAAATTAAACATTCTTAGATGTTTAAAATGCTGAACTTTGTAGATGTTCAGGTCAGATTTTATGCCAGTCCATATAGTCCTAAGTGACTGGGCCCTTACTGTTGCCTGCTGATGGGAGAGACCCATGACTCCAATAGCTGGTTTTAAATCAATTATTCCCACCTCTGAGGGGTATCCACTCTTGCAGTCAGTCCGTATCCCACACATCCCTTTGCTCCCACTGGCCCCACCTTATCAACTGCATGTAGCCCTTTTATTGGTCAAAGCTGCTTTGAAGTTTATCAGCACAGTTGTCAAGCTTGAGGATCATCAGACTCACTGGTGAGAGAACTCAGAACGTGATTTTTGAAGAGAGTATTGACAGAGGACAGTAATGGACTGTCCACTCTAGAGGCAGCCAGTATCAATTAAGGTACATGTTGTTTTGGGTGTCAGGACATCCACTTTCTCTTATTACCTCTGCTTCCTCAGAAATCAAAGTGAACTGAGAGTTTATGCAGCTATCTAGTCATTTCTGTCCATGTAGACCTCTTAACGTTTTTTTTTTTTTCTTTTTTTTGCCGTTTGCGGGCCTCTCACTGTTGTGGCCTCTCCCGTTGCGGAGCACAGGCTCTGGACGCGCAGGCTCAGCGGCCATGAATCACGGGCCCAGCCGCTCCGCGGCATGTGGGATCTTTCCGGACCGGGACACGAACCCGTGTCCCCTGCGTCAGCAGGTGGACTCTGAACCACTGCACCACCAGGGAAGCCCTAGACCTCTTATCTTGATAAATCAGACTTAAAAAAAAGAAAAAGGATAGCAACTTGTTCTTCTGTAGGGAAGGTACTCTTAAGACTTTTTCTTCATCCTCCCAAATGCCCTCTCCTTCAAATTTCACCAGAATTTTTGAGAGTAATTACCCATTTGATTTGTAAGAGCCAAGGTGATAGACTTTCGATATTGGATTATTAGATTCAAAAGTGGAATACATTATCCAGGATGCAGAAGAAAACATTGCAATTTCATAGAAAATAGTAATATGTAATCTTATGCAAGCTCACATGTATTTGATGAAAATACTTTCAGCATTTTTGAATAAGCAGATGGTACCAGGAGCTCTCTACTCTATTCAGTTAATATATATATGTATATATATATATATACACGTGTGTGTGTGTGTATGTGTGTGTGTGTGTGTGTATATATGTGTATATATATATGTATATATATATATACATATATATATATATAAACTGTTCTTTTCTCTAAATGTATGGTTTATAAGAGCTGATTCAGATCAGTTTAAAATGTGAAATATTGAAAAAGAAGTGACTATTCAAGTGTGGTTTGCTACTTACTATAACGAATTCTGTTTAGAGTCCCCCAAAGAAGAAAACTTCCATTTGTTATGTTCTTTGCTGTACCAGAGAGAGTATTGCATGCTGTTGGTGAGATTGAGGAGAGTTGAAGTTGATGGAAATGGTACTTTCTTCCCATTTCTACAAAATCTGTGATAAGGAGATGGGTGTAGTATGATTGGAATAGTGATGCATGGAATTTGAAATGGCCATTAAAAGAAGAATAAGATTCGGATCACTCAAATATCACTGGAGATATGTGGTAGCAAATCATCGAAATTAACTTTAGTTAATTTAGGCAATACATAAACTTATTAGAGGATATTGACTCGATTTGTTTTCTTTTGCTTTGTTACGCATTACCACAAATTTAGCAGCTTGAAAAACACATATTTACCATCTCAAGTTCATTGCTCAACAGTTCACACATGGCTCAACTAGATCCTCTGTTCAGGGATCTCACCAGGTGTTCGTCAGTGCTGCGGTGTTATTACAGGGTCACTGGGGAAAGATCTGCTTCCAGGCTTTCTTAGATTGTTGGCAGAATTCATCTCCTTGTGGTTGTAGGACCGAGGTCTCCATTTTCTTGTTGGCTGTCAGTCAGAGACCACTCACAGCTCTTACAGACTGCCTGCTGTACTTTGCAATTTGACCCTCTCACAGGCACGAGTGACCCTCTTACAACATGGCAGCCTACTTTTCAAAGCCAGAAAGGAAGAGTCTCTTGCTCCAGGATGATATAACATATGGGAGTGACGTGACATCACCTTTGTCATATAACATAATCTAGTCAAGGGAGTGACATCTATCACCTTTGCCATATTTTATTGGTTAGAAGCAAGTCACATGTTCTACTCAGACTTAAGAGGAGGGGACTATAGAAGGACATGACTCATTGGAGGTCACCTTAGCATGTGTCCACCACATTGATTAGTTCATAGAATCTCTGGGATAGACAGCAGACCTGGCTTAGAAGCCACTTAGTCAGAACAGTGCTCAGAATCACTCTGCAGAACTGATTCTGTGAGATAGCATCGCTGTCACTATTGGCACACCAGCTTCTATAGTGGAAGGTGGGCTCTTTCATAAGAGAGAGAATTCTCCATATATAATAGTGGGGTTCAGTTGTTCATGGCCAAAAAGAATGATGTATTCATTGCTAAGGAAGGAAGGAGAGAAAAATATGAGCAAGTGATTGCTTAATGAAATGTTGAAGTTTTCTACCAGGGTAGGTATGATGACCATCTGGAGATGGGATTGGATTGGAGACTAGCTAGGGTCATGCAACTCCTTAGAAAGAAAACTCTCCTGTGATTTAGGAGAATGGTGAGGACTCATTTAGGAATGGTGCTTATAAGAAAGGAGTCTGAATCACTAGCATGTATGTTAGTCTATGAATTGACTTAATTAGTCTCCAGTATATTCCATATGTGAAAGGTTTTTAAGGGACTGGGCCCATCAGTCCTTAGAGGGAACCAACCTTGTGATTTGGAGTCCCACAGTGTGGCCTCCCTTTATCTAACAGGATGGAACCGAGCCAGAGACCATCTTCATCCACTGTACATCTGTGGCCCAATGACTATGGGGCATTGTATGGGGACATGGGGGTCTACTGAGCGTAGCTAATGTCCAAGCTCTTTGCAGGAATGATTTTATCTAATCTGCCTCTCATCTCTAGCAACTGAATTCAAGTTTCCCTAGTTCCACCTCCCCTCTCTCCCTCCCCCTCCCTCCAAATAAATGGAGACTTTGAAAGGTTAAATGCTAACAGTCATTCAGATAGCAGTGGCACCAGGGTTTGAATCTAGGTCTGATTTCAAAACCCGTAGTCTTGTAATATACATCTCATACTCACATGCAGTAAGTGAAGTTTCCAGGGGAAAAGCTTGTTTTTTCCATTGAAGTGAATGTCAGCACTGCAGTTGTTCTTAGATTCCTTCGTTCATCTTGAGAGAACTCGATACTGGAAGATGAGGGTTAGAGAGAGGAGTGAGAGAGTGTGCTGTATCATGCCTTCTTTTATTTTCCCAGCAGGAAGTACAGATTGTAGGTCTCTCTTCCATATAAAAGTAAGAGTGTGGAGTGGAGGCTCTGTATTTTTATTTTTACTTATCATTTTGGCAGAAATCAAAATCTCTGTGTCTCCTTTCTCTCCTATATGTAGATTTCTACTATTAAATTCAATCAGGAAACTTGAATTCTCATTGCTTTTTCGGCCATAGGGTTCTTTCTATACATCTTTTTCAGTAGATGCCACAGTTTTGATCTACTTGAAAAGTCTATTGAGACATTCCTCCTTTGTTCTTCTATTACTCAGTTCCCCTTTCTACTCTGTGGTGGCTCTGAATTCTATTCATAGATATTCTACTTTTTTTTCCCTTCTGTTTTATGTACTTAAATCTCTTCTTTAAATGGATCTAGTTCCATTGATCGGAATCATTGGCCCAGATCCCCTTACTGCTCTGTTGCAAAATGCAAGTTCAGTGTGGGACTCAATCTGTATTCTGTTAATTTTACAGAGTTGTACCCTATGTCCCACCATTGTCTGAGGAAGACTTTAAGATTTCCCTGGGTATTTGAGTCAAAATGTAAACATTTTAAACTGAATACCCCCAAACTGTACTTTGATTGGATTGTGTTAGGTCAGGTGTATTCCTATGAACCACTCATCTGTGGCCAGGTAGACAGGGTATTGGGATGGCCCCATCTGGCCTCAGGTGTCTGCCCTTCTAGAGTACGACTGCTTGCAGAGAGGGAAATTGTGAGCCACTCAGACTGATTATGGTTGACTACAGTAACTTAATCCAGAGCAAGCTACAGCTCAGGAATTTTTGAAATAAACTTATTTCTTCATACAGATAGATTTTCTAACTTAGCTTAGGCCAGATTTGACTGTAAAAGTCGAAACTCCCTAGCGTGACACCTAGATTCTTTCATAGACTGGACTTAGCCTATCTTCATTACCTTTACATTTTTAACTCTTGCCACTCCCTGCCTTACAGCTTTAAGGACTTAAGCCCTAAGCTTGGAGCTACCAAGTGGCTTAGATTTTAGATAATGGGAACTGGCAGCCTGAGAGGGTTAAATCAACATGTAAACAAAAGATGTGCATATCGGCACGTGTGTGCATGTGTGCATTTGTGTGTGTGTGTGTGTGTGTGTGTGTGTGTGTGTGTACGCATGCATGTGGTGGGTAGGGAACAAATAGTAGGAGCATTTCAGTTTTTCAGTTCCTGTGTCCAGGCATTCTCAGGGCCGTTCTATCACTGATTTTTCTGGGATTATGTTATGTGAGCAATGAATTATCCATAAATTGAATTTCTGCCCCTTGCAGTTGAGAACACTCAGTAGCAGAAGTTTCTGTCAGCCCAGCATTTGCAGTGTACTTTTTGAACCAACTTATTCCAGAACTATCGTGGCCATCTCTTAGCCAAACTCAGACTTTCCTCCTCTGTGGTTTTACTTAAGAAGCTACGCCTTCTCTGCTTTCCTTTTCCTCTAGGCCCAACTTATGTCCCTCCTCTTTTGTGATGCTTCCTCTGATTTCGGCAGCTCACCATGATCTTTTTCCTCTCTGAATTCCTGCAGTAATTTAGAACTATGGCAGTGGTTCACACAGGCTTACAAGTTGCATTTTAGTATTAATTGATTGAGAAAATCCATAATAAAAAAAAACGACTACTGTATGAGTAAAGTCTTTAAAAGAATTGGTCTTTTATTACCCAGAACAGCATCTTTATACTTTTGAAATATGGTAGTAAATTTAATATATGGAATGATTTACATATGTATTTGTGGTTTCTTTCCAATTCCTCTGTGGCTCATAGGGAGAGGTCCATGGCCTCCCACACCTAGACGGAAAGGAGAGAAGAGGTTTGGCTTCCAAATGAGCACCCTCTTTAAATAAAACACCATGGGATGTGTGGTTTGATTTTAACAAAGACTACTGGTCTGAACAGTGTGAATCTAAGTTATTCTTATTAAACATTTCACTTAAGTATTTAGGAACATAAAATTAAGTATGGATTGGGAGTTTGGGATTGACATGTACACACTGCTATATTTAAAATAAATAACCAACAAGAACCTACTGTAAAAAACAATTATAAAATAAGGATACAGCCAAAGCTAAAAAAATACAAGCACATTTCCTTATAGATTTCACAAGTTGTAAAACCAAAACCAATGAGAAAATATTAAATGTGAACAACAGAATTGATAAAATTAGAAGGAACAACATTGAGTTACGTTTCCAATGATACTGTATTGTTGAAATTACATTGCCAGTATTGGGTTTAAGAGTAAAAGATGTAGCCTCAGATTTTTTTCTTTAATCTGTTTCTGTGTTTTATATTAATGTAGAAAGTGTCCTTTTAAAATGTAGATTAAAAAATTAACTTAAAGGCTTTGTTTGCTGGTTCAGGGTAATCAGACTTCACACATCATGAAAACTCTACCAGTAAATAATCTTCAAATGTCAGTTTTAATGAAGTATCACCTGAGAACTTGATAACATCTTTTTGTTCTCTTAAAGATGTGATTAGAACTGTGAAGTTCTTGAATTATAAATCAAATCTGTAAGCCATACCCAAAGACTCCAGGAGTGGAGAACATATTGTATAGGAACAGAGAGATGGGATGCATGCATCACCTTCACTCTCAACATGATGGTGATTTTTAACCACTGTAGCACAGGTATTTTTGGATGCCTCTGCTAGCAAGGCAGAGTGTTCTATAATGTGTTCTATTATGTGTTCTATAATGACTCAATTCATCCTCACCTTTTTTCCTAATCAGACTTTACTTATTTAGCAAACTGTACGTTATTTGGCCTTCACCTAATGCACGCATGATTGAGAACAGCAACAGCAGATGCCAGAATGAAAATTTGTTGATGGTATTTAGTTTTAAGATGCTTCTTCAGCTATTAATTAGAATACATATGTATATGTATTTTATTTTTTTAGATTATCATTCCAGTGAAGACCCAAAATGGAAGAAATAATTCCACAGCAGGCTCATAGATCTCAGTTTGAAGTACACAGTCTCAAGTACTAATTGCCACTTAAAACATTTTACATCTTACTCTGTGTCGTGTGTCATTCGTTAGATTGTAAGCCCCTTGAAGGCAGAGAGAACTTGGTTACTGTTTTTTGTTTCCTCCCACATCATTAAGGGCATTTCTGATAGTTGGTGCCCAACAGGTATTTGCTGATCGATCAACTATTCGTATGTCATTATTTCCTACTGCACTTGCGAGCTCCTTGAGAGCAGGGAATGTTTTGTTTTCATCTGTGGACTCCAAATTCCTAGCACAGCGACTCTCACATGAGAAATGCTCAATAAATTGTTCTGAAAGAAAGAATGGATGAGTTATTGGCTCTGTGTGTGTGTGTGTGTGTGTGTGTGTGTGTGTTTGTTAGAGTTCATCTTTCACATACAAGGCATCTCTCACAGCTGTATAGATCAGTGCTTTTCAATAGAAATATTCTCTGTGTCTGTTAAGCACTTGAAATGTAGGGAGTAAGGCTGAGAGCCTGCATTTACTCTTATTTAATTTTATACATATAATATACAGTGGTACCTCCTTATTCATGGTTTCACTTTCTGTGATTTCAGTTACCCATGGTCAACCATGGTCTGAAAATATTAAATGGAAAATTCCAGAAATACACAGTTCACAAGTTTTAAATTACATGGTATTGTGAGCAGTGTGATGAAATCTCTTGCTGCCCCGCTCTGTCCTGCCTGGGATGTGAATCGTCCCTTTGTCCAGTGTATCCACACTATACATGCTACTGATCTGTTCGTCACTTAGTAGGTCTCTTGGTTATCAGACTGACTGTCTCAGTATCTCAGTGCTTGTATTCAAGTAATCCTTATTTTACTTAATAATGGCCACAAAGTGCAAGAGTAGTGATGCTGGCAGTTTGGATATTCTGTTACTGTGCCTAATTTATAAATTAAACAGTCATAGGTATGTATAGGGATATATTCTAAGACCCTCAGGGGATGCCTGAAACCACGGATTGTACCAACCCTATATACACTATGTTTTTCCATATACATATATATATATATATATATATATATATATGTATATACATATATATATATATATATATATATATATATGTATATGGAAAAACATAGTGTATATAGGGTTGGTACAATCCGTGGTTTCAGGCATCCCCTGAGGGTCTTAGAATATATCCCCTGCAGATAAGGGGGCGGGGGGGGGGTGCTGGTGGAGCGGAGGGCTATCATATGGCCAGTAGGCAGCCTAGGTTCAGATATAATGCCTCCATTCTCAGACTCATTTGCTCACATCTCCAACACAGCTACATTGTTTGGTTGTACTTGGATGTTGCTATTGAATATTGTTGTTATTTGTATCACTTTAAACATGGAGCAATGTATTCCATCAGTTTGGTTTCATTCTTTTTCCAAATGCCCGACACTGCATGTCATATCTTCACTCATGCCACCATCTGATTTGGTTTTTCATCATTTCCTTGTTAGTCTAGAGGCCTGACACTGACCACTTTACCAGATAAATTTTACATTCACTTTTTTTTTAATGGCCCAGGTTTCCTTGTGTTTGCTAGTCCAACTGTTTTAATCCTTTCTTTCCTAATAAGCCATTTAAACTCGGATTAGCTACATCATCATCATCATCATCATCTAAAATGTTGTTTATGCTGTGCTAGCCTTTATTTGGTGTAGTAATGTATGCTGATATTCTGAACAGATTTTGAGTTTACTGTTTTCTTAAAAATGTCTTTGAATATTCCTTCTCTTCTCTTGATTTCTTTGCTTTTCTTGTTCTTTTACCCTTTCTGGTATAGGAGAAGTATGAAGGAGTATCCTATTCATTTAAACATATTATAACTCAATCCATATGTAAGACGTAATCCCACCATAACAAGTTTTACAGCTGGTGTCGAAATGCATGAAATAAGTACAACAGGATTTTCTATTTAGAATGGCAGGAATTACTTCCAATAAGTGGCCAAAATCTTTTATGCTACTTCGGGCACTTCCAGAGCAAGACTTAGATTAAAATCCATCATGCATTTATTGAGGCTCAGTATTGGGTGTATTCACGTGTATTGTCTCATTTAATTCTTTCAAGAACGTTTAACCTAGTAATATGTAATGGTTATAGAGACTTAATATTCAAATAAATTGAAATAAATTCTGCTGACAAGCAGAAACACTTTAGGATATTTCCCACGCATCCTCTACTGCTGGGGATTTTTAAAAAAATATTTGTTTATTTATTTGGCTGCACCAGGTTTTAGTTGTGGCATGTGGGATCTAGTTCCCTAACCAGGGATCGAACCTGGGCCCCCTGCATTGGGAGTGCAATGTCTTAACTGTTGGACCACCAGGGAAGTCCCCTGCTGGAGATTTAATAGTTGTCTTATATGGCAGAATTTGAATGCACAGACTTTGGCATGGGACTTCTTGCTTTTTGTTCATTTTTTTAGTCTGGAGTAGTAGTTCCCAAACTTCAGTGTGCATCAGAATTTCTTTTCAGGGATGCACACAAACTATATGTTATGCCTGAGTTAACCTCTTTTCCAAGGTAGTTTTGTTTTTATTAGATTTTCATCTTGGAATCTACTTTATTCTTACTACACAAAAGATCTATCTCCTTTGTATATTTTATTGATAATTTCCGCTTCCGTTCCAGCATAGGGCTACTCATTGAAAGAACTTGTAGGTATGCTTTTGAATAGATTTCACAAAATAGGAGAAAAATTCAGTAGCAATGTACAGAATTTTGCACTTGTGAATCGCCTGCTGTGCTTTGGTCTTATGATTGCTTTCATCTACCTCTTAATGGTGAGAACTGCTTTGTCACCTTCTCCCCCTAACCTTCCTGATAAACATTCTCCCAAAAGCCCAAATGATATGTATTATGCTAATTGCTCATTCTGAGCTGGTTGGGGGTGGAACGAAGGGAACATTCTTTTGTGACTTGTGCTTTAAATATAATTTTTAATCTACTTATATATTTGACCCAATTTTTAAAAGTTACCTACATTAAAATAAATATTTGAAGAGTTTAGCTTTGTAATGAAACAATAGTTGTTTGCTTTTATTTGTAAAGTTTGACAAAAGCCATTGCCAAACCTTGTGAGATAATTTGTTTACTAGAACATCCTTTTCGAATTACTACTTTTTCTCTATGAAAGCAAATGTAATAAGTTCAACTTAAATTATATTTTCCACAGCATAATGCTAAGACTACTCAAGCCAAATGGGAAAATGTAGGCCATGTGGAATGGGATCTCAGAATAATGGCAACAATTTTAATTTCTCTAGAATAGTAGCTCTGAAATATTCTTGTGTGAATTTACAATTTTCAAGTAACTATTGAAAGCACATTAAAATTTATTTCAGTTTTTCTTACATATCTTATAAACCCCATACTACATTTATCAGTTTTGCTTAAACAGCAAATAATCTTTTAAAGAAATTTACATAATAGAAACAAATATGTCGTATTTACTCATGTAGTTGCCATTGTCAGTGGTCTTCCTTCCTTTTATTCCTTCATTTTCTTTCATGCTTTTCACACCATTTCCATCTGGTGTCATCTTCCTTGTGCCTGAAGTGCTTCCTTTAACCTTTGTTGTAGCACAGGTCTGCTGGTGATGGATCCTTTCAGCTTTTGTGTATTTGGAAACATCTTTATTTCATATCTTCATTTTGTAAGATTTTTGTTAGATATAGAATTCCAGGTAGGCCTTTTTTTTCTTTTTGTGCTTTAATGATGTTACTCCACTGTGTTCTCACTTGCATTGTTTTTTATGAGAAATCTACTGTCATCCTTATTTTTGTTCCTCTTATATAAAACATGTCTTTACAGATTTTCCCATTGTCATTAGTTTTGATCAATTTGATTAGCATGTGTCTTGGTAAAGCTTTCTTCATGTGTCTTATGTTTTGGGTTCATTGAACTTCTTGGACCTGTGGGTTTATAATTTCCATGAAATCTGAAAAAACATTAGTCACCTCTTCAATTGTTTCTGGTTTCCCTTCTCTCCCTCCTCTCTTTCAGGAACTCCAGTTACTTGTACATTAGGATTATTGATACTTTTAAAATTGTTTAAATTAATTTTTCTTTGTGCATTTCATTTTGGATAGTTTTTATTGCTGTGTCTTTAAGTTCACTAACAGTAATCATGTTTAGTGTGTTTTTCATCTCATACATTATAGTTTTCATCTCTTGAAGTTTAATTCGGGTGTTTTAAAAATCTTCCATGTCACTATTTAATTGTTTTAAACATATGGAGTAGATTTATAATAACTGTTTTAATGACCTGGTCTGCAAATTCTAACATCATTTTCAGTTTTTGGTCAGTTTTTTGGTTGATTTTTCTCCTTGTTATGGGTTATATTTTCCTACTTCTTTGCATGCCTGGTAATTTTTGATGGATACCAGACATTGTGAATTTTACCTGATAGAGTGCTGGATATTTTTTTATATCCCTATAAATCTTCTTGAGCATTTTTTTTTTTTTTTTTAATGGGATGCAGTTAGTTACTTGGAAACAGTTTGATTCTTTCAGGTCTTGTTTTTAAGATTACTGTCTGAGTACTCTACCCTAAACCACATGAATTATCAGGTTTTCCAGTGTGGCTGGTAGGAATAGGCACAGTTCGCAGCCCTGCGTGGTTCTTTTCCTGGCCGTGGGTTGTTTTCTTATATACATACGCTGATCACTACTCTGCCAAATACCTGCAGGGGTATCTGCAGATTAGAGATCGCTCTCTGTTCAACTCTCCTCCCTCTGGTACTCTGTCCTGAGGTTTCTGGCTTCTCCGATTTACCTGATTTCTCAGATACATCTCTTCAATTCAGAGACTATGCTCTGCCTCAATTTTCCTTCCCAGAGCCATGGTCTGGAAGCTGGGTCAGTCATAGGGCTCACGTCATCAGTTTCCCATTTCTTAGGGTTCACCTTTTGTTTTTCATTTCTCATTGCCTGGTATCCAGTGTCTTGAAAACCATTGTACAGTTGTTTCATTTTTTTCCGGTAGGAGGGCAGTTCCCATCTCTTTACTCTCTTGATTTGAAGTGGGTGTCCTCCATTCATTTTCTCTTTCACGTAACATCTTATTGGTCAAGATAATTTTGGGGACTTCCCTGGTGGTCCAGTGGTTAAGAAGCCACCTTCCAATGTAGAGGATGCAGATTAGATCCCTGGTCAGGGATCCCACATACCGCGGGGAAGCTAAGCCTGCACACTCTAGAGCCCACGCACCACAACTAGAGAGCCCACATGCCGCAACTACTGAGCCCGCATGCTCTGGAGCCTGTGCGCCACAACTAGTGAGAAGCCCGCATGCCACAACGAAGATCCCATGTGCTGCATCACTAAGACCCAAGGCAGCAAAATAAATAAATGAATGAATGAATAAATAAAAAGACAACTTTGGACATACTATACATATTTAATACTCAATTTAATGCAGTTTATTGTGATACTCTTTCTACTTTTCAGTAGATTCCAAACTTTCTATAATGAATACTTTGTACTCTATTGTACATATTTTCAAAAGTTGTTTTAATAGTTATGTCCTACATTATGCTTGATAATGTTAGTCATTGCCCTAGCCATTCAAAACCATTCTTAAGGCAACCCAGTCAAAAATTAAGATCTTAAACTTGTTAAACATAATAATTTACATGCTTTTAAGTGGATAAAAATGCTACTGTAGGGAAGTACCATGTTTTGTTTTTTTAAGAAAGATTGAAGCCAAGAAGCTTTTAAATAATATAGTTTTGAATTTGTAGATCTGAATCATCATAAAACAGTCAATAAATTACTGTCTTATAAATTATATCACTTTTTATGGAGTTCCTCTTCATATTCATTTACGAGATTCAGTAGTTCATGGGTAGGCTTTTAGAATGTTCACATATGAAGCACAAGTGAACCATGTGCTGGTGAACTATTTTATTTTTAGTTTTTTCTAGTATTTGATAAAATATAGTACTGTGAACTAATATGAGAATAAAGTGTCAAAATTCAGGAGCATATCTTGCTATAGTGCATACTTGTTACTTCAAGAGTTTTCTGGCAGTAAGGGCACAATTGACTGTGTTAATTTAAAAGAATCTTTGAGGTAGTATAGTTCCATATGCTGTAGGAATATGTCAATGATTTTTTTAATTTTATAATTTGAGTTTTTAATGCAGTCTTTTGAAAGCTAGTTGTTAAGCATGGCAAGAAGACTAGAATTGCTTTAGAATTCTTAGGAAAATAATTTTGTAAGAACAGATTAAAATTAACTTTAACTTTCTTCAGCACTGTCATAAATACCAGCACGATGAAGCCAAAATTGTGGCAATGTTACATTGCTGTGTTTCCAATATTTAAGCATAAAGGTTAGGCCAGATTTATATTCCCTTGTAAAACTGAACCAAAATATAAATTATTTATAGAACTTTAAGAACAGAATCTTTAAAAAATTGAATACCACTCTGTGGTGGAGATCCGTAGTTGTCTCACAGTGTCCCCTTTCTCCATCATCCTCAGATGTAGAGCCCCTGAATTTTCACTGGGGACAGACCCCAACAGAATAAAGATGACACTTTTCAGCCTCCCTTGTGGATGAGAATTATTCCATGTGGCATATAGTTCTGGTCATTACAATGTATGCAGAAGTGACTTGTGTGACTTCCTGATGCCTTTTAAAGGCTGAGGGTGCTGCCTCCTTCCCCTTCTCACTTGCTGGGATGTGGATATGGAGGTGAACTTCCTTAGACCTTGCTGAAGAGGCCAGTGCTCTAAGGATGGCAGAACAACACGATTTGGGACAGTCATCATCACTGTCCCATAAGGCCTGGGACAGTGATGATGACTTCTCCAAGCAGAGCTGCCATAACAGCTTGGAGTTTCATATGAGTGAGGAAGAAACTTCTAGGCTGTCTAAGCCACTGTTATTTTGGGTCTTTGTCACATACCAGCAAAGTTATATACATTGTTCCCACAATTTTTTTTGTTTATAAGACTTGTAAGTAATTCCTTTGTTAAGCTGTAAACTTGAAAGGACCAAGTGGTCTTATATCATAGAGATCCAAACTTCTTCAAAGGACCTCATTTCAAAAAAAAAAAATTGGGCTATTTCAATGTTTATCAGCTGGAGAGGACAATACAATTAAACCCATCTGGCTCTTCTCTGAGAACCATAGATTTGAGGCACATGATCTTTATGTTGACTGTTGAAGAAAACAATGTTTGGGAAGAGAGAGAAAGCTTAATTTTTTAACTTGCTACTTTGCTCACAGTCACCAAATATTTTTTCCATTTTCCTGTATTTCATAGTTGTCAAATCCCAAAGTCCATTTTTCATTCCCCAGTGTGAATGGCTCCCTGTGCTGTTTTACACCATTTGCTAGTCCCCTTCTTTGTCTTTATCATCCCTGAGCCTCTGGGATGTCACACCATTACAGTTTCCTCCTCTGTTTCTGCTCTCTCCTTGGTCTTCTTTATGGAATCTTCTTTGATCCACCCCTTCCTTGTGGACATACTCTGATTCCTGGCCCACTGTTCCTTTTACTCTGTGTTAGGGAGGTCACAGATTGGCAGCTCATAGGCATGTTTTGTTGATATTGCACAGAATTTAAAGAAATATTGTATCTACTGGCAGTATTTAAAGATCAGGATATTTAACATGAAACCCAGATTTTGGCTTCTCTTGACCAAGGAGAATTTCTGACAACACTGCACCTACATTCCCCATAACATTAGGTGGTTAGAGCTGAGTTATAGCTGCTTCCTTTAGATTGGATGTATTCTTTCTTCTTTGTTATAGTCTCCACCACTCCCTATTGCTTATATCTTGTATGTTTTATTTATTTCCATTACTTGTCTGATCTTTTAGGCATTTAAGTTTATGATACTTATCTTCCTGGGTAATTTAAGTTTTAAATCAATCTTTTCTAGAAGTGATTTCACTTTTCTTCCCCTTCCTTTTACTTTTTTAAAACTTATTTATTTTTAGCTGCATGGGGTCTTTGTGGCTGTGCACGGGCTTTCTCTAGTTGGGGCGAGTGGGGGCTACTCTTCATTGTGGTGTGCGGGCTTCTCATCGTGGTGGCTTCTCTTGTTGTGGAGCACGGGCTCTAGGTGCGCGGGCTTCAGTAGTTGCAGCATGTCGGCTCAGTAGTTGCTGCATGTGGGCTCTAGAGTGCGTGGGCTTCAGTAGTTGTGGCATGTGGGCTCAGTAGTTGTGGCGTGCGGGCTCTGGGGTGCATGGGCTTCAGTAGTTGTGGCTCGTGGGCTCTACAGTGCAGGCTCAGTAGTTGTGGCACACGGGCTTAGTTGCTCGGTGGAATGTGGGATCTTCCTGGACCAGGTATCGAACCCGTGTCCCCTGCATTGGCAGGCAGATTCTTAACCACTGCACCACTAGGGAAGTCCCTCCCCTTCCTTTTTAATTCCAGTTCCTCCTCTTCAACCCTACTACTGCTTTCCTAATTAGACTGTTTTGTTCTTTCACATGGCTTACTCATAGTAGAATCCTAACAGACTTCTCTGCCTCTTTCTTATGGAAATCGTCTAATCATCCTCCACACTGATTCTAGAGTGACCTTTTAAAAATTAAAAATTTAATATGACTCTCTGCAGCCTTAAGACTTTGAGTGGCTCACCTGCCTTCTAGATGGCTTCAGACTCCTTAGAACTGATGTGGCTGTAAAATGGTACAGCCACTTTGGAAGACAGTCTAGCAATTCCTCCAAAAGTTAAACGTAAAGTTACCATATTAATCAGTAATTTCACCACGAGTTATATGCCCAAGGGAATTGAAAACATATTTCTAGACAAAAGTGTGTACATGAATGTTGATAACTATTTATAATAGCCAAGAAGTGGAAACAACCCAAATGTCTACTAACTGATGAACAGATAAATGTGAGATATTCACACAGTGGTCCATAAGGAAAAGAATGAAGTATTGTTTTATGCTACGTTACGATGAACCTTGAAAACATTATGCCAAGTGAAAGAAGTCAGACTTGTAAGGCCCTTTGTAAGGTCATATATTGTATAGTTCAATTTATATGAAATATCCAGTGACAAAAATGGAGTAGTGGTTGCCAGGGGCTGGCAGAAGGGGAAATGGGATGTGACTGCTATTGGATATGGGTTTCTTTTTCAGGGTGATAAAAATGTTCTGGAATTAGATAAGGCTGATGGTTGCAAGCTCTGAATATACTAAAAAATCAGAGCTATAAAGTATAAAGGGTGAATTTTATGCTATGTGAATTATATCTCAAAAAAAAAAATAACAGAGAACTTAACAGATCTAACTTTTGCTAGTCTCTCCAGTCTCATTTCCTTGTACTTGAGTCCTCTCACATCTCTCACCTGTCCCTCTCCCCTTGTGCTAGTGTACTAATCTCCTAACTGCTCTAAGAGTTCTGTGCTTTAGCTCAGTGTTACCCAGTTACACAATTCTGCCAGAAGACTCCTACCTACCCTTCCCTCTCTCTGCCCATCTAGAGAATTCCTAATTTTCCTTCAAGTTTTAGTTCAGATCTCACCTCCTCTAGAATTTCTTCTTACAGACCAGTGCTGGATTACTTACGAGGGGGATTAGGTAGAGTCTCCAGAGCCAGGCAGGAGCACCCTAGAAAATGAAAAGAGATTAACTTGGATGAGTTGATCCAAATTTTGCGGTCAGGAAATCTAGAAAGAAGCTCTTTTAAACTTCAGTGTGCATGTAAGTGTTCATGTTTTATAGTTTTTAATTTTCAGTTTTAAATAAAATATACAGACTGGGTATGGGGAACCATATTTTAAAGCAAACATCATGTCAGAGTCTTAATCCAGTTTTGCTGCCTCCCGAACCCACCCTGTGTAGGCTAGGAGCATCTCCTTTGTGACCCCCCAAGCGCCCTGGACAGTCCTTGTCACCCTGAATAGTAACTGTTTAGTTTTCTGTCTCCCCATCTCCCAAGGCGACTCCTTGGGCATAGCTCTGTCTCTCTTATTTTTCTAGCTATACAAGTGAATCCTAGTAATTCTCCGTAGAAAGTATTGGCAAAATTTGAATAAATGAATAGACATGCTCAGTGATATCAAATGGGAGAGACAGCTTGTTTTTGCTTTATTGACGATCAGAGATCTGAGGAATGTTTAAAGATGCCTTCATTAAAACATAACCTGATCTTTCCTTCTTTCTCTCTCCCCTCCACAAATATCCTCCCTCCCTTCCTCTCTGCCTCTCTCCCTCCTTTTCTCTCTCTCTCTCCACATACACACAAGCACACACGCACACCCTTTAACAAGCTATTTCAAAAGAATAGAATAAAAAAATGTGAGAATTTTCACTTTTCTCAACCTGTGCACCTAAGGAAGGTGTTAGATTTAAGGCCTAAAGGGGTTATTAAAATGGTGCTTTCCCCAACAGATTTTTAAAGTGTTTTCTGTACTTTTCCTTCTCATGTCAGAAATTTCATAAGTTAAAATTCATGTAACATTAACTCCCAGTTTGGATATTTTTCACCATGCAGTACCAAATAGTGGCTGGTTAATGTTTTCTTTTTGAAAAAATGTGATTATACTTAATTATTTAGAAATGATCCCTTACTTTTTTACCTTTGGTTTTTAAAACTGAAAATTATTTCCTGTCCTGTAGTGTCTCATTTCTCAGACCCTGAGACAAAGGTTTGAGAGCGGGTAGCTTATTGAGGAGGCAGAGAACACATGAGTAGGAGTAGGGAAGGCAGTAGAGGGTGTGTGTTAAGCTGGCTACAATTTTGGGTAACTAAAGGTTAATTCTTCTGGGGAAACAGTGGAAGGTCCCGCTGAGAATTATCTATCTAAAAAGCAAGGAAGGGGCTTCCCTGGTGGCGCAGTAGTTGAGAGTCCGCCTGCTGATGCAGGGGACACGGGTTCGTGCCCCGGTCCGGGAGGATCCCACATGCCGCAGAGCGGCTAGGCCCGTGAGCCATGGCCGCTGAGCCTGCGTGTCCGGAGCCTGTGCTCCGCAACGGGAGAGGCCACAACAGTGAGAGGCCCGCGTACCGCAAAAAAAAAAAAAAAGGCAAGGGAGCTGGGGATTACTCCATAGGACTCCTTAGTGGAGGGCTGCTTTCAGCCTGCTGTGCAAGTCCAGTGAAAATCCCCCGGCAGCAAAATAGAAGTGTTGGCAGTTGGAAGTCTGTGGGCATACAGTTGAGTAGTAATGGCCAGGGGACGTGGGTGAGCATCGGCAGAATCCTCTATATATGGAGACGGTGCACCACTGTGAGAGGAGTGCTCAAGTATGAAAAAATCAGAATTTAAGTTAGCCTAATGCAAGTGTTTACTCAACCATTAGATTATGTGCTAAGTACTGTGCTAGGTTATGGGATATGCTGATTTACTTGTTGAGGTGCTTAGCTTTTTAAAGCTCAGCTTCTTTATAAAGGTAACTTATTTTCTTCCTTTCAAAGTTCAGACATAAATGATATGATATTCCTGAAAGTGCTTTGAAATGTTTAAAGCAGTATTTCATATTTATTATTATGGCATTTACCCTGAGAAAGCAGTAGACATGTGGTTAGACCATAAACTTATCTCTTATTAGGGATCCGTTAGCCAGTCAAAAGCTTTTTTTCATAAGGCTGTGTGAAACTGGCCTCCCTGTGCAGTTTGTATAAGATAGTAAATTTACAGGTTCCATGAAGGAATAAGGTACCATGGGAATGGCTATTTTTAGCCAGTTGGCAGTGAAGGCATCCCAGGGAAAGTGGATAAAATGAACCTTAACGTAGTAAGGTAGGAAAGAGCCATGTGGAAATAGGGAATTTATAAAGGAGCAGTATTCAGGAGAGATTAAGTTCAAGAGGCAGTGAAGGTGAGAACCCACTCAGTGCCCTGTTTAAACTTTTGGGCCCATGGGTCGGTCAGGACAGGGTGACATTCTGTCTTTATTGCTAACTAGCTACATAGTGTTTGACTGTTACTTAAGTTTTTGTAGCCTTTCTTTCCTTAACTGTACACTGGGGATCCCAGTACTACCTATACTATAGGATTGTTGTGAGAATATGTTGTAAGGGTCAATGAGGCACATTATGTAAGGCAGTTAGAATAGAGTAAATCTCAGTAACCTCCTCTGTAGCTTTTGGTATCACTGTAGTTTCAGATTACAAGTCTTATTTCCTGAAGCTGCATCTAGTTTCATGCAATGCAAGGTTTCCCAAAGTATATGGAACATTAATCCTACAACATGTGGAAGAAAAAAGGATTACGAAGTTAAAAGAACTTGAGATATCCTGTGGATCATAGATGGACTTCATGGAGAGTGACATTAAGATATTAATAGCTCTGAAAAGTCTGGGAGTAAATAAACCTTTTCGACTTTGTTTAATACTATGTACTTATTCTTGGATCAGTGCCCTCCCCCATATTCACATTGTATATTCTCTGGGAAATGTTAATTTGAAGAGCTTCATGAGGTAGATCAAACAAATTACTGGTACTTATAGATCCCCGTTAATATTGTGAATCTATAATAAATGATAAATAATAAAATATGTTTTGAGATTCTGTATGACTCTGAGCCAGTTTATTAGTTACCCCACATCAATCATTACATGATCTTTCACATATTTCATTCCTCATTTTCTACACAGAACTGTATCACTTGCCCTATGTTTCCTCCTAGGCCTCAGATATGTTCAGAATGATGTTTTTTTGGCCCAACTTGAGATAATTTAAAGAACGTTCCCCAGACAGTTCTGGAAGTTGCCTTCCAAAAATACTTGGAGTAATGCCACCATCATTAAACTAAGCAGATAACTTTCAAGGTGGATGGTTTTAAAAGGGACAGCAGCTACTTGGATGTGTATTTTCTCTGCAGAATGAAAGGTTTGTCATTTTATAGTCATGTAAGGAGTGCTGAGTTCCTACTATGTGCTTGTCCCTGTGGTAGATATAGTTGACTTTGGGCAGACATTCATAGTCTAATGCGGGAAAATAAATGTTCAAAATGAACCATTATGGAAGAGGTTAAATAGAGTCATAGAGGGATCCAAGTGTTATGAAAGTATGGAGGAGGGGTTTGCCTTGGGGGTCAAAGAATGCTTCATAACATCAAGGATACTTACGATAACCCTTGACTACCATGTGAACAATAGAGAGAGGATATTCCAGGCTGAGAGTAGTAAATGTACACAGGCCCAGAGATGGGAAAAGGGTGGGGAACTGCAGCCACGTGAGTGCAAGTGGAGTGTAGGCTTCTCAAAGGAAAGTGGAAGGTGATGAAGCCAGATGGAGTTCTGACTGTGAAGGCCTTGTAAGTTCTGGGGGATGGAGTTTGGAGTTCATCCCCTAGCTGGTGGAGCACAACTGGTAGACTATTAGAGATGGCCATAGTCGTAATTTTAAAAAGATTGTTTTGGTAGCACTGTGCAGTTGAGTTGGAATAAGAGAGACAGGAGCAAGGAGCCTCAGAGGCCAGAGGCTCTGGCCTCTGGCTCAGGCAAGAATGAGTCTAAACTAAGGTAGCAGAAGTCAAGATGGGGAAAAGGGAACAGCTTTGAAAGATATTTAGGAGATGAGGAGGTAGACTGTCATGAATGACTGGATAAGAAGAATAAGGGGAAGAGGAAATCTGGGATTCTCTCAGAGGGGACAGGGTTGGATATTGGCATCATTCAGTGTGATTGGCATTCAGGAGAGAAATGCATGTTGGGGGACACTTACTGAGTTCTGTTCTATGCTTGTTGCATTTGAAATGCTTATTGGTTATTTATTTGTGCCTTTATTGATTCCTGGAGTAATTACTCTGTGCTAGATAATGTGGTAGACTCTGAGGATAAGGCAAGAAAAAAAGGCACAATGTTCCACGTGCCTGTGAATCTCACAGCCTAGTGAGAGAGACAGACATAAACAAATAATTACTCAACTAATTACTTAATTTGTAAGCAAATAAGAAGGGGCCCTAACTCATAAGGCAGTGTGGAGTCCATTCTGGAGCTTATTAGCAGAACAGTCCGGTCTGTGATAGAGATTTGGGGGTCATTGGTGAATAGTTGGTAACTGAAGCCATTTGATTGCCTAGACTAGGTTTGCAGTATGAGCAGGAAAGGGGACTGAGGTTAGAATAGCATGAACATTTAAGGGGGATGGTGGATGACTAAAGTGCTAAATTCTGGAAAGGATGGCAGAGTAGTTGAAAGGCTGGGAAGGGGTTGGGACTGTGGCAGAGAGGTCAAATAAGATAGGTATGCAAAGGTTCCCTGGCTTTGGAACTGCAAGTCCATGTTGGCTGTAGCAAGACCAGGTACAGTAGAGTAGAAGGTGCGCAAGCCATGTTTTCATGCAGCAGTGTGCTGGAGCTGGTGGCTTACACTGGTTTGTGAGAGCCAGATAGTTAACTTTTCAGGAATTGTACAAGCTGGTTGTTAAACATAGGCATTATTTAAAATTAAATTATGTATGCTTACAATTAAATAAATTATATTAAAAATAAATGTAACAAATATGCAAAACTCATACTCCTTAATTATTTTACTACATTTTCCTATTATCTATGCTCCTAAGTTTACTTAGGTCTATTTTATCTGAATGGTGGATATGCTATATATAATGGTGTGCCAGTGCATATCTCTTCTGAAGTTTGTGTTTGTTGATTCACTTTAGTATCTTGAAATTAGCCCTAGTGAGAGTATTTACACCATAGAAATTGGCAAATGTTACAAATCAGAGATTTTGTTTTGTTGATTTTCTAGATTTGAAGTGATGGAGATATTGCTAATGCAGACTAAACTTAAAAGTATGTTGAAGATGTAGCAATTATATTGTAAATGGCACAGAAAATTGAGGAAATGGTATTCCACATATTCTCCAAATACATAAACTATTATCCAGTTCATCAAAGAAGTTGCTCCCATTATGGATGAGCAAGAGAAGTTTTGACATACATATTCATTGTTTCACTTTTCTCTTACTTATTAATACAAAAGAAAATATCAACTAACATTCATGTCAGAATGTACCAGATTTGGTAAATATCAATGAAAGCATTTTATAAGAAACAGTTGGCTATATGGAATTTACAGTAAAGAATATTGTATATTTTATTATTATGTGTAAATTGTGTGCTTTATATTACTAAAATTTATAATAAACATAAATGTATATAGGTACATACATACATACATACACACGTATTTATGTTACGAGAGCTGATTGATAAACATTTACTGGCACACAATGGCTGTACACAGGGGATGTGTGGAATCAGGTGGAATCTACTCTTCAAAAAGCTTGGCCGAGAAGGGACATTCCCTCAGTACTAGGTTATAAGCAGCCAGAAGACATTTGCAGGCTTGTGGACTTCTTTTGTTTCATTTTGTTTGTGTCTTTACTTGAATGGATTTATAGCCCTAAAGAGAGGAGCCAGTAGAGAGGAAGAGATTGATGGTGCAGAACAAGATAAAAGTAAATGTTGGCAAATGAAACAACAGACAAAGGATTAATCTTTAAAATCTACAAACAGCTCATGAAGCTCAACATCAAAAAAACAAACAATCCAATCAAAAAATGGGTGGAAGACCTAAATAGACATTTCACCAAGGAATACAGATGGAAGAGATTGATGGTGCAGAACAAGATAAAAGTAAATGTTGGCAAATGAAACAACAGACAAAGGATTAATCTTTAAAATCTACAAACAGCTCATGAAGCTCAACATCAAAAAAACAAACAATCCAATCAAAAAATGGGTGGAAGACCTAAATAGACATTTCACCAAGGATGACATACAGATGGCCAAGAGGCACATGAAAAGATGCTCAACATCACTAATTATTAGAGAAATGCAAATCAAAACTACAATGAGGTATCACCTCCTGTTGGTCAGAATGGCCATTATCAAAAAATCTAGAAACAATAAATGCTGGAAAGGGTGTGGTGAAAAGGGAACCCTCCTACACTGTTGGTGGGAATGTAAACTGATACAACCACTATGGAAAAGAGTATGGAGGTTCCTTAAAAAACTAAAAGTAGAACTACCATATGGCCCAGCAATCCCACTACTGGGCATATACCCTGAGAAAACCATAACTCAAAAAGAGACATGTACCACAATGTTCACTGCAGCACTATTTACAATAGCCAGGACATGGAACCAACCTAGATGTCCATCGACAGATGAATGGATAAAGAAGATGTGGCACATATATACAATGGAATATTACTCAGCCATAAAAAGAAATGAAATTGAGTTATTTGTAGTGAGGTGTCTTGTCATACAGAGTGAAGTAAGTCAGAAAGAGCTAAACAAATACTCTATGCTAACGCATATATATGGGATCTAAAAAAAAAAATGGTACTGATGAACCTGGTTGCATGGCAGGAATAAAGATGTAGACATAGAGAATGGACTTGAGGACACGGGGTGGGAGGGGGAAGCTGGGACAAAGTGAGAGTAGCATTGACACTACCAAATGTAAAATAGATATGTAGTGGGAAGCAGCTGTATAGCACAGGGAGATCAGCTCTGTGCTTTGCAGTGGCCTAGAGGGGTGGGATAGGGAGGGTGGGAGGGAGGCTTAAGAGGGTGGGGATATGGTGACATGTATGCATATGGCTGATTCACTTCGTGTACAATAGAAACTAACATGGTATTGTGAAGCAATTATACTCCAGTAAAGATCAATTTTTAAAAAAAGTAAATGTTGGAAGAAGGTGACAAAGAAATGGTAGGAAATAAGATGCAGACCATTGTGGGAAAATTAACCTTGAGCACAGGGAGGATGCCTATTCCTGTAAGGATGAGGAATGATTGCAGAAGATGTGGTAAATTCAAGTACACGGACATTAAAGTCATTTACATCAGTGAAGTGTAATTTAAGAAGTGGGCAGGATGAGCTCAAGAAATGAAACTCAGAAAGGTATTTGTTAATTTCTGAATAAATTATAGAATAAGAGGTGAATACTGTGATTGACCAGGGCAAGTTTTTATACTGATTTAATCTCTGAAATATTGTGTTGCATTTTCAGTCTTTTTTTCCAGGTGGAAAGATTTAAATAAAAGTGAGAGACAATTTAAAGGCACCTCATGTATTTAAATGCCAAATATTATTTGTTTTACTGAGCCCTGCAATGTAGTCCTACATTTCCATGGACACGGGTTGAGTTTCTACAAGATGATCAGAAATGGGGAATCATTTGAGGTTGACTAAACTGCATTCATTGCATGCATGGATAGTTTGAACACAAGGTAAAATGTTACCCAGACTGCTGAAGAAAACAAGACTTATTTTGGAACATGACTTTTTTCAGCATTATAATTTATGACTTTTTCACTTGGATTCTTTCTTTTAACACACTCATATTTATATATATGCCTCAATCAAAGAAATGCATAACATTTTGCTTACACAGCCTCAGTTTTATTAGTTTTCCACCATTAAAGTTTACGGTCCTGGGCTTCCCTGGTGGCGCAGTGGTTGAGAGTCCACCTGCCGATGCAGGGGACACGGGTTCGTGCCCCGGTCCAGGAAGATCTCACATGCCGCGGAGCGGCTGGGCCCGTGGGCCATGGCCGCTGAGCCTGCGCATCCGGAGCCTGTGCTCCGCAACGGGAGAGGCCACAACAGTGAGAGGCCCACGTACCGAAAAAAAAAAAAATTTACAGTCCTTATTTTTCTGTCAATTGAAATGCAATAAAATAAAGAACTATTTTATATTTCATAGTACTTTAACAACTCAAGTCTTTTCATATGTTTTCTCAAAATATATTAATTATCCTAAATATTCAGAAGTACTGGTACTGATTATGCTAAATAAGGGTATTAGTATTGCATGCACCTGGCTCTCAGTTGCCATTATAGCTGTCATTTTTGAGCCTAACAACTGTGGTTACTGCCCTTGCAGTTTAAAAGCACCTCATCCATCTGGTTGAGGATTTCAAGGCCTTAGCCTTGACTTCTGGAAGCATAATGCCTCACTCTGTGTTCATGTTGTTAGGATTAGAACACTGTTGTAGCCCTGCTCAGACAGCCGGTTTTGTGTGTGTTGATTGCTTCATGGTTGCAAGGTGCTACTGCTGGCCTAAGTGTCATGTTCATGTTCAAGGTGGAAAAAGGGGTGGGGGACAGGGGAGGGGCAGCATCAGGCAATGAGTGTGTCCTGTTAAATCATGAAAGCAAAAGCTTCAGAGACACTTCCTTTAAAGTTCTACTTAGACCTTATTGGCCACCCCTAGGCACAGGAGAGTCTGGAAAGTGAATATTTATTTAGCTTTCCAACATCTGTAGTGCGAGACAGCAAAGAAGTTAGTAGAGAATGGCTTTGGTTGGCTCATTGACAGCGTTTGCCAAAGGGGAGGATCTCAAGTCCTGTCTAGAGCCAACTGTTGCATTTCTTTTACTTATCAATTTAAGGCTGTCTCACCTAGAAAGCAGCCTTTTTAGTCTCCTTCCCTGCAGGCTTGGGAGAAGTGTTGTTGGCCTCCATCTAGGCTTTACTTTGGTAAAGTTTGGTAGGTTATGAGATACTCCGTTCTGGAGGAGAGGGTCCATTCTTCAGTGTCAGTCTGGATAGAGCAGTCCAGGAAATAAGATACAGCCCTGGAATTGAAAGGGTACCAATGTTAACAGCATCTCAGTACCAAGCATGGCTGCTGTGAAGGCTCCTGTGA
>NW_006789959.1:769063-776354 GCF_000442215.2 Lipotes vexillifer | reverse complement strand
GCAGGAAGAAAATAATCTGAGAATCTGCCTGATAATACTTTTTGCATCTGAATGGTTTAAACAAGTAGAGCTGCATACGTTACCGGGTTATTTTCTGGTTGGTGTGGGACTGTACATCAAGACTTCCTGTTTGAAGTGTTAGTTTCTTTCTTTGCAGCTAAAAATGTTAGAAAAGAATGAAGTTTAAGTAAACTGTTTATTTGTAGACTGCTTGGGGGCACTGAGAATGATTCTGAAGTGAATATACTTCTAAAACCCATGTCTAGATCAATCTGGCTATTCACAACTGCAAAACTATTCACAACGGCAAAAATAAAATATTTCTGACCCTCTAGGGTGTAGAATAATTCTTTGTTTTGGATTTTTGAGAAGAATTTTTTTTTTTTTTTTTTCTTGCGTTATGCGGGCCTCTCACTGTTGTGGCCTCTCCCATTTGCGGAGCACAGGCTCCGGACGCGCAGGCTCAGTGGCCATGGCTCACGGGCCCAGCCGCTCCGCGGCATGTGGGATCTTCCCGAAACGGGGCACGAACCCGCGTCTCCTGCATCGGCAGGCGGACTCTCAAGCACTGCGCCACCAGGGAAGCCCGAGAAGAATTTTTAAATGACAAAAAATTTGCCGTGCACATAAATGAAAAGCCAATTATTAAATTATTTACAAAGTTGAATTCCACCATGAAGATATAATGAGATATATATTTTTTCTGAGATCTTATTGTATTCCAGTATTGGACTAAGAGATTCATGTGTATTGTCTTATATCCTTGAAGTACGTCCTTACTATTATTTTCTCCTTTTGAAGGATCTGATGTTCATAGAGGTTAGGTTACTTGCCCAAGGTTTCAATGCCAGTAATTCACAGCAGCTGTGATTTAAAACCAGGCAGTTTTCCATACCTGCCAGGTATGGATCTGTGCTCTTAATAAGTAGGCTCTATGCTAAAGATTTTATAGTCATTTCACCTATTATTCATTAAAATTCTAGACGTTGGTACTAATATCATCATACCTGTTTTACAGTTGAGAACACTGAGCAGTTCACTAACTGTCTCAGTTTTTCACAGCTTCCAAGGCATGGGTTCCAACCCTGGCAGTCTGACCTGACTCCATGTGAACCCTAAGCTCTTCACTACACTGCTTGTATGTAGTAAGTCACGTGTTTGACTTGTATCTCTGTAGTTTTCTATAAACTGTAATGTTTATTTCTAAAAAGAAAATTTCATCCACATTGTAAAATTCCAGAAAAGCCTTCTGGTGTTTCTCAATGGTTTCATGCTGGGAGACAACTTTCTTCTGCCAGATCAAATTTGGTAGCTATTTTTCTGGTGTATGTTAATGAACATTTGATATGGATTGCTTTGTGTCTTGCACATATGACCAGAGCTTAGATTAGTTCATTTTTAGATGACTGAGTAAATTTTAAAAATCAAAATTAACTAAACTTATATTAGGAAGATTCCAGGCTGAGAAAATTTGACACAAAAATTCAGCAATGATGAAAGATTATGCCTACAGGAAAAGTTACGATTTATGTAACTTGCTGATGTTTTATGATAAGGGAAAAGCAGTCATTTTTATTCTTCAAATATCATTTTGCTTAAAGGATATTAATAGAAAGTAGTATGCACTTCCTTATACTGTGGATTGTGATAGGAAAGAAAATGTGATTGCTATTCAGTCTCAAAAAATAATCTACTTCATTACAGAAACATTCATATTATATTATAGTTCATTCTGTATCAAAGTAGTGCTTTGATTTTGATTCAAATGTATGTAAAATAAAATATAATAAAAAATTGGTACATGAAAAAAATCAACTCTATATTATTCCAGGCACATTTCATCACCGAACTCCCTTTCACCCAAATTCAGTGCTATATTTTATAGTAATTGACTTACAGGAGAAAGATCTGTGACTTATATCTTGCTGCATGACCTTGGGGAAAATTGGCTTAAATGTATGAAAGGATATTTCAGGCACTGACTCAGACTAAATAAATGTGCTAAATTTGATACAGTGAGTGGGAAATTTTTCTCACCACATGGAACCACTAATGAGCTTGGGAAGTAAACATGGTTAAGTAGACATAGTTGCCTTTTTGTTACAGTAATTCTGAATTGGCCCATTAGCATAAGTATCATTTCAGTAAATTTTACAATTGTAGCTTTAGGTCTGACCAAAAAAAAAGAAAAGTCTACAAATGACAGAGCTATTGTGAGTTGGATTATGTTCCCCTAAAACATATGTTCAAGTCCTAACCCCTGGTACCTGTGAAAGTGACCTTATTTAGAAAAAGGGTCATTGTAGATATAATCAAGTTAAGATGAGGTCATACTGGAGTAAGGTGGACCATTAATCCAATATGATTAGTGTCATTATATGGGGAAAAGAGAGAGACACACAGGGAGAACACCTGTGACAACAGAACTAGCGATGACGTGATGCAGCAGCAAGCCAAGGAGTGCTAAGGATTGCCAACCACCAGCAGAAGCTAGGGAGAGGCAAGGAGGGAGTCTCCCTAGAGTCTCAGAGGGAGCATGGCCTTGCTGACACCTTGATTTCAGACGTCTAGCGTCTGGAACTGTGAGAGAAGAAATATCCGCTGTTGTCAGCCATTTAGTCTATAGTGGTTACCGTAGCCCCAGGAAACTGATAACGAGAGGTAGCAGTAGAGCAGTGATGGAGAGTCAGTGGTAGTCCTCTGTGGATTTGCTCTTTCTCCTGTAGCTCGATATCTTCCTTCCTCTCCCCATGTTATCATCATAAACATCAGAAAATTGGGTTCTGTTTCTTCCTCCATCACATACCTTTGCAACATTAATCTCTGTGGGTCTCATTTGCTTCATTGGTGGAGAGAGGATCTCAGACCCTTCTGAATAATGACAGCCAACATTTATGAGAATTTTGCCCATCTAGACCCAGGGCTCAGTGCCTAACATGCATGGTTTTATTTACTTCTCATAAGAATTCTATGAGGAATATATTATTATCCCTACTTTACAAATGAACCAAATAATGACATTTCTCTGTGACTCCTCACTTTTTCTTGTCCCCTCAGAGACTTGAACATGACAGTCAGAGCTGAAAAAGTGTTAGTATTCACGTTTCCTTGATGGGAAAGGTAAAAACAGATACCTAACGACTTAATCTGAGTAGAAGAGGGTGAAAGCCATTGGAAAGGGATGTTACAATCACTTTGGCCATTTCACACTTTCTCCACGTGCAGGGTGTTTCTTTTAAAAATTCTCTTGTTATATTTGACCCCTTTTTCTTACTAACAAAATCTTAGTATAGTTTTTTTCTAGCTCACTTGAAAATTTTCATTATTGGAACTATTTCAAGTTAGGGTGTAATAGAGGAGCTTAATGATATAACTGCCATTATTGATATTCACTCTGTCTTAGACACTACATTGTGTACAGCAGCCTATGAGTTAGGTGATATTGTTATTCCACAGCGTACAGACTGAGGAATAGGAAAGTAACTTGGTCAAAATTACTGGTCTTCAAGTTCTGTTTTTTTTGGTGTCCAGAGTCTATTTTTGTATGTTTCTGTTAGAGAAGGTCATTAACACACAGACATGGACTAATTTATCAGATTAACTTGGAAGCTAGGCGTCTGGGCTCTAAGAGGTACTGGCCAAAGTAGGTAAGTATGGGAAGTCTGGAAATATCTGAAAAATGGTATGCTGAGTGGAGTAGCTTAGGCTTGAGGATGGGGCACAACATGAGGACAGCAGGTGTATCAGCATAGAGATATCAAAGATGAACTTGGCTTCTTTCAGAATATTTAATCTAAAGCTCTTCTGGAATAAGACTGATTTATCCTTAGTTACCATAATTAAGGGCAGGCAAAAATTCAATATTTTCTGCTTAGCTTTTGGTTGCCTACATTCTCCCATTCAAGGATATGGTGACAAACATTATACTCTACCCCTAACATGGACGTTTTAGTAAATGGTGGGTTACAACCTGATAATAGAAAAGATGTTACAGTTGAAATTAGAGTGCATAAGTCCATTCCATGCCATTTCCTTGGAAGGCACAGACACTGTATCACATGCCTTTAATATTAAAAATTCTTAGAAAATACAGCAAGCAGTAGCCTTTGAGTAGGTCTTAGAGGCAAAACTGATCTGACCAAGCAATGTGCATTGGTTAAGTGAAGTATGAAAGACTGTCTGTTCTATCTCAGCTGAGGGTGTTTGCCATCGAAAATGTTTGTTATGGCACAGTAGAGAGACTGAAGCTACCGGTTTCTTGCTACCCAAACTTGCCTTGGTTAAATTTGTCTTCTGTCTTCTAGACCCTAGAGAGCTGTCAGTCTTCTGAAGAACTGGGCAGTATAGTGTAGGAAACAGGAAGAGAGTTTGAGGAGCTTAGCTAGTTTACCAGAAGCATTTACTGGGAAAATGTACTTGGACAGTAAATAGACACTGGAAAGTCTGACTGTCTGATTTGGATTTCTCCATATACCTGTCATGGTGAAGTGAAATATCTGTTGGACTGGGAGTAAGTATGTCAGTATTTTGGTCACACCTCTGTACAAATTAACACTAGGACTGGCAAGTGGTGCTTTGTGGCAATAGCTTTCTTCATGTGTCAAAGCTGTGGAGTTTTTACATTCCCTTTAACTTCCCCCAAATTCCTTGTCAACTTAGAGAAAACCATAGGGGTCATATTGAGAATGTGTTTTATCAAGTATTGATCAACCCAGTGGATGTTTCCCATGAACTTGCTATGCTTGCCATCTTTGCCACCAAAGAACATTTTCCTGGGTAATATATGGGAAGTTGGAAATGCAAATGATACCACAATTTTTATCTGGAAACCAAAATCTAATGGATAATGATAATGTTGACTGCTGCTATTAAGTAAGTAAGCATTTATTATGGGCCAGATAATTCGCTGATACTCCACAGGGGAAGGCTTTGCCCCCCTGCCCGCCCCCCAGGGACATTTGGCAATGTCTGGAGACATTATGGGTTATCACAATAGAAGAGAGGAGTGCTACTGGCATCTAGTGGGCAGAGGCCAGGGATGCTGCTAAACCTCCTACAAAGCACAGGATAGGCCCCCACAGCAAAGAATTATCTGGACCCAAATTGCCAGTAGTGCCAAGGCTGAGAACTCTGCTTTAGAGCCAGTGTCTTATTTAATTTATATACATGGTGATCATAGAAGATTTAAGCCTGTCTTACAGCTGAAGTTCAAAACGGTTGAGTTAATTTCTTAATGTTCATTAGCCAGCATTCCATTTCAGCGTCTAACGTTCAATCTTCTTAAACTAAGAGGCGGCACCCAAACACAAACCCTTTTTTCCCCCCTGTGATGGGAAGTGTCCTTCACCTCAGCCTCTTAATCTTTAATATGAGAACATTTCCTGTCCTTTGCCTAGAAGTCTGTAGTAATATATTTGGGTTGGAGGTAAGGTAGTAGGGAGGAAAGATGGGGGGTTTAGAGATTTTCAAAAAGTTGAGGTATTATACTTAAATGTAATATTTTTGGCAAAAATCTGTAGTCATAAGCAGTGTGGGTGAAATACAAAATGTATATTTAGAGTTTAGTGTTGCTCATACATATGCATTGTTTTTAGATTAAGAATGAGAGCTTTTAGTTTTTGCTTCTCTTTGTATCTTTCAAAAGCAATTTGATTTGCTCTTCTCTTGGGCGTGGTGGTGATTTGTAGATAGAGCTGGTTGTTAAGGAATCGAAGGCTCTTTGTGGGCACTTAAGGATGAGAGTTTACTTCCATGCAGGCAGTAAGGTAGATTGTGGGTGTTTGGACTTAAAGCATAATAGCAGGTATGAGAGATGTGAGCAAGGCCAAATTGCACTTTGGGGGAAGAAGTGTGGCGAGCCCAATGAGGAAACTATGCTTTATTTACTTCTCTGGTCACTGATAAATCTCAATTTTGGGATAAAGTCTGACAGATAAATAGGTTACTGGAGTGTAAGAGGTGGGGAAAGTTAATTTAAATTATTTTATTTGAAAACTTACATTTTATGAGTGGGAAGTGTGGCTTAGGAAAATTGACAAGACTCATTCCTCTATAATATCAATTTCTTACCAAAATACTACATTGCCCTTTGAATAGTCTTTAGGGACTGTACACTGAAAAACATAGACAGCTGCCCTGGGTAGGGTTGCACTTGTCGCAGAGTTTTACACTTGCACAGAGGGTCAGGTTTTATTCTGGAAGACTTGTGGCAGCAGCTTCATTTGCTTTGCAGGATAATCACATAGAACAAAGGCACCTCTTTGGTTTACCTGGTGTTCATTCTGACAGTTGGTAGATTTAATAAACAGAGGAAGGACAAGACATGCAGCCAATGTAAGGAGAGTACTGGAACAGTATGCACGTTACACCTTGAAATTATCTGTAGAGCGTTGAAAAGAGACAGCTTCTAATCAGCATCCCAAAACTGAACATTTTCAGGGAGCAATACACAGAGATATGCTCAGTGTGGCAGTCAAGTTAACTGAAAGAATGAATTCCAGCTTTTCAGTGTTAATTTCAACACATTAAGAACACTGAGGTCTAATCTTTACTGCCTTATGTTAGCTACAGACATCATTATTTTCACAGGCATTCAGTGATCACTGCAAGTTATTTTTAAGTAAAAAAAATAGTTGTGCTGAGAATAGTTTAGGACACTCTGAAATTTAATAGTTCACAAGGAAAAGATGAGGAGATCTTGAGGTAAAGATGACATTCTCTGAATCATGTCAAACCTTGATTTGAATTGAAATTGTTAATTTGCTTCTTTTTCACCCTTTTAATGAAACAGAGTTACCCCTGTGTTTCTTCAACATGCTGATTTCCCAGAAAGCCAACATCTAGATCCATGGTTTCAGCAGAATTTAAATATAAGTTACAGTCACTGCGGTATTGAAAAGTCCCCATAGCAATGAATCATAATATTTTATGTAAGGCAGAGAGAAATGTTAATTCATTTTCACATAC
This sequence comes from Lipotes vexillifer, assembly GCF_000442215.2. NCBI lineage: Eukaryota > Metazoa > Chordata > Mammalia > Artiodactyla > Lipotidae > Lipotes > Lipotes vexillifer. The sequence continues at coordinate 769,388 of NW_006789959.1, read as the reverse complement.
AGTTGAAAGATTATGTTAGACTTGATTTTCTTTAGACACCATATGCGTATTTACCAGTAGAATAAACTCTGGTTGTCAGTTATGTGTGTAGGTTGGAGAGAATTTGGATATGTTCGAGGGCAGTATTCTTGCAGGGGGAGAAGAGGATAGAAAGTAATGGAATTGACACTGAGCGCTTGCTAGTTTTCAGGCATTGCACTGGGCAATGCTATATGTAAACATCACAACAGCTCTGGGACCTAGATGGTATTATTTTCACTTTACATTTGAGGAAATAGAGACAACAAGCTACAATAACTAGGAAGTACTTTTTTTTTTTTTTTTT
>NW_006789959.1:758567-768527 GCF_000442215.2 Lipotes vexillifer | reverse complement strand
TGTATATACCTACATATTGGTTTAGCGATTTTTTTTTTTTTCTTTTTAAATTTCTCTTTTATGGGGGCATGGGACAAATTTTTTTTTTTTTTTTTTTTTAACTATACTCTGATCCAGCTCTAGTATCTGGACCAAAAATTGGAGATTTGTGGGGAGTGGGGGTCGAGTTATAGTTGTTGGTTGACTTGAACACAAAACTCTAAGGATTTGGATTCACTCTTAAATACAAAAATCTCTGCTGTTTTTTTTTTTTTTTTCACTTGGGGGGGAAGACTTTCATGCACTCATTCAAATTACTGCTTGAAGTATTTCCCAGTGTCCCTAAAGACACAATGGTTACAGTGACAGATTTTGGTACAGTGAGCACTATTTAATTTGTAAGGTAACCTCCTCCTCCAACAGAAAATTACTTTAAAATAGAGTCTGGTATTTTATCTTAGTTCTGATTATGCACTGTTATTTGGTACTGCAAGAAGTCAAGACCCCTTTTTATTCAGAGATATTTTATCCAAAATGGCAAAGGGACATTGACCAATTTAAATCCGCAGTCCAAATGTGATTTTTGCAGCTAGCTCACTTTCATCCCTGTGTATTTTAATTGTAAATAAGTACACAGCCCCCCAATTTAAAATAGGTTGCATTCAAAAGTTCAGTTCGAGCAGAGTTGTTTGGAGTTTGAAACATTTTTCCATAGAAACAATGTTAGGTTTCCAGGCCAACCCACAAAAGCCTATTTAAACCATATTGTACAGTTTCTGCTCTAAAATCATCATGGGGCCCACACAACATATATAATAATATTTCTATTATGGTAAATGCATTTGGAGTTTGGCTTGGAATAGACTAGAGCTTCTAGCTCTCTCGGGGAGAGCTGGGCACTTCAAGTCCTCCTGCTATCTTGGCAATGAGAACCAGCATTTTTTCTTATGGTGCTGTCTATAGTGCCCGTGACCTGGGGTGGAGACTAAGGCAGGATGGGGGTGAAGTAGGGAGCACTTCATGTATCCATCTTTCAAGGGTGGATACATGATTCAACATGCTTTTTGGCTCCAAACAGGAGCCTACTCAATTTGAATATAAGGTTTATTCTCTCACACAAGAAGTCTGGAATAAGCAGTTTCAACATTGGTTGATTCAACAGCTCAGTGACATCAAGGCTCTAGGTTAGGTTAGGTTCTTGGAAACCTGTATAACCCCACAGTCATAAGATATCCACTGAGGCACAAGAATCTTGTCCTTGTGTAACAAACTTTGAAAGGTGAAAGAATAAGGAGTGATCTCTTAATCTTATTAAGTAGGAAACTATCTCCCAGAAGGCCCTTTCCTGGGCGTATTTCCCTTTACATACCATTGGCCAGAACTCTGCGTCAGAAGTCTGCTTCTAAACCAATCACAGGCCACCAAAAATCAGATTGTTAGAACTGGCTTAGAGTCTAAGCCTTAGGATGAGTTGTAGTTCATGTTGTAGGGTGTGAGGCAGATGCCCATCTCCTCTGAGCATGTTGCCAAGCTCATCTGAAGATCTGCTGACATAGAAGAAGGTGGAATGTCTGTTGGGTGAACGTTATCCACGTCTTCTGCATTGTCTGCCGCTAGGGAGCAATGGCCTGGGTTAAGGGGAAGGTCATAAAATCCAAAGTTTTGTTTTAGCTCGCTCTAGCCAGCTGAGAAGTCATGTGATTCCTCCCTCAACTGTAGTTTCTATAAAAGAAGCAGGTAGGATAGATTCATTTATTCTTCAGCTTATTCACTCAAGAAATGTTTATTGGGCAACTTCTTTTTACAAGCAGTATTTTGGGCATAGATAACTTGATTGATATTTTCTAATTTTTTTTTTCCCAATACTGTCAGCAGTAGAGGAAATAGATGGTGATGGTGGTGGTGGTGGTGTGGAGGGACCTTCTTTATTTTACCTCGTTTTTTCTCTTACACCTGCAGGGGAAATTAAAAGTGCATGAAGAGCATACTAGTGCTTCCTGGAATCCAGAGTACAGAAGTAGGATCTACTTATATTTCAGAGAAATATCCAGGTTTGGTGAGGAAGAAAGAGAAAAGTATGTTGGAGGAGATTGACTGGTGGCTTAGAACAGCTGCAGGGGTACTGAGGTTACCCTTCCATCTTCTAGCCTGGGTCCCAGCCATGTCCATCCCTGCCACCTGGGACACTGCCCCGGCCTGGGATCAGAGACTGGGAAGGGAAAGGGCTGTGCAGGCAACATCAGACTGTGGGTAATGAGGAAAGGGAGAAGGCAGAGAAATCCTCTGCAGAGAGAATAGCAGAAATCCTGCTGCAACCTGAGCTTCTGGGTCTTTCCTGAAAGTCCATTTTCTAAGGGAAAGTATACGTATAATCAAATGTAGCAATAATACTGGCTCATGATAAATATGCTTTGTTTTTTAAGCGATGATAAAATACATCACAAAGTACTACAGTGATTTCAATGGCTATCCTTTGGAATTCTAGTGGAACCTTTTAGAATAGTGTAGATAGTAAAGGGTTACAGTTCATGTTATCTACCTACTTATCAGGAGTTGGCATACTTTTTCTGCAAAGGACAAGAAAGTAAATATTTTAGCCTTTGTGGGCCATATGGCTTGTGTTCTAAGTATTCCATTCTGCTGCCGCATCACAAAAGCACCATTTAGGTAAACAAATGGGCGTGGCTGTGTTCCAATGAAACTTTATTTATGGACAACTTCCTTCTATTTCCTTCAATTTCACATAATTTTAATGTCATGAAATACTGTTTTTTTAATATTTTTCAACCATTTAAAAGTGGGAAAGCCACTCTCACCTTGTGGGCCATGGTAAGAGAGGCCAAGGGTCAGATTTTTCTCTTGGGCCGTAATTTGTGGACTCCTGGTCTGATTCTCATCTGTTATCTGTCTGTCTACCTATCTGTCTTCCTTCTTTCCTCTTTTATCAGTGAGCAAGAATCTGATTCCATTCAATTGTATACAAAGAATTCTTATTCATGTGGTCAGCTACTCTAAACACTTATAAAGGAGGAGACTAACTGATTTATAGGATCTCTAGTATTGATTCACTTCTGTTTTCTGTGGTTGAACATGTACAAGCTTTAAATATTATCATTATTATTGTAAAAATAATATATTTAGCATTCTTATAACCAGTTTGAAGTAATTCCTTTGTAAAAGATCCTTAAGGATGTAACTTTCGTCTTACAATAAATGATTTTGGATCTTGTTGAGACTTAAAAACCACAGGTGAATGGTAGTGTCACGTCAATTTTTACATCCTCAGTAGGGCACTTGTGTTTTCCGAGGCAGACAGGCAAGACCTGGATGGCTGTGTGTTACTGTTTATGATCCTTATCCTTTACTGCAAATCGAGTGTTTATTCCACTCCTGAACTTAATTAGCAGCTAAGAGCTTTGTGCTTTGTATTTTAAGGAAGCATGTGATTTGTTCATTAGTTCAAAAGCAGATTAATTATTATATCTTTAGTCACCATCTGTAAACACATCTATATTGGTGAGCTCTCTCCTGCTGAGTTACCTTGAAATGCCCTGTGGTGCTTTATTAGCTTTCAATTCTGTGTTTATTACAGTTGGCTGGAGACTTTTCAATTTAGTTTATTGGCCACAGAAAGTCCAGTCCTTCTGTGGAGACTACCAATTTCTGAGGGTGAGAGATTTATTAATGTTGGCTATCAATTTCCTATAAACATTTTTCCCCAAGTCACACTATGTTTTGGTTTGGATTAAAGATATTAGTAGTTCGATTATAAGCCAAGGTTTTAAGCACCTTATGTGCTGTCTAGGTTCAAGGAGGAGCAATTGGGAATAAAATTAGTAACCTGGATAAAAAAATGTCTTCTGAATCCAACCAAGTCAACCCTGTACAGAATTCTTAAGTACATGATGGCAAGCAGAGAAATGAACAGTTATTGATGCATTGGCACTTTAATATTATTTAATTTTGGTGTTGCAGTAACACTTTCGAGTTCCAGGCAGTTTTCAGAGAATTTAAAGAGCTTGCCTAAGGTCAGTGGTGGAGCTGGGGTGTGAACCAAAGTTATATGATGTGTGAGTTTATGTTCCTCTTCACCAGTGTCTAGGTTGCCAGGCAAAATACAGGATTCTCAATTAAATTGGAATTTTTTCATATCAACAAATAATGTTTTAGCTACAAGTATGTCTCAAATATTGCATGGGACATATTTATACTGCAAATATTTGTTGTTTATTTGAAAATTAAATTTATTTGGGCATCCTGTATTATCATTATTATTCTTTGCTAAATCTGGCAACCCTAGTAGTGTCTTCGTCACCTCTGTCCTTCTCAAGGTATTCACACTGTTCAGGGTACCCCACTGTGCTGCTAGCTTTGGTTTATTAACCCTGTCTTACTCTGTTCAGGCTGCTATAACAAAATACCTTAGTAGACTAGGTGGCTTGTAAACAACACGTTTATTTCTCACAGTTCCGGAGGCTGGGAAATCCAAGATCAAGGAGCTGGCCAATTCAGAGTCTGGTGAGCGCTTGCTGTAACCTCCAATGGTGGAAGGGGCTAGGAAACTCTCTGGGGCCTCTTTTACAAGGGCACTAATCCCATTTGTAAAGGCTCTGCCCTCATGATCTAATCACTTCCAAGAGGCCTCACCTCCTAATACCATCATCTTGGGGGTTAGGATTTCAACATATGAATTTTGGAGGAACACAAACATTCAGACCATAGCAAACCCCATTCTTTACTTTTTTAGTTTGAAGTTTACCTGCTCAAGACCATTAAGTGAGAACCTTAATCTCGCTGATTTTCACATCGTCCAGTGACTAATCTGATAAAGTAATTCAGGTAACCTGTTGATCAGACCTAATGGCTTCACACGTTATTTCTTCCAGGTTACATATTTGGTTAACATGACTTGCTGTAGCTAATGCTTTAACATACAGTAACTGCAGAGGCCAGAACATCAGATTCCATGCAAAAGAAAATGGAAATGAGTTTTGAAACTATTCTTTTTGTTATTCTGGTAGTGTGTTTTTTCTTCACAGAACCTGTTTATGATTTTAACTATATTTTTTATTTCATCTAAAATTTGATTATCATAATTGTTAATTTCCTTATGATTCCCAAGTACTTTACATATTTTAAAGACAATTTTGGTGCATTTTCAAAGTAAAGTGTGTTATAAAATACTTTTTAGAATTGTAGTGGATGCTTCAGATTGCTACCAATTTTGAAACTATAATTTCACTTTTAGTAAAGGGTAATGTTGTGCGGTAAATATTTTCTTTCTTGAGCAATCAGAATACAGTGAGAGAAGTTAGTTCTCAGCTTCCAACCGCTTAACTGTATACCAAGGTGGTAATAGATCAGGAGCTTCACAGTGTAGCTAATCCAAGCCAAGTGCCTTATATACTCTGCCAGAACTATAGGACACTTGTATCTTTGCCCCCAGAATCTCAGAGAATGGGCTGGAAAACCACTGGGTATATTAGGGGGGGGTGGTTTTATTATCAAGTTACCATGAAGCATTTAATAGGGGCCCCAAACCGTTTTTGGACCACTGAGCAGAATTGGTGTGTTGTTGACTATACTATGGAACAAGTCATTTCATCTCTCTGTACCTTGGATTTTTCATCTGTAAAATAAAGCAGGGGTGGGACTGCATAAGCTCTGAGGTCTCTGTTACCTTGGTACTGGCTCCAACATGTGCTGAGCCGTTGGAATAGAGGCAGTGGATCTGAGGGGCTGTTCTCCAAGGTCTTTGCAGGCAGTAATGCACTTATATTTGACTACACACAGGGCAGGCATATTCACAGGGTTGAATGGTATGTTTCACCCAAATAATGGAAGTTTAGTAAAATACCTTCTTAATGGGACTTTAATGTGCCATGCCTCTCTTCCCTCAAAATTAATGCATCCTAGTCTTGTTTCTCTTCCCTTGTCCTTCTCTCCCTCCCTCCCTTCTTTTCTCTTAAGTTTAGTAAAATACCTTCTTAATGGGACTTTAATGTGCCATGCCTCTCTTCCCTCAAAATTAATGCATCCTAGTCTTGTTTCTCTTCCCTTTTCCTTCTCTCCCGCCATCCCTTCTTTTCTCTTTCCCTCCTTTGTTCCCTTCCTTATTCCTTCCTTCCTTGCCATTTTAACATGACTTTTAGAGGATAGTCTTCCAGAAATAATACAGTTGTATTTATTGCCTTATCTGGATTTCCAGAGCTCATTTCTCTCCATGTGTTTTCTAATCAGAGAGAAAACAACACAAACACCTAAGCCTTTCAAATGGAGACAGCCCCCAACTTACGATGGTTTGATTTTTGATTTTTTGACTTTACCATGGTGTGAAAGAGATACGTATTCTGTAGAAAGCATACTTCGAATTTTGATCTTCCTGGGTTGGCGAGATCCAGTACAATACTCTCTAGTGATGCTGGACAGCAGCAGTGAGCCTCAGCTCCCAGTCAGTCACAGGATCACAAGGGTAAACAACCAATACACGTACAACCATTCTCTTCCCACACAACCATTCTGTTTTTCACTTTCAATACAGTATTCAGTAAGTTACATGAGATATTCAACACTTTTTTTTTTAATAAAATAGTCTTCATGTTATGTGATTTTGTCCAACTATAGGCTAATGTGAGTGTTCTGAGCATGTTTTTTTTTTTTTTGGTACGCGGGCCTCTCACTGTTGTGGCCTCTCCCGTTGCAGAGCACAGGCTCCGGACGCGCAGGCTCAGCGGCCGTGGCTCACGGTCCCAGCCGCTCCGCGGCATGTGGGATCTTCCCAAACCGGGGCACGAACCCGTGTCCTCTCATTGGCAGGCGGACTCTCAACCACTGCACCACCAGGGAAGCCCCTGAGCGTGTTTTAGTTAGGCTAGGCTAAGCTATGATGTTCAGTAGGTTAGGTGAATTAAATGCTTTTTCAACTTAACGATGTTATAAACTTACGATGGGTTTATCAGGATGTAACCCCATCGTATGTCAAAGAAGATCTGTATATCAGTTTATAAACAAAACCAAACCTGGGGAGTATGCATTTTGGAGTTTTGGATTGCATGTGTAAGGAAAAATGCTTAAAATCTGTTTCAGTTATTTTTTAAAGGTGGACTCTGCTTTAAAAATAAAACAGTGATAATGCAGTTGCTCAATACTTGTTCTTATAAACTTGATTGATTGATAACTAATAGCACTATTTGGTTGCTGGTTCTATATCAGTCTGCTGAGAATCAGAATATTATGGTTGAAAAGCTAGCTTAGTAGCATTAATCAGAAATCCCTGGCTTCCGGAAAATTAGGAGATTGCGTCTTTCCTACTTAAGAAAATAAATTTCAAGTATTAATCTTCATTTACTTTTGACCAGACCACTTGTGGGATGGAGTGGGAGCTACAGTGTATACTATTGAACCACTTTCTGAAGTCAGTTATAGAAAACATCTTTTGAAGAGAAGAAAAGGACTAATGAATGTCTCTCCTGGGCCAAAGCTTTGTCATCCCAGAGAAGGAAAGAATCTGATGTACGAGCAAGGGAGGAGAGCGAAATCAAACACCACCATCATAAGGCAGTGAATGGCTTAATCCTAGCAAAGGACTTTATACCCTCTTCTCAAAGAAAGCAGATCTAGGCAGGCTGTTATGCTCACTTATTTTTGGTCTTTCAATCTGAGCAATACAAAATTTAAAAATTATGATGTAATGATAGTTAACTGGAGTCAAAATTTAAGACAAACCCTTCCCTAATTTGTTCTAGGCAGAGAAGGGGCTGACGTCAAGTATTTAAGAGCTATTTCAGCTAATGGCAACAGATTGTGGAGAATCACTGCTTGTTCGTTGGGCCAGGTACTAATTAGAGACTGAAGAAAGAAGAGTTGAATGTGTTCCATTCTCTAACACCTTCACACGCCTCTTTTGAAAAATTCTCTATTGCTTGTTCATTTGCTTCCCTTTCTTTGCTTCCAAGTCACAGCAGTTATGGGCTTCTTCTTGCCTTCGGTGTGCCAGTGTGTCCCAGTGATGTTATTTCTCTTTTCTTCAGACAATTAGTAGCTTCCAAAATCAACCGCAGTCTCCAAATTGCTAACTACAGGAGCAAAATATAACTATATTCAAAGTGTTTAGAAGCTCTCATAAGATTGTAGTAATATGAAGAATAATAGGCAAAATATTTCGTCATATCTGAGTATACTCAAAACTTGTGATTGAAGTTTTTAGCCTTATCCTTTGTGGGGATCAAAAAGCTTACTATCACCTTCCGAATTAAGTGGAACAATTTGATAATTTCCCTAAAAGACAATATGTTCTTTCAAGTAAGATTATTCAGAAGATAGCATAGAATCATTAAATGACCTGGCTGAGCTCTTTGGACCATGAGGCCTTAGTTTTATTATCCGTAAAATGAAGAGTTTAGCCTGAATCAGTCTTTAGCGAGGTGGGTTGTGTAAGGCTGACAATGAAGAACAACTTTTTCAAATGATATTGTTTCTTTATATCAGAATCCCCATGAGCCCTGCTCCCCCTCCCCTGAATAAGGTGACTTTATTTTTTATTTGATTTTATGTTTGTAAAGCATTCTTGGGTTAACAGTCTTTTAAAATAACTCTCAGAATTAAATCAACTGGCTGTGAACTTTGGGTCCTGGCCTAACTGAGTCCTCTGGCCTCATAGATGAAACTGCTCACCATGGAAACAGTCGGTACCAGTGGTCTATTTGTTAAGAAAGCAAATCTTTATTCAAACTTCTGCTCTCCACCCCCAACTCATCATCCTTAAGCTTCTGTCATAAATTGCTTGGAAATTAACAACAGCAACAAAAACCAACAGAGATGTGAACTCTGGTTCAAAGCAGAACAAATTCCCCTGAAATTACCCATGGCATGTCAGTAAAAAAACAGGATTAAGCACAGAAAATAATTGTAGTCTTTGGACATGTCAGAAACTCATAATATATTTAGAGCTGTTTGTTCCTCATATCACCCTCTTAAGAAAAAAGTCCTCTGGGCTTTTAGTTAAGCAGTGGTGATATTCTAGATGACATATGAGAAGACCTGTCAAATATCCATGACTTGAAACTGGAAACAGCATGACTTCTTGTCATTTTAGGGAGACTTAGGAGCTCAGTCTGGTAGCTTTGGCATCAGCTTATTTTTAGCAACATGTCATGTCTTTTTTCTGGTTATTATCTCTGGGCTTTTACAATTATAGGATACGTTATTCAGCAGATAGGAACATTTTCATTTAGCATATTCCGTATATATGAGCACCTTTTTAATGCGTTAATGGGCTCAGTTTTGTTAATTGTTTTGCATTTAAAATGGCACTTCAGTCAGATAACCAAAGACATCAAGTGGAAAAAATGATTATTGTAGGAAAAAAGGGAAAACAGCATGTTTCTTTAAATGCTTTCATGTCACTTACCCAGAGAAAACCATTTGGCTATTGGAAGTTGCTATGGGAAGCACACATTTCTGCAGCATTACATTTTATTTTCTTGTTTGCTTATTTGAAGTTATTCTTTTAAAAAAATCTATGTCTATATATCTGTAAAAAATCTATATCTATATATTTACACATATGTACACACATAGCTATATATGGGTGTGAGTGTATATAAAGGTACATTTTTTTAATGCCTGTGTGCCCCTTTTCAGGCAGGGCCAGCAGAGTAAAATTTAGCTTTAATTATAATGTTCACTCTCCTGGACTAGGTCCATTACAACCATTGTGTGCATAACCTTGTGGAAGGAAGTTTCCTGTAACTGTGCTGGCTCTTTGGCACCACGGTGTTTGCTGTGTTCATGCTGCGGTACTGCTTTAAAGTTCAAGTCTCCTTACCAAGAGGCTTGGTATTTCAGAGACTAAATTCCCATGTGGCTGAGCAATACAAAATTGACCTGCTTTATTCCTAATTCTGCTGGATAGCATATTATTTTTCATTAATGTCATAGTATATATTAATTAAGAAGTGTTATTAAAGGGCTGCTAGGGAA
>NW_006789959.1:732990-758474 GCF_000442215.2 Lipotes vexillifer | reverse complement strand
GGGAAAGAAATGAGCCTTTGGGTAACCATATAAATTCCTTTATAACTCTGATGGATCAAGACCAATGAAGCTAGTGGTTAATTTCCACCCTTAACTGTACTTATACCTGTCATTATCAAAATTCATGGATTGAATATGAATATAGCTTAGAGATTCTCATGCACAGCCCTATTTGAGACAGTAGAAATTGGATATGACTCTTTAAAGGCAGAAATTAGTTACAGGGACTGCATAAAATGTAAAAAGAGTCAATTGTAAGTTGTGTGAGTAACCTTATTTCTCATTCTTAAACACTGAGAGTGATTATGAATCACATTTATGTTTCTAGTTCTCAGCCTCATCTCCATGCGCATCCCCACCCTCAACCCAAATAATATTTGACTAAAACAAGAAATATTCTCTCTTTATTTGCTACATTAGGGATTTCAGAGGGAATTCTGTTCACCCAGGGAAAAGAAAATCAGGCCAGTTCTGAGAAACTAAAAATGTAGCTATGCAAAATTGTTTTCAGAATGGAATTCATTGGCATTTGTTTTTATGCATAACTCTTTAGAATATAGCATTGAATCAAAGTATGATTCTGACTGCAGTTATTTTTTTGTAGTCAGTTTAAGAATATTGACTATATATTCTCTTATATATCTAAGCAGGTCTAATTTAAATTCCTATAGCATAATAGTAATATTATAATAATGCAGCAATATGAAAAAGAATATATATGTATAACTGAATCACTTTGCTGTACAGCAGAAATTAACATTATAAATCAATTATACTTGAATAAATTTTTTTAAAAAGTGTAAAAAAATAATGATGCAACAATATTTATTGAGTTTGTAATATGTGCCTGACAGAGTGCTAAATTATTTTACATCTATTTTCTCTTTTAATTCGCACCACTACTTTTCCAAGTGGGTAGTATTAGCCCCATTTAATATGTAAGAAGGTGGAGAAAATGTCTTATCAGTTTGACAAAAGTAAAAATTTCTCTTAGGAAGAGAAACGTGTTAGTATGAAATCTTGATAAGGGTTCTGGGGAAACCATGAGCCTCTGACCTACTGAGTGTCTTCCTCTTCCTCTCTCCTTTCCAGGGCCTCTTCTTGTCACTGATGCCAAGACTTCAGAATGAGAACCGCATGGCAGAGTAGTGTGAGAAGGGTTTGGAGTTCCTGGGTTTATCTGAGATTGAGGGAGTGTGGAATAGAGACAAGAGGGGGAGAAAGAAGGAGCCAAAGAACGGGATTATGGGAAGCTTTTAATAGAGTTTTTTTAAATTATTATTATTTTGTATATGTGTGTGTGTACGCGTGTGCATGCACGTGCCCGCTCATGTAAACTTGGGCTCTAGGCCCAAGTAAACACAGTGCTGGAGGGAGCCCAAGAATCAGAGAGGGTGACAGGCTACAACCTTTCCAGGAACTGGTAGCAAAGGGGATAGGATTATTTTGGATTTGCACCAGCTAAAGAATTCAGGACTCAAGGCTATTTCATTATGAATCTTGATTGGCAGAGAAATGCCCAGGGACACCTCTCACATCAGAGATTAGCAAATTGAGCATGAGTGCTTGCCTGAAGTCATTCACCTTGTCAGGGACAAGGCTGGGATGTAAATCGGGGACTCTCTCAATTCATAGTGCTTGGTTCTCTTCGTTTTGGAAATCTGAAATAATGATTTCTAGCATGAGATGTGGTAGAGTCCCATATATAAATGTTATGATTATACCTGTGTTTACTAGCAGTTCTGGTAATCTTCAATTTCTAAACTTGGTAGTCAGATGTGTTTAAAATAAAAAAAAACAATGTATTTTAGAGAGTGAAAAGTATGCTTAGGAATATTAAATATTTTATTTTATCAGATATCATCATCATACTGCTATAGTCGGGATGTTTTATGACATTTTATTTCATCCCCCGGCACCAAGAAACTATGAAACATACAATGCTTTACTTAAAAACCGCACATACTGTGTTTTGCTATTCTTTTGTTTTTGGAGAGTCACAGAGAAGTAAATTGGCAGGTTTTACAAACTGTTTTGTAATATATTGGATTGTATGAGAGACCTGTAGTAGGCTGAATAATGGCACTCCACAGCATATCCACTTCCTAATCCTTGGAACCTGTGAGTGTTACCTTATATGGCCAAAAAGGGTCTTGGCAGATATGATTAAAGAATTTGAGATTATTTTGATTGTTGTTTATTATCCAGGTGGGCCCTAAATGCAATCACATATATCCTTATAAGAGGGAGGCAGAGGGACATTTGATACATACAGAAGAGGAGAAGGCAATGTGACCTTGGAGACAATGACTGGAGTGATGCTGCCACAAGCTAAGGAAGACCAGTGGCCACCAGAAGTTGGAAACGGCAAGGAACAGATTCTCTCCGAGAGCCTCTGGTGGGATTGTCTGCCAACACCTTGATTTTGCCCAGTGAAATTGATGTTGGACTTTTGGCCTCCAGAACTTCTGTAGGAGGATAAATTCTGTTGTTTTAAGGCACCACGTTTATGATAGTTTGTTATGACAGTCCTAGGAAACTTATACAGCACTACAGAGAAATCCAAGCCCTCAACTAACCTCAGTCCATGGAAAGATTAAAGGCAGGATGCAGGCTTTCTTTCCCCCAAAACCAAGGCTGTGGAAAGGAGCCTGTGATGAGAAACCAGTCGTGGCAAGATAATCCCCTGCTTAGGGATTCTTGGCATTGGGGGAATGGCCTCGATCTCTTCAAAGACAGAATTGGTCTAAAGAAGAGATTAAATGTTATAAATTTTGTTGTACTTCTAAAAATTGGAATACCAGCATACAAGTTGTTTTATAGGTTTTTCTCTTTGAACACACCAAAGTAAGAAAAAATATATATCATCTTCCCCAGAATTTAGAATAAATTATGTCACTCTGATTAGATCTAGATTTCATCTCATCTTATTATGATTGTTTTATTCCAAGTAAACAAAATTAGCAAGCTGCATCAATACTTTGTATTATGTAGGGGAAATTGTTAGTAATTATGTTTAGACAGTTGATTATTAAAGATTTTCCTACTTTTTAGCTGTGCAAATAACTACATCCATCTAATTATAATAACTTAGACTGTTTTATGTTACTGCTTGGAATGCAATACCTTGAAAAGTAAAATTAGTTTGTTTCTTTCCAGTACCAAAGATTTTAATCTATATGCCAATGCCATTGAATATATATATCCTGTTCTTCTTTCTTTAAATTTCTCTAGTAATATCTATCAAACGAAAAACAAAGCAGTTCTGTTGATACAACATTTAATTTGGAGGTCACTCATATTTTGAATGGGAAATCAAATTGTGAGTTTTTTAATTAAGTGGCTGCAATAGAATTTGATTTCCTGTCCCTTCATAAAACTAAAATTCTCAATGAGCAACATTTTCTTTAGAATAAACCAGCCACTATGAAAACAAGCTTCCTCAGCTGGTAAGAAGGTGTGTGCCCTGATGAGCAAGCAAGCCACACTAAGCTTCAAGTAGTTGAAAACTGAACCAAGGGCCCTGCTGAGGCACAGCTACCATTGTTTGGTAATAAGTATTTTGTAGAGTCCTTTCAAAAGTAAACTGTATTGTTCCCTTTCTAGCTGCAGTGCATCTGAGTGAGGTGATTATGGTTTGTTAAAAGGCACTTTCAGGACTGTGGAAAAATTATCTATGTGAGAAAAGACTTTTTCCCCTACGTCTGGTGGTAAATTTAAAAACCTTGAACATTTCCTGAATGCCCTAGCAAAGGCTGTAAAATTATCTGAAAATCCTGCCTTTGATCCCAGGTGAGCAGTCTAAAACCCCTTCAGAGCCCACAGGCAGGGCTCTGCTTCCCGAGCTGCTGGGTTGTTTCAGCAGGAAATTTTGCATACTAAATACTTTAAAACTTTGGTATTCAGAAAGGAATATTAAGCCCAGGGCAGCTCTGAATAAACAGAGCAAATTTTCAACACGCCAGGGTACTTGTGTAGATATTGAGACAGCCTCATTCATCACGTAAAATGTCAAACTGCTGGCGCATTGAGCTCACTTGTATCTTCCGATGGAACGTCTATTGTAGGGCTCTCAGAATGGTGTGGAACTGGAGTTCATCTCTTAACCCTTTGCATTTTCATATATCCTTTCTTCTTAGTTACTTGTGTCGTTTCATTTTTACCAAGTTGAAATAACCATGGTCTTGGTCAAGTTCTAATATATTATTTTTAAAATATTTGCCGTATAGATTGTATTATTTTTAAATGTTGAATCAAGCATCTCCAAGTTAATTTTATTTTAAAAAAAATTTTTATTTTATACTGGAGTATAGTTGATTAACAATTATGTTTAGTTTCAGGTGTATAGCAGAGTGATTCAGTTATACATATACATGTATCTGTTCTTTTTCAAATTCTTTTCCCATTTAGGTTATTACAGAGTATTGAGCAGAGTTCCCTGTGCTATACAGTAGGTCCTTGTTGTTTATCTGTTTTAAATATAGCAGTGTGTACATGTCAGTCCCAAACTCCCAATCTATCCCTCCCCTGCCACTCTTCCCCTCGGTAACCCTAAGTTTGTTCTCTAACTCTGTGAGTCTGTTTCTGTTTTGTAAATAAGTTCATTTATATCATTTATTTTTAGATTCGACATATAAGTGATATCATAGGATATTTGTAAATATCTGTGTAAGCAGAGTTTGTAATACAGGAGGCAAATATTGGATAGGGCCTACGACACTCTATCAGTTTATTGACTCCTGATTTCCCTTGACAAGTCCTTGGGTTCTTAATTTAATGAATTGATACTAGTCCTTTATTGTCTCAGGATAATGCAGAACCCATACCTCCAAGAGTCTTACCCATTTCCCCACACATATTTTAGGGGATATTGAAGGGATTAGAAGTGTCTTCGTTTGGCCTAAAGAAGTAACTTAATATGACCCAATGAAACTCTACCCTTAAAATATAAGTTGCTTCCAAAATAATCAACCAGGGCAATCCTCTGTGGGAGACCTCTTGCTTCTCCTGTTCATCCTTCCTACCTGCTCTGGCGATTCTCATTCTTATCCATGAGGTTCTTCTCCCTACGGAAAAAATACATGTTTGAAGATTAAGTGCACTGGAGTCTTATGCACTGCCCCAACTTGTTATAGAAACATCCGTTCTGTTGTTACTGGGATGAGGTCAACATCATCACGTAGAATTTTGTTGTCCCATCGTCATCATGCAAGGGAATTAGTCAGAGTTCTGTTCATTCCCTACCTGTTCCTCTACTTCAAGCAGAAGTGACACCTGGCCATGTTGTTTTGTCCTTCCTGGGATCAGCTCATCTCAGGTCAGTGTAAATGCACCCAGCATGCCCTCTCCCAGACCCCTCATCTCAACCCCAGAGAGCTGCAAACTTTTACTTCCCTTGAAGTGGAACTGAGTCAAGCCCCCTCCCAGGGAGTTTCGCAGTCAAGAGTAGACAACTTTGTGTACATATTTTGTGATTCCAGCTCTTTCTGCTCCCAAGTCTGTGGAGTAATCCCATAGCAGCACACATTACACCAAGCTGAGGGGGCCTTTTCCCTTAAAATCTTCCATTATATCAGCAGCATACACTGAAGCACTGGATTTAGCTGTTAGGTCCATTCAGTCCCACCAGGGTCCTTCAGTTCCACTCTTTGGAACACATAGGTTTTGAACCACTTTAGATTTATAGTAATCTCATGAAGAGACTTCCAAAACTCTGCCCACTGCTGCTTTCTCACCCAAATGTAAGCATGAAGGCAGGGAGTTTTATTCCGCTCATCTTTTGTAAACTGGTGTGTTCCATGCACCTAGGCCTATTGTTGAATGAATAAATCTTTACAGTGGCATATTTGCATTTTTTGACAAACACTAATAATAATTCTTTCCAAAACCTAGAGAAAAAATTCCCCAAAGAAATCAGGAGATGGAGTTATGCTACTTGTTAACCATTACCATACAACTGACTACATTAGGACATTTTTGAGAAAACTATATATGATGCTTGTGGTCATTCTGTTTACGAAGATTGCATGTTATATACGTTCTGTTTATTGACAGGAATGGCAGAATCCTTTTGAATTACCATGTCAATATGTTAAGTATGTAAGTAAGATGAGTTGCTGTAATTAAGTAAAAATTGAAAGCAATTAGTTTATAGGAAGTGAATGCCCCTTTTATTTTACCTATTAATGTGGTGCAGAGTATGGCCGGGCATGACATATGTTAACAGTAGATATTACACAAAATTTTCTGTGGCATGTGGTAGATAATCTCATTAGAAGGAGAAAAAAGCCGAAGTTGACATGGATCACCTGATAGTGTCAGAGTCTTCTATTGCTGGCTACATTTATGCAAAAAAAAAAAAAAACCCTCTCCAACCCCCTAAATCTATCTATGTATCACCCCTAGTTTTGATTTTAATGACTTTCAGACTCTTCAGTGGGAAGTAAATACGCAAAACAATAAAAGCAATTTTATTGAAAAAATTTGGGAATAAAAATATTTTCTGATTATGAATAATACATGTTTTATTTTAGAAAATTTGGAAATTAAGAATAAGGCTAAAGGAGATAAAATCACCTTAAATACCAGTTTTCAGAGGGAACTATTAACATACTGTTGTATTTCCTTTCCTCAGTTCAGGGAAAGTAAAGGCTTCTAGTTAACCTTTCTTCATTCCTTGTTACTGACTTCTGTGATAGGGACCTCCTTCTGGTTCACCAAATCAGAAACCGTGGGGGTCATCTTTGACGTCTCCTTTCATTCATCCCTTCATCATTTGGCACTATTGGTCCTACCTCCCTGAGTACCCCTGTGCTCCATTCTCTCTGGTCCAGCCCCAGTCCCGTTATCTCAGTCTCCCTTCATCTTATTTGGGATCCTGCAGCAGCTTCTTACCAGTCTTCCTGATACTGGTCATTCCCTCCTTTGAAGTATGAACCATTTTGGGACGAGCAAATTCTTTTTTTTTTTCTTCCTGGTACGCGGGCCTCTCACTGTTGTGGCCTCTCCCGTTGCGGAGCACAGGTTCCGGACGCGCAGGCTCAGTGGCCATGGTTCACGGGCCCAGCCGCTCCGCGGCATGTGGGATCCTTCCAGACCAGGGCACGAACCCGTGTCCCCTGCATCGGCAGGCGGACTCTCAACCACTGCACCACCAGGGAAGCCCGCAAATTCTTTTTTTCTAAATGTTAACCCTATTAAGTCCTACTCTTGTTTAAATCTTTTCAGAGGCTCCCACTGCCCTCCTTTTCATGATCTGCCCTTATAAACTCCCCAGTCTCACTCCTTGCCCTTCCCCTCCTCATCTTCTCCTCGGCCATCACCCCAGGCAGTCGACCAGCAGTTACTAGATCATCCTTTTCTTCCATGATGTTCATAATTCTGTTCCTTGTACCTATGATGTCTTTCTCCTAACCTCCTTAAAGTCTAAAAGAATGAAACAGAAAGACACTGCAGTACTGTGTGTTTATTATAAATAAGTGTTTTGAATGGCATCTTCCTTTTCCTCCTTCAGAACGTAGCTTGTCCTCACCAACTCTGGGAACTCTCCCTGTTCACAAAGACTAAGTTTCACTCCTTTTGTGTTTCCACAATTTATGACTAGCGCTTAGGCATTATAAAATTTAGGTCATTAACTGATCCTGAATATATATGTCAGATGAAAATTGTTGAGAAGCAGATTTTAGGTGGATTTTATTTGAACAGTCAGCAGTATATGTGGCCCATCTATCGTAGGCCAGGCACTTTTTTCTGGTTCCTGTGAATTCGACCTCATCTTTACTTTCATGGAGTTTGTAATCTTGACAGCAGGAGATATACACTCAAGAAGAAGCAGCGAATAAGCAAGATAATTTCACAAGGAGATAAATAATTTTAAGTAATAAACCAGGGTGATGTGATGGGATTGGATGGGATGTGGCAGTACATTTTTAGATTGACTGAGCTGGTGAAGGCTGTGCTATTTCACATTTGCCAATGTGTTACGTAGGCATATGCCAATCATAACTTAGGTTAACACCAACTGGTGATGAGAGCTGTGCATATTTATGGGGCTAAAGGTATTAAGGTTAAAGGCTTATTTGAATGAACAGAGGGCATTTAATTAAGAGTTGAAAGAAACTTGATAGCATTCAAATAATTGAGTGACTATATAACATAACAAAGGGAATCTGGATCACCCACAGAAGACTGAAAGAAATAAACCAATAAATAGAACTTACAGAGGTATACCTCAACTTAATGTAGAGAACATCTTTTAAATGCTTATCATTTACCCATCAATATATTGGATTTGGTGAGCCTTTCGTAGGGGTTGTGTTCAGGTAGAGGTGATCCGTCAGAGGTCAGTGGGGAATTTCCTCTAAAGGAGAGAAGAGCAGCTAAGATGGATTCAGAGAAACTTGTTGCATTAAGTTTAAGGAGCTTGACTTAGAATGAATAGAAGTAGGTGTTCAAAGAGGAAGCGATCCTAACCACAGAAGGAAGACCCTTCAGAAGAAGTGGATGGAAATGACACTTCTCTGGAGAAGAGGCTTGTAGAAAATATGTAGGAATGTTGATTCACCAACCATAGGGTCTTCATGCTGCCTGGTTGGAGAAAAAAGAACGGGAAAGAAAAAAAGATCAAATAAAATAAACTGGAATAGTATGTTTATCTTTTATTTTAGGCATAATAATATGACAAGTCTTCATTTTTGATCCTCAGAATTATTGATTGAAGCATAAATTTACTTGGACTCGGGCTTGGCTAGATCAGGAAAACAACTGTTTTTCTTTAGAGCTGCTATTATTACCTTTTATGTTGTGGTTGGTATTTTGGCAGGCACAGGTATTAAATTGTGTGCCACCCAGAACTAAATATAACTTAGTTTTCTCAGGCTTAAAAGAAAGGGACCTTGTCTTGTTTAAGAGATTAAGTAAGCTTTATTTGAATAACAATGGGTAGCAATACAGTACTTCTATTTTTACCTGTCATATATTTAAGTTATTTAAGTTATACATTATTCTTAGATTATTCTTGTGCTTATTTTTTTCTTCTAGCAAAAACAATTTAGTGCCAGTGTTTTAAGTTATGAATCCTTTCTAGAAGAAGAGTTAAAGTTTTCCAGTTCAGGAGAAAAAGCAGTCAAAGTGGAAACCCCCCTCATTTTTTACATTTTCTCCCAAGAAGAATAATGGTAGTTTCCTAATCTTCTGATAATGCCCTCAAGGCATTAGACAGACATTGACACTTAAAAAAGAGAAAAATAGCAATTGAAACGTGTGATAGCAGTATAAATAAGAAAGGAAAAATATTAAACCACAGAAGTAAATTTATATTTTTTCCTCAATATTTGTGTCTTTAGCTAATAGGTTTATTTATCCTTATTGATGGAGGGTTTTGACAATGATAAGTAGAATGTTATTTTGTCATTTAGCAATTTATTTCAACATTGTATTTCTAAATGAACCATCTCAATTTTTTGTCTGAAAGGTGAAAGCATACTTATTATGGTCCGTTTCATAAATACCCATTTACAAATAGACCTCTTCACACCTGCATGTGCCTATTTGGAGACACAGAAGAAATCCTCCCAATGTGAATTACTTCTTGACTTTCAGATGTTAAAATGAAATTGGTTAAAATAAAAGGAAAAATAAAAATTTGCTTCATCGTACATTTGGAAGGTTGTAAAAATTGGTTCAAATATTGATATTTGCTTTTTGGTATTTTTATCTTTTAATTGGCAAGTTAATAGGGATACTTCCTTGGGTGTCTCTGTTTGCCATTGGACACATGGAAAAGACATCACTGGAACATATGTTTTCTAGAATTATGAAATATTTCAGTAATACAGAAAATATGGATAATATATTTAATAGTCATCTATTAACTATATAATTTTCAGACCTTTGTGTTTTGTCTTATTTATCTTAGGACTTTTGTTTTTGTTTTACAAAATAAAGCATCCAAGACGTGCTTGAAGCACTCTGTCCAGTTTACTCCACAGAGGTAGCCACTGTCCTGAGTATGATATTTATCATTCCCATCCATTTATTTATTCTTTAACTACTGTATGTTTATTCACAAATATCATCATATCATTTTGTATGTTTTTGAACCTTATACACGTGGTATTTTATACAAACCATGCTTTATTTTATTTTATTAATTTACCATAAGTTTTAAGATGTATCCATGTTGATTTATATAGCTCTATGTCCTTTATATTAATTACTGTGCAGTATTCTGTTATACAAATTATCACAGTGCTTGCTTAATATCCATTCTCCTGTTGCTGAACATTTAGACTGTTTCAAAATTTCTGTTCTAAATAATCTTGCAATGAACATTCTTGTGATTTTGTCCAAGAAGACATGTGGGGGAATTTCCCTAGAAGTAGAATTGCTGGGTTATTTATTAGTTTTCTATTGCTGTTGAAACAAATTACCCCAAACCTGCTTGCTTAATATAACACAAATTTATTATCTTACAGTCATTGAGATTAGAAGTCTGATATGGGTCCAGGTGTTGGCAGAGCTGTGTTTCTTACAGAACCTCTAGGGGAGAATTTGTTTCCTAACTTTTACAGCTTCTAGAGAGCGCTCACATTCTTTGGATTGTGGCCTCATTCCTCTGTCTTCAGAGTCAACAATGCTGTATCTCTCTATTATTCCACTGTCACATCTCCATCTGACTCTCTTCTGCTTGTCCTCCACTTTTGCGAACACCTGTGAATACATGGGACCCACCTGAATAATCCAGGATAATCTCTCTATTTTAAGGTCATTTATTAACACAATTCTATCTGCAACGTTAATTCCCCTTTGCTGAGTAAGGTAACATGTTTACAAGTTCTGGGGATTAGGTCATGAACATCTTCGGGGAGGCCGTTATTCTGTCTGCTTCAGGTATTATAAATCTTCCACTAGACAAAATAATTTTATTTTTATTTTATTTTATTTTTTATTGGAGTATAGTTGCTTTACAATGTTGTGTTAGTTTCTGCCATACAGTGAAGTGAATTAGCTATATGTATACATATATCCCCTCCCTCTTGAACCTCCTTCCCACCCCACCCCCATCCCACCCATCTAGGTTGTCACAGAGCACGGAGCTGAGCTTCCTGTGCTTTATAGCACGTTACCACTAGATTGCTCTTCTAAGTGATGTGTGCATTTGCACTGTCTCTGTATGTGTGCGAGAATTTTAGTTGTTCCGTATACTTACCAACACTAGGGTTTTAAGATTTTAAGGTGATATCCAGTCTGATAGATGTGATTGGTATCTCATTGAATGTCTTTTCATATAATTGTTGGTTGCTAAAGTTTTACTTTCAGTTTATTGCCCATTTCTTTTCTATTTCTAAATTGTTCTTTTTTGGTTTAGTTTGTTTTCTTACTAATTTATAGATGTTCTTTTAATATACCCATTACTAATTCTTTGTTGGTTATTTGCATTGCAATTTTTTCTCCTCAGTGTGATTTATTGTTACACTTTTTAAGAGTTTGTTTTATTGCACAGTTTTAAATTTCAAAGTAGACAAATTATGTCTTGTTTAAGAAAGAATATCCTACTTGAAGTCATAAAGATATCCCTCTTTATTTTTTAAAAGTGCAACAGAGCAAATTATACATTTTAATAATTTTCTTTGTAGATGTATATGTTTCTATCTGTATTTGTGAGATGTAGCAACACAAGCAAGTATGATTTATTGAGTTGGCTCAATTTTATATAGGCTGCAACTGAGAACTATATAATTTAAAGGTTGATGGTTTATGAAGTGTTTTTTCTAGGAAGAACTTTAGAGGTGATCTGGTCCAAACCTGAGGCCCAGAGAGGCAGGGAGTGGCAATTCTAGAACTACTTGCATTGACAGAGTGAACTGCGTATATACAGCGTTATATTATCTTCATGACTGAGGAAACTGCCTTCCTTACCTTAAAGAGTTTTATACTACTAGTAGATAACTCTTTGAGTAAATAATGGATGCTGATTTACATCCAAGAAAATAAAACAACATTTGCAAGGTAGAAATTTTCATGAGACAATAGCAAATCACTTTGTTTCTAACTATCCAGGAAAAAAAAGGGCAGTATCAGAAGCAAGGAATAGATAATTGCTGTGACTGTAACACTTATTCATCCTTCAGTGATGAGCATGTGAATATAAAAATAACTAGACATCAGTTTTGTTGAGAATCACCTATTTCCCCCATATTTTCTTTTGCAAGGCCTGTATCACAAACATGCCTCTACTGTGGACCAGGTTCCAAAAGGAAAACTTACTTTAGCAAAGTCCCTCAACTTTTCTGTCTGGGTACTCACCCACCTCACTATGTATATCACACACTGCCCCTTCTTCTCCAACTCATTAAACATGTTTATTTTCACAATATCACTCAATTCTTAGACTCTTTAAGCTCAGCAATAAAGTTAAGTGCATTTCTTATGCCCAAAGTAAGCATCTCAAGAATTTTTCACTATTTTTTTTCTTAAAGGAGTGTTGCAGAGGAACTTAAGAGTGAGTGACAGTTGACAGAGCTCTGGTTGCCCAGCAACTGGCAATTTAAATATGTAGGAGCCGATATGATTTACCAACTTGATAAACAGCAAGGACTTTAATACAATCTTAAGGACTGCTACAGATTTTGCATTGACCTATTTATATGTCTTGATCTGTCTCATCTATTTTAATGTGTGTGTGTGTGTGTATATATATATATATATATATATATATATATACACACACACACACACATGCTTATTTTTTCCTGCAGAACTGGAATATGAAAGTAAAGACTGTATTTCTTCCCCTATATGACATTAATAGAAGTTGCATGCAATAAAATTATTTGTTTTAGCCCCTTTGTTTTTCTTCAGATACTGTTTCACAGGAGGCCTTCTCACCCAGAGGGAATAAGTGTCCTGTGGATTGATTGCTTTGTTTGAGTTCTGAGACTGTATTATATATTCAGTAATTGTTGTTATCTTTTTTTTGCAGGTTTTATAATTTGAAACTTCTCTCCATTTTTTGAAAGGGAGTACTAGTTGCTCTTTTTCTTTTTTTTTTTTTTTCTTGCGTTATGCGGGCCTCTCACTGTTGTGGCCTCTCCCATTTGCGGAGCACAGGCTCCGGACGCGCAGGCTCAGCGGCCATGGCTCACGGGCCCAGCCGCTCCGCGGCACGCGGGATCCTCCCGAAACGGGGCACGAACCCACGTCTCCTGCATCGGCAGGCGGACTCTCAAGCACTGCGCCACCAGGGAAGCCCCAGTTGCTCTTTATTCTTCACAGGAATAATGAGGTTTAATAGGTTTGGCTCTGAGTTAGCCTAATTGATTAGTGTGTTTTACTAATGGGATCAAGAGGCTTGATTCCATCATGAGCCAATTAGCTTCCTCGAGCAGGTGAATCTTCATCTTCCTGACCTTCATGACCTTCAGTGGACATTGTTCATAAGGTGATTCTAAGCGATGATAGAAAAGCTGCAACCCATCAGTAATAACAGTATAGTAACCCAAATAGTCCCCCTTCTTGCAGGTCAGCACTGTCATTTTGTATATCAACAACATGGTATGCTTGAGAAGCAGTCTGTATAAAATTCTACCATCTTTTCGGGAATGCAAGGTGCTACATAAAACACACTACCAACATCCTGTTACTAGCACAGGAGTTGAGAAATTTTGAGGATAATTTTAACACTGAAAATATTTTATGATATGGGAATACAAAAATAGATCATTTCAGTCATGGAATAGTTGAACGTCACAGCAAGGTAACTTTAAAATTGTTTCTTGAAACTTTTCAGTTCGTTAATTTAAGGCTTGAAGAACCCTGGGAAATGAGGACGTTTTTGCCAACCATGCATGTTTGAATAAAATTCAGTATCTGAAAGCTGCATGCCAGCTCTTCCAGGGCGCCTTTCCTTCTACCTCTAATTACAGTGAAAAGTCCCTTTTCCAAATTCCTATAGTGCTTATGCTGTCCTATTCCTTTTAAGAAATAATGCCTATTAGGGCTGCGGTGTTTCACAGTTCCAGGGGCATTTGGTTAACACAGAGGCCTTGACTTTTGTAATGATATCTCACGTTTATTGAGCACTATGCTAAGTATTTTAAATATATTGTCATTTGTCCCTAGTGATGCTACAAGTCGTTATTAGAGCCAGCTACTGGTGAGGAAGGTCAGAGTGGTAGAGTAATTTGCCCATAAAAATAAAGAAAGAAATTGGAGAGGTGGAATTTGCTTTATGGTCTGTCGGACTCCAAATCCAGTTTTTACTGTGATATTTTTCTCTCTCTGTTTTGTTGTTTCTTATTGTTCGTACATGTATGTTATTTCTCCAGTGGTCCTCACACTCTAGCTCACTTGAGAATCATTGTGAAAATTTGTTAGAAATGCTGTTTCTGGACCCTTGTCACACAGATTCTGATATAGCAGGTCCTAGATAAGTTCCAAGTGTCTTCATCTGTATTTTTAGGGGAGTCCTTAGACCATACTCTGAGAAATGCCTGATGTGAAATCTGTGAGGCAGCAATTGTCTGAGCTACCCTCTCAGCTCTGTACTGAACGTTCGTAGTAAGCACTCAATAAATACATGCTAAATTCAAGCACTGTTAAAACTGTTGCTGCTGTGATAAATATAGCCCACAAAGTTTCATAGCTTGAACCTGGGTGGATCTTAACTTGGATATAAAGTTTGTGCAAGTTAGAAAAGTCAATACTAATTGGTAGGTTGAAGACCAAAGAACAAGATATCTGATATGATGATTCATTTTTCCATATCATTGTATTCTGGAAATTTAGGTGTATTCTAAAATACTGGTATTTGTTCAGAGGAAGCCTCTGTAGAAAAAGGAAAAGCATAAGTAAGAAAAAAACCAGAGAGGAGTGGAATTGAGATAAATCTTAGGTATAAAATACCTAAGATTTTTGGGAAGGGATGGGAAGAAGATAAAGGTGGGAGATACGAGGCTGATTCAACTCATTAGTGAAAGAAAGTGGGTTCTCTGGAAAGGGGTCAAAGAAGAAAATGACCTATTCAATTGGAGGAGATCTTGGAGAAGCCTAGTGGAAAAAAGGATCAAAGATAGGGGGATGGGAATAAAAGGAATCAATGACAACATACGTGTTGGTTGGGGAGGGGTTCCATGTACCTCACATTTTTTTTTTTTTTTTTTGCGGTACGCGGGCCTCTCACTGTTGTGGCCTCTCCCGTTGCGGAGCACAGGCTCCGGACGCGCAGGCTCAGTGGCCATGGCTCACGGGCCCAGCCGCTCCACAGCATGTGAGATCTTCCCGGACCGGGGCACGAACCCGCGTCCCCTGCATCAGCAGGCGGACTCTCAACCACTGCGCCACCAGGGAAGCCCTTACCTCACATTTTTTGAGTGGCCCTGGTGACTCAAGGCTTATCCTGTTTTCCTTCTTTATCATGTGGATATTCTTCTGTTGTCATTTCTTCACCTGAGGTGCTTATCTGTCCGTGTGTGAAGATGTGTCTTGGCTGGCTCAAAATTGGACTGAACATTAGCAGTAGATAGAGCAGTGAGTAACATGACCAGTGAAATCCTGCCCAGAATAGAGAGGGGCCTTAGATCTATTGAAATTCCCAAGGTGATTTGTTAAAACAATAGAAAAGTTCTTTAAAGAAGGATTTATATGGGACCCAGGGAATATGCTTCATGTTTCTCTTTAAGTTTCTACTAAATGATAGTTGTTCCTAACTTACTGTTTGTGATATTGTAATGTTTTCCTTTCTATCAATACCCAAGTGGTTTTTTTAAGTTTTATGTATATATAAATATAAATATATAGTAATATCAGTGAAAGATTAGGGTAAACATGGTATATTCACAAGCAAATGATAGCACAGTATTTTTCCTTAGAGCACACATTTGCCTCCTAAAAGAAAAAAGCAAAGAAAGGAAAAAAGCTTTAGTAATTAGATCCCTGTTGTAACCCTAGTGGAGTAAGAAAGATTAATAGCTGTGCTGCAGAACTCGGTTCCAGGGTGAGAGGCACTGTGTGTCACTGTTTTCTCCTGGGATGAAACTTGGCCTGAAGTAAAACACAATTTCTATACTAATAATGATAATAATAGCCAACATTTTTGAGCACCTACTCCTTACCGATTACTTTACATTTATTTTCTCCAAGCCTCACAGTGACCTGGTAAGTTAAATAATTCATGTTTAAGCAACTGAGGTTCAGAGAGGTTAATTGACTACCATATCACCCAGTTAGTGAGACATTTTACATGGGCACTTCACATCTTCAGGTGGTAGATTGCAGCATTAAAAAAATCACAGGAAAAAATTTAAATGTATTCAGTATTGAAGTTTGAAAGAAAGAGCCATGTCAATCTAAACTGCAATGATGGATAAAGGTCTTTTGTGTCTGGCTAGCTGATCATGACCTCTGCCTTCACACTGGCAAGGTAGTAGGCTGGGAGCCAGGTTCTTTAAAGCATGCTTGATCGGGCAGGTTTTCTGTAGGGAAGGTTATAGTGTACAGATTACAAAGCCCTCCTGCTACACAGGTATCAGAGGTTGTCTGTTGCAAGTTCCTTCACTTCGACTATTACTTGCTTTTCTCAATTCTATTTTGGACTTCTGTCTCATGTGTATTTACAGGCAGACAAAGCTTTTTGTAACAGCCCCTTTGCCATGACTGAAGAGGAGCCTTGTATGTCCTGCAGTTTCTAGGCATTGTGATTCTCGTTTTAAACTCACTCTGATGATAATGGTGGCTGTGACTTCCTGTTCCCTATTGTCCAAGGCGGGAAGTTGCAGGTAGGGGCCTTCAAAGATGATCCCATAAAAATCTGTGCAGGGAGGCTTTTTGATGAAATGGTCTTCTTAGAATCTGTTTGGCATATGATTTGGGTGCTGGATACTGTGGGACTAAGCATGTGGGATCTTCATTGCCGTGTGTGGGATCTTTAGTTGTGGCATGCATGTGGGATCTAGTTCCCTGTCCGGGGATCGAACCCGGGCCCCCTGCATTGGGAGCACAGAGTTTTTTTAACTGCTGGACCACCAGGGAAGTCCCAGGCCCCATGTTTTTAAAGTCAAGGCTTACTGAGAAAAGGCCAGTCTTTATTAGTGCAGGTTCTGAAGTTGGCAGAATTTCTTCTTATAAAATGTAATATACAGCAGACCATTTCTGATTGTGTTATATATATTTTTAGATATTACTATTGAGTTATATTTATAGTATAGGCTACCAAGTTCTGTTTTATTTTTTATTATATTAAAAAAATTTTATTTATATATTTATTTATTTTTGGCTGTGTTGGGTCTTCTTTGCTGTACACGGGCTTTCTCTAGTTGTGGCGAGTGGGCTCTAGAGTGCAGGCTCAGTAGCTGTGGTGCATGGGCCTAGTTGCTCCTTGGCACATAGGATCTTCCCAGACCAGGGATGGAACCCGTATCTCCTGTATTGGCAAGCGGATTCTTAACCACTGCGCCACCAGGGTCCTATTTTAAATATGCAAAATATTTGCATAACTAACCTTACAAGCTGCATTCCCTGGTCTGTGTTGCACCCTGCAATGTAGCCTGTGCTTAAATTGTTCTCCTAAAAATCTTAGAATGGAACTTCTAATTTGCTTTTAAAATGTCAGCACAGAGAGTGTATATGAGCTGTATGGCCCTCCAGTGACCTTTCTGTTCTTACTTGTACTCTGAGAGTGCTTGCCAACTAGTTTTCCAGTCTCCAGAGTCCCCAGGGTCCTCAGGGTCCTATTGTTTAAGATAACTTGAGTGTTGTCATTAGCATTATTTTTGCAGTCCTGCTTCTGCTACTGCAGTTGAAGGGGAACAGGTATCCTTAAATCTCTATATCCCATTCTCCTGTGTCTTGCTAAATAGTAGTTTGATTATTTTAATGGAATTGTGAGTTTGTAGAGCTTGTCTAACAAAGAAATGGATTTCCTTTGACAGAGAAAAACCTGACGCTAATAACGAGAAGCTGAACCTTTCCTATGATATGAGAAATCACTTCTGTTGAAAAGCCTTGGTAATGATAGTGTCTCAGACAACATAATTCATAAGAAAATTTGTTTTTGGGTATCTCTTATCTTACTCTAATTCATGAAGGCACACACCTTGTGTGGGTCTACTCTTTCTAGATGGTGGTCCCCGCTCTAGAGTAGTTTTCTTTCTTTCTTTGATGGAAGTCAAAGGACTGTGTTCTAGTCCTTCAGAACTTTATACTAACAAATCAGATAAATGATTCTGCCCCAAAGTTAGGCAATTACAGATTCATTAGTTTAGCCCTTTCCCTTTAAGAATTATTGTGTACCTAAATGTACCAGGCATGGTGGTAGGTGGGGGGGATTGCTGAGATGGGATAGTGCAATCCCTGAACCGAGGAACGTAGTCTCATGATGGATAAAAGTACTTCATTAATATAAGAGATGCTATTATTATCTAACATAAGGGGTGTTATTATAGGTATGGTACAAGACACAGTGGGAACATACTGACCTTTTCCTTGGAGTGATTGGTTAAAAATTCTCATTTGAACATAGCCTTAAAGAATTTGAGCTGAGGGCTTCCCTGGTGGCGCAGTGGTTGAGTGTCCGCCTGCTGATGCAGGGGACACGGGTTCGTGCCCTGGTTTGGGAAGATCCCACATGCCGCGGAGCGGCTAAGCCTGTGAGCCATGGCTGCTGAGCCTGCACGTCCAGAGCCTTGCTCTAAAACGGGAGCGGCCACAACAGTGAGAGGCCTGAATACCACAAAAATTAAAAAAAAAGAATTTGAACTGAGAGGTAGAGAAGAGATGACAGTATCCTTTGGGGAAGGGGGGACAAAATCATGGAAATGTGAATGTGAATGATACTATACAGAAGTAATTAAGCCCACAGTCAGCTTATGTGATTTAGTACAGCCACGCAGATGCTCATACAAGTGTTCATTCTGATTTCTCAGTGCCTCTGCCTCAGCAGTAGTTAGCAATGTAGAATATCACCCTAGGAGTAATGACAGATTGTCTGGAACCATAGGAGTTATGTGTGAGGAAAAGAAGGAAGGAGAGAAAGTGGGGTTAGAGGAAACAAATTATGAAGGAACTTGAACGCCAACTAAGGAGTTTATAGGTCACCACATTTTATTTACTCATTCATTCATTCATTCAGACATTCCTTGGAGGCAGGGATACCAGACAGAAGGCTAGATAAAGAATGCAATCAATAATAAATAATTATTCACAAGCCTCTTAGATAGCCTCATCCACCAGAGGGCAGACAGCAGAAGCAAGAAGAACTATAATTCTTCAGCCTGTGGAAGGAAAACCACATTCACAGAAAGATAGACAAAGTGAAAAGGCAGAGGACTTTGTACCAGATGACAGAACAAGATAAAACTCCAGAAAAACAACTAAGTGAAGTGGAGATAGGCAACCTTCCAGAAAAAGAATTCAGAATAATGATAGTGAAGATGATCCAGGACCTAGGAAAAAAAATGGAGGCAAAGATGGAGAAGATGCAAGAAATGTTGAACAAACACCTAGAAGAATTAAAGAACAAACAAACAGAGATGAACAATACAATAACTGAAATGAAAAATACACTAGAAGGAATCAAGAGCAGAATAAGTGAGGCAGAAGAACAGATGAGTGACCTGGAAGACAGAATAGTGGAATTCACTGCTGTGGAACAGAATAAAGAAAAAAGAATGAAAAGAAATTAAGACAGCCTAAGAGACCTCTGGGATAACATTAAATGCAATAACATTCTCATTAGAGGGGTCCCAGAAGGAGGAGAAAGAGAGAAAGGACCTGAGAAAAAATTGGAAGAGATTATAGTCAAAAATTTCCCTAACATGGGAAAGGAAATAGCCACCGAAGTCCAGGAAGCGCACAGAGTCCCTTACAGGATAAACTCAAGGAAAAACACACTGAGACACATAGTAATCACATTGGCAAAAATTAAAGACAAAGAAAAATTATTGAAAGCAGCAAGGGTAAAATGACAAATAACATACGAGGGAACTCCCATAAGGTTAACCGCTGATTTCTCAGCAGAAACTTTACAAGCCAGAAGGGAGTGGCATGACATATTTAAAGTGATGAACGGGAAGGTTGTAGGTTACAACCAAGATTACTCTAACCAGCAAGGGTTTCATTCAGATTTGACAGAGAAATCAAAAGCTTTACAGACAAGCAAAAGCTAAGAGAATTCAGCACCTCCAAACCAGCTCTACAACAAATGCTAAAGGAACTTCTCTAAGTGGGAAACACAAGAGAAGAAAAGGACCTACAAAAACAAACACAAAACAATTAAGAAGATGGTAATAGGAACATACATATCAATAATTACCTTAAACATTAATGGATTAAATGCTTCAGGCTTAAAAGACACAGGCTTGCTGAATGGATACAAAAATAAGACCCATATATATGCTGTCAACAAGAGACCCACTTCAGACCTAGGGACACATACAGACTGAAAGTGAGGGGATGGAAAAAGATATTCCATGCAAATGGAAATCAAAAGAAACCTGGAGTAGCAATTCTCATATCAGACAAAATAGACTATGAAACAAAGACTGTTAGAAGAGACAAAGAAGGACACTACATAATGATCAAGGGATCAATCCAAGAAGAAGATATAGCAATTGTAAATATTTATGCACCCAACATAGGAGCACCTCAATACATAAGGCAAATGGGAACAGCCATAAAAGGGAAAATCGACAGTAACACAATCATAGTAGGGGACTTTAACACCCGACTTTCACCAATGCACAGATCATGTAAAACGAAAGTAAATAAGGAAACACAAGCTTTAAATGACACATTAAGCAAGATGGACTTAATTGATATTTATAGGACCTCCATCCAAAAACAACAGAATACACTTCCTTCTCAAGTGCTCATGGAACATTCTCCAGGATAGAACATATCTTGGGTCACAAATCAAGCCTTGGTAAATTTAAGAAAATTGAAATCTTATCAAGTATCTTTTCTGACCACAATGCTATAAGACTAGATAGAAATTACAGGAAAAAAATCTGAAAAACTACAAACACATGGAGGCTAAACAATACACTACTAAATAATGAAGAGATCACTGAAGAAATCAAAGAGGAAATCATAAAATTCCTAGAAACAAATGACAATGAAAACATGATGACCCAAAACCTATGGGATGCAGCAAAATCCGTTCTAAGAGGGAATTTTATAGCAATACAATCCTACCTCAGGAAACAAGAAACATTTCAAATAAACAACCTAACCTTACACCTAAAGCAATTAGAGAAAGAAGAATAAAAGAAGCCCCAAAGTTAGCAGAAGGAAAGAAATCATAAAGATCAGATCAGGATTAAATGAAAACGAAATGAAGAAAACAATAGCATAGATCAATGAAACTAAAAGCTGGTTCTTTGAGAAGATAAACAAAATTGATAAACCATTAGCCAGACTCATCAAGATGAAAAGGGAGAAGACTCAAATCAATAGAAATGAAAAAGGAGAAGTAACAACTGACACAGCAGAAATACAAAGGATCATGAGAGATTATTACATGCAACTATATGCCAATAAGATGGACAAGCTGGAAATAATGGACAAATTCTGAGAAAAGCACAACCTTCCGAGACTGAACCAGGAAGAAATAGAAAATATAAACAGACCAATCACAAGCACTGAAATTGAAACTGTGATTAAAAATCTTCCAACAAAGAAAAGCCCAGGACCAGATGGCTTCACAGGCGAATTCTATCAAACATTTAGAGAAGAGCTAACACCTGTCCTTCTCAAACTCTTCCAAAATATAGATGAAGGAGGAATACTCCCAAACTCATTCTATGAGGCCACCATCACCCTGATACCAAAACCAGACAAAGTTGCCACAAAATAAGAAAACTATAGGCCAATATCATTGATGAACATAGATGCAAAAATCCTCAACAAAATATTAGTTAACGGAATCCAGCTGCACATTAAGGATCATACACCATGATCAAGTTGGGTTTATCCCATGGATGCAAGGATTCTTCAATATATGCAAATCGATCAATGTGATAAACCATATTAACAGATTGAAGGAGAAAACCCATATGATCCTCTCAATAGATGCAGAGAAAGCTTTTGATAAAATTCAACACCGATTTATGATTAAAACTGCAGAAAGTGGGCAAAGAGGGAAACTACCTCAACATAATAAAGGCCATATATGGCAAACCCACAGCAAACATCATTCTCAACGGTGCAAACCTGAAAGCATGTCCTCTAAGATCAGGAACAAGACAAGGATGTCCACTCTTGCCACTATTATTCAACAGAGTTTTGGAAGTCCTAGCCATGGGAATCAGAGAAGAAAAGGAAAAAAAGAATACAAATTGGAAATGAAGAAGTAAAACTGTCACTGTTTGCAGATGACATGATACTATACATAGAGAATCCTAAAGATGTCACCAGAAAACTACTAGAGCTAATCAATGAATTTGGTAAAGTTGCAGGATACAAAATTAATGGACAGAAGTCTCTTGCATTCCTGTACACTAACAACGAAAGATCAGAAAGAGAAATTAAGGAAATAATCCCATTCACCATTGCAACAAAAAGAATAAAATACCTAGGAATAAACCTACCTAAGGAAGTAAAAGACCTGTATGCAGAAAACTGTAAGACACTGATGAAAGAAATCAAAGATACAAACAGATGGAGAGATATACCATGTTCTTGGATTGGAAGAATCAATATTGTGTATATGACTGTACTACCCAAAGCAATGTACAGATTCAATGCAATCCCTATCAAATTACCTGTGGCATTATTTACAGAACTAGAACAAAAAATCTTAAAATTTGTATGGAGACACAAAAGACCCCAAATAGCTAAAGCAGTGTTGAGGGAAAAAAACGGAGCTGGAGGAATCAGACTTCCTGACTTCAGACTATAATACAAAGCTACAGTAATCCAGACAGTATGGTACTGGCACAAAAACAGAAATAGAGATCAATGGAACAGGATAGAAAGCCCAGAGATAAACCCACACACCTATGGTCAACTAATCTATGACAAAGGAGGCAAAGATATACAATGGAGAAAAGACAGTCTCTTCAATATGTGGTGCTGGGAAAACTGGACAGCTACATGTAAAAGAATGAAATTAGAACACTCCCTAACACCATACACAAAAATAAACTCAAAATGGATTAGAGACCTAAATATAAGACAGGACACTATAAAAGTCTTAGAGGAAAACATAGGAAGAACACTCTTTGACATAAATCCCAGAAACATCTTTGTGGATCCACCTCCTAGAGTAATGGAAGTAAAAACAAAAATAAACAAATGGGACCTAATGAAGCTTAAGAGTTTTTGCACAGCAAAGGGAAACATAAACAAGAAGAAAAGACAACCCTCAGAATGGGAGAAAATATTTGCAAACAAATCAATGGACAAAGGATTATTCTGCAAAATATATAAACAGCTCATGCATCTCAATGTTAAAAAAACAAACAACCCAATCCAAAAATGGGTAGAAGACCTAAATCGACATTTCTCCAAAGAAGATATACAGATGGCCAAGAAGCACATGAAAAGCTGCTCAACATCACTAATTATTAGAGAAATGCAAATCAAAACTACACTGAGGTATCCCCTCACACCAGTTAGAATGGGCATCATCAGAAAATCTACAAACAGCAAATGCTGGAGAGGGTGTGGAGAAAAGGGAACCCTCATACACTGTTGGTGGGAATGTAAATTGATACAGCCACTATGGAGAACAGCATGGACACTCCTTAAAAAACTAAAAATAGAATTACCATATGACCCAGCAATCCCACTACTGTGCATATACCCAGAGAAAACCATAATTCAAAAAGACACATGCACCCCAATGTTCATTGCAGCACTGTTTACAATAGCCAGGTCATGGAAGCAACCTAAATTCCCTTCGACAGACGAATGGATAAAGAAGGTGTGAAAAAAAAAAAAAAAAGATGTGGTACATATATGCAATGGAATACTACTCAGCCATAAAAAGAAACCAAATTGGGTCATTTGTAGAGACGTGGATGGATCTAGGGACTGTCATACAGAGTGAAGTAAGTCAGAAAGAGAAAAACAAATATTGTATATTAACGCATATATGTGCAACCTAGAAAAATGATACAGATGAAGCAGTTTGCAGGGCAGAAATAGAGACACAGATGTAGAGAACGAACGTATGGGGGTGGGGGTGGTGGTGGGATGAATTAGGAGATTGGGATTGACATGTATACACTAATATGTATAAAATAGATAACTAATAAGAACCTGCTGTATAAAAAAATAAATAATTACTTGAACCAAGGCAGCGTTCATTGAAAGGGAAAGGAGGGCCCGGATATGAAAGATATTTTTAAGACATCAGTGTTCTGGCTTTGGTCACTACCTATGGGAAATGCAAGAAACAGAATTGAAATAAAATCTAAGTTTCCATCATGGGTAACAGAGTATCTGATATGTACTCAATAGAGTTTGTTGAATAGAATGTTAAGAGTGATTTTCAAGCATTTTTCTCTAAAGATGAAATTATGGCAGAATTTTAGGTTTTGAGGCATAAGATAGTGACTGTAGGTCTGATGAACCTCCTGATAGTCAATGCACTGTACAATGGATGCTATGAATTGAATCAGCTCACGAAGCCTACTATACAGAGGATTTGAGGCTAATGGCTCCATCTCAGAAGAGAAGGACTTGCAAGTGAGTGTGATTGGCTTTGTACACTGAACTGTGCATTACAGCTTGCCCTAAGTCTGAGAAAGATATATTAGAGACACATAGTTTTTGTTAGCTACATAGCATTCTGCTTTCTTATGGGCACACTGTCCAAAATAATACTAGTTGCCCAGAAGGAAAAAAAGGAAAGAAAACTGTAATAAGAAGCTCAGGCTATAGCTTAAAAAAACTGAAATAAAGATTGTGGTAGGAAGGTGAAGTCTTAGTCAAATTTGAAAGCTTATACTGTGAGAATTCTTGTAGACATTTATTGTAACTTTTCAATTTATTTTATCATCTTTTGTGATTGAGTTCAGTCTATTCAATGGCAAGGTAAGTTCTTTAGTAAAGACCTGTAACTCAGTGAGTCAGTAATGAAATTGTGATGACTGGGTAGACAGAGTCTTGGTATTCAAGCAGCTTTGCTGGAATGGTCTGTAATTCCTTGTGATGCAATAAAGAGAGCACAGGGCTAAAAGGCAGAAGGCCAGCCCTCCCATTTGTCATCTGCATGTCTGTAAATGAATTCCCGAAGCTCCCTAAGTCTCAAATTCCTCATCTGTAAAATGGGAATAAAATGACTTAGTATACTCCAGAGGACTGTTGTGAAGATCAGGGGAAATAAGCCTTGTGCAAATTCTTTGTGGTCTGCAAAGCTCTGCTAACTTGCCATGTTATTACTATGGAACAGGCCATGTAGACGGAATGGTTCAAGGACCTATGGAACCACCTCCACAATGATGTTAATGAGAGCAGCGTGGACTGGGGCAGTGTAATGTGTT
>NW_006789959.1:711296-732980 GCF_000442215.2 Lipotes vexillifer | reverse complement strand
TCTTTCCCTGGCTGCACAGACAAGCTAAAGCATTGCAAGATGTCACCCCCTTGGGCTATTGCCCTGTGCTATATCCCAGGATAGTATAGCACTAATTTACTTGCAACCAGCTGACCAACTTGTAGTTAGAGATGACCTTTTTGAAGCAAAGACTCTTACCCCCTTACTGTGGATCCAGCTCAAGGAACATAGTTGACCCAAAATAACCATTCTCGGATCTCAGTAGGTAAAAGTTTTATAGCAGCAATTTTGTTTTTGCTGTGCTTGTATTTATCTCCTTAAATGTGCATGTATATATTTTTACAGCATGGCCAAATTAATGTACAAATTATTTGAAACTACTTCTTGAAGCCAGATATAATTCTGTATTTGCTTTAATAATCTTTACTCATAAACAGTCAGCATAACGTTTTTTCCTTTTTTTTCACTTATCTACCCACATGAAGTTCAGTTTCCTATTATTATTATTTTTTTACATCTTTATTGGAGTATAATTGCTTTACAATGGTATGTTAGTTTCTGCTTTATAACACAGTGAATCAGTTATACATATACATATGTTCCCATATCTCTTCCCTCTTGTGTCTCCCTCCCTCCCACCCTCCCTATCCCACCCTTCTAGGTGGTCACAAAGCACCAAGCGGATCTCCCTCTGCTATGCGGCTGCTTCCCACTAGCTATCTATTTCACGTTTGGTAGTGTATATATATGTCCATGCCACTCCCTCATTTTGTCACAGCTTTCCCTTCCCCTTCCCCATACCCTCAAGTCCATTCTCTAGTAGGTCTGTGTCTTTATTCCTGTCTTACCCCTAGGTTCTTCATGACATTTTTTCTTCTTAAATTCCATATATATGTGTTAGCATACGGTATTTGTCTTTCTCTTTCTGACTTACTTCACTCTGTATGACAGACTCTAGGTCCATCCACCTCATTACAAATAGCTCAATTTCATTTCTTTTTATGGCTGAGTAATATTCCATTGTATATATGTGCCACATCTTCTTTATCCATTCATCCAATGATGGACAGTTAGGTTGTTTCCAGCTCCTGGCTATTGTAAATAGAGATGCAATGAACATTTTGGTACATGACTCTTTTTGAATTATGGTTTTCTCAGGGTATATGCACAGTAGTGGGATTGCTGGGTCATATGGTAGTTCTATTTGTAGATTTTTAAGGAACCTTCATACTGTTCACCATAGTGGCTGTACCAATTCACATTCCCACCAGCAGTGCAAGAGTGTTCCCTTTTCTCCACACCCTCTCCAGCATTTATTGTTTCTAGATTTTTTGATGATGGCCATTCTGACTGGTGTGAGATGATATCTCATTGTAGTTTTGATTTGCATTTCTCTAATGATTAATGATGTTGAGCATTCTTTCATGTGTTTGTTGGCAGTCTGTATATCTTCTTTGGAGAAATGTCTAGGTCTTCTGCCCATTTTTGGATTAGGTTGTTTGTTTTTTTGTTAATGAGCTGCATGAGCTGCTTGTAAATTTTGCACATTAGTCCTTTGTCAGTTGCTTCATTTGCAAATATTTTCTCCCATTCTGAGGGTTGTCTTTTGGTCTTATTTATAGTTTCCTTTGCTGTGCAAAAGCTTGAAGTTTCATTAGGTCCCATTTGTTTATTTTTGTTTTTATTTCCATTTCTCTAGGAGGTGGGTTAAAAAGAATCTTGCTGTGATTTATGTCATAGAGTGTTCTGCCTATGTTTTCCTCTAAGAGTTTGATAGTTTCTGGCCTTAAATTTAGGTCTTTAATCCATTTTTGTGTATGGTGTTATGGAGCTTATTTTTGTGTATGGTGTTAGGGAGTGATCTAAACTCATACTTTTACATGTACCTGTCCAGTTTTCCCAGCACCACTTATTGAAGAGGCTGTCCTTTCTCCACTGTACATTCCTGCCTCCTTTATCAAAGATAAGGTGACCATACATACATGGGTTTTTCTCTGGGCTTTCTATCCTGTTCCATTGATCTATATTTCTGTTTTTGTGCCAGTACCATACTGTCTGGATTACTGTAGCTTTGTAGTATATTCTGAAGTCAGGGAGCCTGATTCTTCCAGCTCCGTTTTTCATTCTCAGGATTGCTTTGGCTTTTCGGGGTCTTTTGTGTTTCCATACAAATTGTGAAATTTTTTGTTCTAGTTCTGTGAAAAATGCCAGTGGTAGTTTGATAGGGATTACATTGAATCTGTAGATTGCTTTGGGTAGTAGAGTCATTTTCACAATGTTGATTCTTCCAATCCAAGAACATGGTATATCTCTCCATCTATTTGTATCATCTTTAATTTCTTTCATCAGTGTCTTACAATTTTCTACATACAGGTCTTTTGTCTCCTTAGGTAGGTTTATTCCTAGATATTTTATTCTTTTTGTTGCAGTGGTAAATGGGAGTGTTTTCTTGATTTCACTTTCAGATTTTTCATCATTACTGTATAGGAATGCAAGAGATTTCTGTGCATTAATTTTGTATTCTGCTACTTTACCAGATTCATTGATTAGCTCTAGTAGTTTTCTGGTAGCATCTTTAGGATTCTCTATGTACAGTATCATGTCATCTGCAAACAGTGACAGCTTTACTTCTTTTCTGATTTGGATTCCTTTTATTTCCTTTTCTTCTCTGATTGCTGTGGCTAAAACTTCCAAAACTATGTTGAATAATAGTGGTGAGAGTGGGCAACCTTGTCTTGTTCCTGATCTTAGAGGAAATGGTTTTAGTTTTTCACCATTGAGTACGATGTTGGCTGTGGGTTTGTCATATATGGCCTTTATTATGTTGAGGAAAGTTTCCTCTCTTCCAACTTTCTGCAGGGTTTTTATCATACATGGGTGTTGAACTTTGTCGAAGGCTTTCTCTGCATCTTTTGAGATGATCATATGGTTTTTCTCCTTCAATTTGTTAATATGGTGTATCACGTTGATTGATTTGCATATATTGAAGAATCCTTGCATTCCTGAGATAAACCCCACTTGATCATGGTGTATGATCCTTTTTAATGTGCTGTTGGATTCTGTTTGCTAGTATTTTGTTGAGGATTTTTGCATCTATGTTCATCAGTGATATTGGCCTGTAGTTTCTTTCTTTGTGACATACTTGTCTGGTTTTGGTATCAGGGTGATGGTGGCCTCTTAGAATGAGTTTGGGAGTGTTTCTCCCTCTGCTATATTTTGGAAGAGTTTGAGAAGGATAGGTGTTAGCTCTTCTCTAAATGTTTGATAGAATTCGTCTGTGAAGCCATCTGGTAATGGGGTTTTGTTTGTTGGAAGATTTTTAATCACAGTTTCAATTTCAGTGCTTGTGATCAATATGTTCATATTTTATACTTCTTCCTGGTTCTGTCTCAGAAGGTTGTGCATTTCTAAGAATTTGTCCATTTCTTCCAGGTTGTCCATTTTATTTTCATAGAGTTGCTTGTAGTAATCTCTCATGATCTTTTGTATTTCTGCAGTGTCAGTTGTTACTTCTCTGTTTTTATTTCTAATTCTATTGATTTGAGTCTTCTCCCTGTTTTTCTTCATGAGTCTGGCTAATGGTTTATCAATTTTGTTTATGTTCTCAAAGAACTGTCTTTTAGTTTGATTGATCTTTGCTATTGTTTCCTTCATTTCTTTTTCATTTATTTCTGATCTGAACTTTATGATTTCTTTCCTTCTGCTAACTTTGGGGTTTTTTTGTTCTTCTTCTCTAGTTGCTTTAGGTGCAAGGTTAGGTTGTTTATTTGAGGTGTTTCCTGTTTCTTAAGGTAGGATTGTATTGCTATAAACTTCCCTCTTAAAACTGCTTTTGCTGCATCCCATAGGTTTTGGGTAGTCGTGTCTCCATTGTCATTTGTTTCTAGGTATTTTTTGATTTCCTCTTTGATTTCTTCAGTGATTGCTTCGTTATTAAGTAGTGTATTGTTTAGCCTCCATGTGTTTGTATTGTTTACAGATCTTTTCCTGTAAGTGATATCTAGTCTCATAGCGTTGTGGTCGGAAAAGATACTTGATAAGATTTCAATTTTCTTAAATTTACCAAGGCTTGATTTGTGACCCAAGATATGTTCTATCCTGGAGAATGTTCCATGAGCACTTGAGAAAAATGTGTATTCTGTTGTTTTTGGATGGAATGTCCTATAAATATCAATTAAGTCCATCTTGTTTAATGTATCATTTAAAGCTTGTGTTTCCTTATTTACTTTCATTTTGGATGATCTGTGCATTGGTGAAAGTGGGGTGTTAAAGTCCTCTACTATGATGGTGTTACTGTCAATTTCCCCCTTTGTGGCTGTTAGTATTTGCCTTATGTATTGAGGTGCTCCTATGTTGGGTGTATACATATTTACAATTGTTATATCTTCTTCTTGGATTGATCCATTGATCACTGGGTAGTATCCTTCTTTGTCTCTTGTAATAATCTTTATTTTAAAGTCTATTTTGTCTGATATGAGAATTGCTATCCAGCTTTCTTTTGATTTCATTTGCATGGAATATCTTTTTCCATCCCCTTACTTTCAGTCTGTTTGTGTCTCTAGGTCTGAAGTGGGTCTCTTGTAGACAGCATATATATGGGTCTTGTTTTTGTATCCATTCAGTCAGTCTATGTCTTTTGGTGGGAGCATTTAATCCATTTACATTTAAGGTAATTATCAGTATGTATGTTCCTATTCCCATTTTCTTAATTGTTTTGTGTTTGTTATTTTAGGTCTTTTCCTTCTCTTATGTTTCTTGTCTAGAGAAGTTCCTTTAGCATTTGTTGTAAAGCTGGTTTGGTGGTGCTGAACTGTCTCAGCTTTTGCTTGTCTGTAAAGGTTTTAATTTCTCCATCAAATCTGAATGAGATCCTTGCTGGGTAGAGTAATCTGGGTTGTAGCTTTTTCTCCTTCATCACTTTAAATATGTGCTGCCACTCCCTTTTGGCTTGCAGAGTTTCTGCTGAAAGATCAGCTGTTATCCTTATAGGGATTCCCTTGTGTGTTATTTGTTGTTTTTCACTTGCTGCTTTTAATATGTTTTCTTTGTATTTAATTTTTGACAGTTTGATTAATATGTGTCTTGGCGTGTTTCTCCTTGGATTTATCCTGTATGGGACTCTCTGTGCTTCCTGGACTTGATTGACTATTTCCTTTCCCATATTAGGAAAGTTTTCAACTATAATCTCTTCAAATATTTTCTCAGTCCCTTTCTTTCTCTCTTCTTCTTCTGCAACCCCTATAATTCGAATTTTGGTGCGTTTAATGTTGTCCCAGAGACCTCTGAGACTGTCCTCAGTTCTTTTCATTCTTTTTTCTTTATTCTGCTCTGTGATAGTTATTTCCACTGTTTTATCTTCCAGGTCATTTAACCGTTCTTCTTCCTCAGTTATTCTCCTATTGATTCCATCTAGAGTATTTTTAATTTCATTTCTTGTGTTGTTCATCATTGCTTGTTTCATCTTTAGTTCTTCTAGGTCCTTGTTAAATGTTTCTTGCATTTTCTCTATTCTATTTCCAAGATTTGGGATCATCTTTACCATCATTATTCTGAATTATTTTTCGGGTAGACTGCCTATTTCCTCTTCATTTGTTTGGTCTGGTGGGTTTTTGCCTTGCTCCTTCATCTGCTGTATGTTTTTCTCTTTTCTCATTTTGCTTATCTTACTGTGTTTGGGGCCTCCTTTTTGCGGGCTGCACGTTCGTAGTTCCTGTTGTTTTTGGTGTCTGTCCCCAGTGGCTAAAGTTGGTTCAGTGGGTTGTGTAGGCTTCCTGGTGGAGGGCACTAGTGCCTGTGTTCTGGTGGATGAGGCTGGATCTTGTCTTTCTGGTGGGCAGGTCCTATTATTTCTTGTTCAGACTTATTGTAAGAATGACTACTATTCTAGGGGAATACTTCCCCATTCTAAGAAAATAGTCTGTTTCTCTGTAGTCCATTTAGATAAAGAGGTGGGGGAAGATTTAAGAACAAATTGCCCTTTCTTATTGACAAATATTCCCCCACTGACCACTCTTTTCCAAGCAGCTAAAAATGATCTTAATTTGTGCCGAATTCTGAATCAATTTTGTCCCTGAAATAGGGCTGCCAATCCATTGATTTTGTTGTCCATGAGTCAAGGGAAACGTATGGAGCCTATGATGCATACACCGCCCCGCCCCACACACACCCGAATGCATATATGTGTAGAGGATCCATATCCCTGAAACATTTTAGGAGAGCTCTTTAAATGACCGTATTTCAGTTAGTCAGCTATAGTTATTGTGATAACTTTGGTTTAATATGGCTCATTGGAAATGCAGATGTACTAAATGGAAACCAGTATGTATCAACATAGAAATGCATATTAATTTTCTTTATAACAGTGTTCAGATAACAAGGCTTTCATAATGTTAGAAGAATAAGTCATGATTAGGCAGTTATTAAAAGGTTGAATGGCAAGGAGCGTAGTTTGAATTTTAGAAAGGTATTTAATGATAAGATTTTGGAAGCCAAATTCATATTTCCATCTGAGATTCACTTTGCAACTCAAGTCTAGAGCTATGAAGACAAAACTCCACAATTATGTAAGTAGCCATAAATCAGCATGTTGTGGACAGTTGTTATGCGTGTTTGTGGAAATAAACAGCAGAAGTGTGTAGAAATAGAAACTTTTTTTTATATATAAATTTATTTTATTATTTTTTGGGCTGTGTTGAGTCTTCGTTGCTGCGTGTGGGCTTTCTCTAGCTGCAGTGAGCGGGGGCTACTCTTTGTTGCTGTGCGCAGGCTTCTCATTGCGGTGGCTTCTCTTGTTGCAGAGCATGGGCTCTAGGCATGCAGGCTTAAGTAGTTGTGGCGCACGGGCTTAGTTGCTCCGTGGCATGTGGGATCTTCCTGAACCAGGGATGTAACCCATGTCCCCTGCATTGGCAGGCAGATTTTTAAACACTGCGCCACCAGGGAAGTCCCAGAAACATCTTTTTAATTTTAGATTTTGGGACAAGTAGTAAAACTTTGGCTTTGTATGTATTACCACTGTTCAACTGTTGGAAATTATTGGTTAAACTAAGTTATATTTGTAGATATACAAGTATCAATTGTATAAAGTGACATTATAGATTAAAAATAATTTTTTTAAAACACAGAGTAACTATGCCTCTGGTGGAAGGTACCTTTTAGTGCTGCTTCACTTATATTCTCTTAAGGTTTCCTGTCCCTCGCTTTTTGTTATTTTTAATTTAAAACCAAATCTTGCCATTGAGAATCAAGAATGTATTAAGAACATTTAAAAATGTTTTAGACTGCAGTGTAAAAAAAAAAATTAAAATGCGAAAAATCTCAAAGTCCACATTCATCAATTTTAGTCTATAAATTCACATTTCACTCAATTTTAACTTTGATTTTGCTTCATTTCCTTTTAATTATGAAGCATATGATATCTCAGTTTTTTTACCTGTAAGGGTAGGGAGGGGAGTTACAAGTATCTATTAGCATGGTTGATGTGAAAATGATATAAAATATGGTAACATGTCTAAAAGTACTTTGTAACTGTAAAGAACTACGCAAATGATGTTATTACTTTAAAATATGATATTGACATCTTTTTATTTAGAAGCCACTGTCAGAATGTCT
The DNA here is from genome assembly GCF_000442215.2 of Lipotes vexillifer. Lineage (NCBI taxonomy): Eukaryota > Metazoa > Chordata > Mammalia > Artiodactyla > Lipotidae > Lipotes > Lipotes vexillifer. The sequence goes on along the minus strand of NW_006789959.1, from coordinate 725,408 downwards.
GTTTGCTGGTACAGAAATCAAAGGAATTTTTTGCTCTTCATTTTTCATCTTTTTTTGTAGAAATATTGCCTTCTCATCAACCTGGAAATTAAGATTCTTTAAATAATGCTGATAAAATAAACACATCAGTATAATTTTTGAAGGGGATTTATAAAAATATACTTTTTTATTGTTTCTAAATCTTAATGTATATCCAGCACAAAAGATGTGGTGAGAATTAGCCTGTTAGAACTGATGACTCTACTTAACTGTTTTTAATAACTGGCATACTTGTATTTTGGGACCTTTTGAAGTATTATAGGTATTCTTAGTGATGTTACATAGTTCTTCAAGGGAAATACGTATTTATGTCCTGCTTTATACATTTGGGCAAAAATAGTAATAACACTTTCAAAATACTGATGGGAAAACGAGTCACAATAAATATGTTGGATTCTCAAGATAAAGAGATGTACAATTCTCAGAGTTACAGCATACTGTCTTTAAAAATAGTGCAATTGGGATATACTATTTTAGTAAGAAACTCATTAAGTGCAACTTTAAAAGCTTCTTTTCCTCTTCTTTTTTTAAACTTTGACATTCCAGTAAGTTGTGAGGAAAATGTTCTTCCACTTGCTCTTTGCTGAAGTGTCCAGAAAGTCCCTTAAATTCCTTTCAAGAAGTCCATCCTGTAAGTGCCACTCCTAGAAAGAGTATGGTTGTTATTACTGTTGCCTGGAGCAAGATTGCAAAAGACTTCAAGAAGAAATGGAAATTGTAATGGGAGTTTTCTGTCACCCTTTTAGTTTATGGTATTTTTGTCCCATTGTTTTAGTCTATCAAGGTTTTTTTTGGCCAAGAAGTCCTTATCTCTAGAAGGAAATCTGTGATATTGATAGTTAAGAATACTATGTAATGAGATTCTTATATCCAGAATTCCAAAAAATTAAAAATTTCTGTAATAATGATAACAGCAAACAAGTTAGTATACAATAGTAAATAGGAAACTAATTATAATTATGTAAAGTGCTTTTCACAGATTCCTTCTACACCTATTATTTTATTTTGGTGTTTGCAGTATTTTTGTGCTTTAAGCATGACTGGTAAACTTGCTCTTTTATAAATGAAGACTTAAGACACCTGGGAGGTTGATGTGACTGCCTCAAAGACCCTCCATCGAGCTGTGGCTGAGCTGAGACTCAATGCTGGTTCTCTGTGTTTCTTTTCCTGTGTGGCTTGACACAACCTATGTAATACACATGCATTTTTCTTACATTCTAGGTTTCCCCGCTACCAGCTGCTCGTGGACCGACATTGCCAGCTAAAGAAAGGCTGTGAATCCGCACCCCAGCCCATCACTCCTTCTCCTGATTCCCATGATGAGTTCACCAGTACAGTCCGGTCAGTCTGGTTGCTTCTTAAACCATTAACAGACTTAATATGAAAGATGTTGTTTTGTGTTGCTTCAAACTAAGCAATTTAAGTTGTGAAAGGACTTTTTTTTTCTGATGAAGATTGGTTGATATTATGAATGTTGAATTTTGTCTTCTATAGCCAATCCTCTATTACGTAAGCTTGCTTTCCACGCAATTAATTTCATTTGTGTTGTTATCTGAGCAGTGTGTGGGCTTTAATTCTTCTGCTGCAAATGTAACATTTGGATTGAATTTTATGAAGTTATAAGTATTTGTTAAATATGATTTAGGCATCTAATTCACACCCAGAGTCTTCTGACTCAATACGTGTCTGTATGTTTTTAAATGGTGTTGTGGGCTTTGGAAGTCAGCCTGTGGATTACTCCCCCTCGATCTCTTTGACACACAGGAAGGATATTTCTCTTCCCCATCCTTCTTTGCTGCCACTCCTGTTTCCTATATACATATTTAATTATGTTTAATCTCAACACCTGCTTCCTCTGAGTCCAGTGTAAATTGTGGCTCATGTAGTGTTGTGATCAGCACAGCTGACACCCATTTCTCCAGGAACAGGTTGTCACTTTTGGAACAAACACAATCCAAGCCTTGAGAATGATGGAATAGCTTCAGATATCACATGTTAAACATGGACAAATTTATAAAGAATTTTCTGTTTGGATCATTATGGGAGTATTTATTTCTGTATATTCTTTAGAAAATCTTTCAGCATATTGATATCCTTGAGTTATCCAACTCCTTAGATTGAAGCTAGTGTAATATTTTATTCAGAGTTTATGAAGGGAAGTTTTTTGCCAAGATTTTCACTCTGTGGAGGGCCACACCCAGATCAGTTGCTCTGGAATTCTAGTGTCTCATCAACCTTCCTCACATCCCCAGCAGGCTGCCAGCTTGTGTGTTGAATTTGGATCTGGAAATTATTGGAGAGTATAACTGTAACTGTTGATTCTAAATGATGTAGTAAAGATATTCCAGAGTCTTTAGTCACAGTCATGATTTATAATCGGTGTTATCATCTGAATAAGAAGATGAAGAGTTACCTAGGCCTCTTATCTCTGAGTCCCTGTAGCCCAGTGGTTCTCAAACTTTAACATCAGAGGGAGGGCTTTTAAAATTAAGCCCCATCCCCACAGTTTTCGATTCAGGTCTTAGGCGTGTCCCAGGAATTGCAGTATTTACAGGTTCCTGTAGGTGATGCTGCTGCTGCCTGGGGACTACACTTTGGGAAGCGCTGGTCTAGCCTGCCCTACTTGTTCCTTCCTCCACCCTGCCTGCTCTCCACCGCCTCCTTCCCCCACGCCGCCACCCTCACAGGTAGCCTTCTGTGTGACCTGCATTACTCATCACAATCATGGCACAGTTTTACGATCCTTTCTACTGAGTTGAACTTAAAATGATATCTGCATTTTTATATCTATGTATTATATTTTAAATATATATTATATTTATTTATATATAAATTTACTGTTTCAAAATTACATAATTTCAAAGAGACATTTAATTTAGAAATACCATAGCCAAACATTTTTTTTTTCTTGTGGTAAAATGTGTTGGAATCATTAAAAAACATACTAAAAGCAATGGGGACAAATTGGCTATGTACAGATGTGGCAGAAAACTTACTCCATTTCTCTAAGTTACTGTCTAGAATTTATACAGGGGGTTGTCTTTAATTCTCAGGATCAGAAACTATACTTCTTATATATTTTTATAAAACTGTCCATGTCCCTTTATTATTCTCTACCCACCTCCCCCATGTCCTCTGTACATTGTTTGTTTACCTCCCATTTTTACTTCACAGAAGAATGACAGGTCAGATTGAATCATGGGAAAATAGACTTTTTGGCAGTGACAACTGTATCCAAATGAAACATTTGAAATGACGTTCTACCTGGATATGTAATCTTGCAATGGGCACAAAATGCAGATCCCATCCAGGTTAATGAAGGATGAAACTATAAGGGAAATTTTTGATTCTAAATGATAATTAAACTCAATTTATAAAATTTACTGACTTTTAAATAGTGCAAGTGTAGCAATTTCAGTGTCTATATCGTCTCTCTTTAGCATCTTTCTAGCATGTATGGACTTGCACCCATTTTTTTTCTTTCTTTTTTTATTGAAGTATAGTTGATGTACAATATTATATAAGCTACGGGTGTATGATATAGTGATTCACAATTTTTTAAAGGTTATACTCCATTTATAGATGTTGTAAAATATTGGCTATGTTCCCCATGTTGTATAATATATGCCTGTAGCGTATTTTATATACAGTGGTTTGTATCTATTAATCCCCTACCCCTATATTGCTCCTCTCCCCTTTCCTCTCCCCCCCGGTAAACACTAGTTTATTCTCTATATCTGAGTCTGTTTCTTCTTTGTTATATTCATTAGTTTGTTGTACTTTTTAGATTCTGTATATAAGTGCTATCATACAGTATTTGTCTTTCTCTGTCTACCTTGTTTCACTCAGCATAATACACTCCATGTCCATTCATGTTGTTGCAAATGGCAAAATTTCAGAATGGACCCACTTATTTTTAAGGTGAAACATATAATCCCATTAGAACATTATTGTAAGAGATTAGACTCCCAGTTTAACCCATCAAGGTCTATTTAAAGGTAACTACTTTGCAATGAATGAATATAGAACTATTTTGACAACCTTGTTTGGAAAAGAGAATCAGTACAATGTAATGAAAAATATTTAAAACTTTTACATGTTTAAAGAAAAGTGGGCCAAATGGCAGGAAGACAAACAAGTGAGAAATTCTGTGGTGATACTTAATGTGGTCTATGGGCACCTTAGATCGTTTCTCAGGTAGGTCTGTATTACATCTAATTTCATTCTAAAAGTAATGTGTTTTTTGGGAGGTCAGTGTCAGGGTGATTCTACTCTTGGTTTTCTCATCTGATGTGTGGAATAAAAGGTGGGAGTGACATTTTTATTGTTGTGGAGGTAACCGCTTAAGAGGTAAAGTATATTGGGCAAAAAAGCTATAGAAACGATGTATATATGTAAGGAACAGGTGGTCAGAAGTAACATTTACTGAACTTTGTGAGGTAAAAGAGAAAAGGAAAACAGATGTGTGCATGCACCTGACTTTTGAGAGAGAAGAAACAGACATGATTAAAGGGGATTTGAGGTTAAATAAGAATCTTGTTGTCTGTCCAGCATAGATTGTTGGTTGTATAGGAAGGGCACGTGAATCCATGCTTTAAGGTGCATATGGAGAAGGGGGGAGTAGTATGAATAATTCAGCTTCTTGTGCTCAAGATGATAGCAACTTGTAACATTGTTTAAAAACTCAGAGTTCCTATATGTAAATGTAATACATAAGATGGTCAAATACACTGGACTCCCTTTCAAAAAGACAAAGTAAAATAATACCAGATACTTTGATTAATACCACATATACCTGACACTAGCTCGCAACAGGTAATATTTGACAATTGAAATCAGCATGCCCTGCCTGCAAAAGTGCTGATTTTATAATATGAAAATGTCCTTTCAGGCAGCTATTTTGATGAGGATGTTCTTGCCAGCCATGATAATTGTTCAGTTAGAAGAAGAGTGGATGGTAAATGAGACAGCCACCAAGTGAAGCTCATTAGACTCTAGAGCTATTAAAATGTCCTTGTGTACTTTCTTTCTTATAAATACTTCTGGGCTGTTGAGAGCAGCATTATACAGACGTCTTAATCACTTATGTTTGGGAAATTCTTATGAATGAATTCGGAGTTGAAGAAAGTCATAGCACAGGTGGGTGGGAGTCTTTTCTGTTTATTCCAAGTACAAACTGTGATCAGAGACCTGAAATGCACTTTGCATATATATAAAGGAAAATGCTGGCCACAAACATTAAAACAGTCTTTTGCTACTATTAGCCTGTATCTTACAGTATATATATTCTACTGGTGAGAGATAACCTAATCGTTTGACTTAGAAAAAGTGTTTTTCTCACATCTCCTTTTTAAAAAAAAACTGTCTAAAAAGAGAATTAAATTGGTCTTATTGCAATCACCATCCATTTATTTTGCTTTTGTTCCGCAAAGGGCTCTAAGGCGTTATTGTGCACCAGAAAAATAGTCTCACTCTAGTTGTTCCAGAAATTCTTTAATAGTCAGTATTTCAGATAGTGTAAACTCTTATTTTCCCCAGGCATTGACCCAATTCTCATAAAAGTTCTCTATCCATATTCAAATACAGTCGATATCAAATACTAAATGTTACTGTCTTGATCATATATGCAGTCACAATAAGTACTGATTTCTGAATATAGAATTCACTGGTTTTTATTTTAATCTTGCTGCCCCAATAATGTTCTAAGTTAGAGCACTGGGTATTGCTTTTGGGCACTAAAAGCCTGAGTGGAGAGAGGACTACGTGGATGAGACTGGCAGCTAGCTGCTGCAATTAAGATAGTCATTCATTTAAAACTTAGCATGTATTCTGTGCTAAGCAGTGTGTTACTCTGTGGGGGCACAAAGAGTACTAAAAACATGGTTTCTACCCTATGAACAGTACCCTTTAGTGGGAGAGACAGAAGTGTAAATAGTTTTGGTCCATTCAGTGTGTTACGTATTTTAATAAATATAGGAACAGAAGTTAATTTCTTCTGTATAGCAGTATGGATGCCATTTCTGGCAATTTATTTTTATCAGGATTGCCAAATTTCAGAAGGAAAGACTTTAGGGCTCATCTAATCTAGAGTTTTCCAAACGTGTCAGATAATAAAAATCATCTAATGGTCTTGTTAAAAATACAGAGTCTTGGAGCACCCTCCCCCGACCCCCACCAAAAAAAGACTTACACAGTGGACCTGGAGGGGGTATTAGATAACATATTGCATAGCGCTCTTCACTGTGACTTGGCAAAGTGCCGAATTGTTCTTTAATCTGTCCAACAAGCACTAGTGTTTTTCATTGAGACTCTAGAAAAACAAATATATCATTAAATTCCATCTTAATATAGGTATTCGTCCTGTGAGCTAAACTATAGCTCATTTTGCTTTCTGATAAATAAAAATCTAGCGGTGTTGAAAACTAGAGGAGGTAATAATTTGTGGTGAAATTCTAGGGCTTATGTGTATTCTCTGCCAGCAAGCCACCCTGTTTTATGTGGAGATGAACCAAAGAGATTCTTATAATAGAGTACATTTTTTTCCTCCTCAGAACAAATTTCTGCCTATTTTAACCCAGATCAGTTTTTTAGAATGATCCCAAGGTTATAGAAAACATGATTTGAGCCTGGACATTTTTAAGAATAACTAAATTCGGCTGTATCAGCCCTAGAATGATTCCAGTATGACTTTTACTTTTGATGAATCTAATTTATATAATGTAATTTTGATGAAAATGCACCCAAAGGAATTTTCCAAACATAGAACACAATGGACATCATGCCCCCTGGAATTTATAATGTTGTAGCCTTGGGGGCTTCTAGGTGACTTTGGATGGCAGAGTTACTATTAGCTGTATAGCAAAGTCCTATATTAGTTTTCAAAGCCCATTGCATATAGGTGGCTAATTTCTCTTTTCTTCACCATTGTGGGAACACTTAAAACAGCTACTCCACCCCACTGAGTGAGACGACCTGGCTGTTGATACAAACTAAAGGTTTGTGGTAGGATCTTATATTCTATTCCTTTTCTTTTTTTCTCTGGCAAATCTTAGGTGAAAATTAGTTGAGTTTTCCCTTCATGCCTCTGTTTTGCTAAACAGCTGAGTTCTCTTATAGAAATGTAGAGTAGCTATAACTAATGATCAAAAAGTTCTTTGAGATAAAAAATGTTATGAAAATGCTAAGTAGTATAAACAATTTGAGGGCAAGCATTAATAAAACCTTCATTGCAAGCATTTTAAAAGAGGACTGATAAAAGCTTCATGGTTCAATTTTCTAGAAGCATATGGGGCCCATAAGGCCTGCCCCTGTTTTTAAAATTTATGAACTCTTTAATGATTCACCACTTTTGCTCTAGTGCATTACCCACTGTGGTCCCATTTAGTTATTAAGTAGGAAACTAAAACCAGGACAAAGCTACAAACAGATACCACAGTGTCCAAGTTGGTATTTTTTCTTCAATTTGTTCACAACGTGTTACCATAAAAAATGAATGGTAAATGAAATAGAGTCGTAAGGCAAATCAAGTAGGTTATGGCTTCCCCAGATGAGTGTGATCAGCTGTATTTTTTAAATGAAATACAGGTCAAATCTTATTACAATAAGCTCTGTGTAATTAAAATATTTTCAGCCTCCCAGACAATTATCTATTTCAAGTAGTGTTCAAGAAAAATATTCTAAGATAATGAAATAAATTAGGCCCTTGAAGTTTGTTGTAACAGAATTTGATCACAGAGTACGGTATTAGTGAAGCATGCTGAATGTTAATTTATTAAATACTGTTTTAGATTTTTTTGTTGCTGTAACTTCACAGTTAAGTGATTCATTCTTGTGCTATTGCTAAATCTAAACTCCTCAATATGATATTCAAGTTTGAAAGATAAACCAGAGAGAGCACTTTATTCATTGTCTAATTCCTGAGAGACAGTACTTTAAAAATGAGGCACAAACCTTTTCCCAAAATGTTCAGCTTAAATTTACTTTGCATATTTATTTGTTTTCCACGTTGCTTTTCACAATTTATTTTTGTGGGTAATTCAGTTTGTATATTTCTTATTGTGTTCATTATTGTAGCACAAGTTCAAACAGAAAAGAAGGTTATTTCTTGTTCATATAAAGACTAAACAGGTTTTCCTGAATGGTAGCTTGTTCTTTTTCTAGTGGCTATTCAGAGTCCAAGACAGATTCTAATTTGTGACTATACTTCTTCAGCTCATGGATTCCAAGGTTAATGTGTGTCTCTATATCAAGCTGCTGGAAGAGAAATGGAAGAAGTGGATTGTGTATGAAAAGTTTCCATAGGCACATTGCTTCTGTTCACATTTCATTGGGTAGAATTTAGTCACATGCCCACAGCTAATTACAAAGGAGCCTGGGAAATGTAGTCCAGCAGGAGTCCAGGAAGTGGATGAAACAAGTTTTGCGAACAGCTGGCTAGTCCCTACCACATTTGTCTTAAACATTTACCTGGGAGTAACAATGTGGTATTGCATACAAGAGGTGGAGTACTTCCTATTGTACTCTTTTAAAAAAAATTTTTTTTAAAGTTTTTTTTGATGTAGACCATTTTTAAAGTCTTTATTGAATTTTTTACAATGTTGCTTCTGTTTTATGTTTTGGTTTTTTGGCCTCGAGGCATGTGGGATCTTAGCTCCCTGACCAGGGATCGAACCCGCACCCCCTGCATTGGAAGGTGAAGTCTTAACCACTGACTGCCAGGGAAATCCCCTTCCTAATGTACTCTTGATTAAACCAATTATTAAAGAGTTAAGTAAGATTCCTTTAAAGAGATAGAAACACATTAAAATCAGGACAAATCAGTTTATCTACATTTTCTAAGAGTTACTTAAGGGAGCCTTTCTTTAGAATCATGCTAAGTAGTGAAGCAGTGTAGCTATTAGAAAATTCAAGTTCTTGTTGTTAGTGGGAACTTTCCAGAGAATGGGAATAATATGTGTAATGTAGAATATTATGTTTCCTTAACTAGTGTACAAAAGTCATGTGAGTGCCAGCTGAAGACTGCAAAAAAAATATCATGTCAGTTTATCTGAAATTATAGTTGCATGTATACTGAGGAAGAAGTAATATTCACAATTCTTATGTTTGCTTTTTATTGCATATTGGAGTCACAGTTTTAAACAACTTCATAGTTTAAATATTATGATGAAAATCTAGGCCAAATAAGCAATGGTTGATAGATACTTGTTTTACATTGATTTTTTTCATGAACGCAGTTATAAAGCAGTGCTAGGCTTTTTGAAGATCCATAAGCAAAATTTGGTACTTCTGTAAAATACACATGGACAGCCTTTTGTTGATAACATCTGTCATCGTTTGAGAATGTCAATATATAAGCAGTCTTCTCTTATGACTTATTGTCTCTAGTTTGTCGTAAGGTTAGAAAGTGAAGAACTGTGCTAAATAAAATTGTTTAGTAAGATAAGTTCTGTAAGTTCTGGGGAAATGTACAAAGGTCTCTTTTATGAGCAAAATACATATGTTTGGTTTTTTCTTACATGTTGTAATTACATTTAAAAAAAAATGTTCAAAGAGCTTGTTGTTATGATGCTGCTTACTTTATTTATTTATTTTTATTTTTATTTTGGCCACGCCAGGCAGCATGTGGGACTTCCCCAACTAGGGATGGAACCCGTGCCCACTGCAGTAGGAGCGTGGAGTTTTAACCACTGGACCGCCAGGGAAGTCCCTGTAATTACACTTTAACTGTCTCCCTAACCCTTTTATTTTCTTGGTTCTTTCTAGCTTGCTATATAGAACAAGAAAATTCTGAGTTTTTAATAGGTGAGGCATTGTTACGGGTTTGATTTTGTCACGCTTATCCTTGCAGATTATGATCAATACATTTTATCAATGCATGTTCTGTGTGTTGATTTGTGTTTCTTCAGAGGTACTTTAATATCCAAAATGAAAGACTCATGACTAAATTATTGGTGAGTTTTTCTTTAAAATCTTCTATTGATTAATGGGAAATAGTAAAGCTCTGAGGTAGTCTGTGAAATGGTTTGAAGTTTTTTTCATGATAACTTTCTGGCATTTGATTATATAAGGCTCTTTCCTTTTATGATAGATGGTTGCTTGTCAAGCAGCACTGAATAATTAATTAACCTTTTCTTCCAGACTTTTAACTTCTAAGAGAACTTTCTCTTCATTGTTGATATTATAACTCCACTGGCAACTGGCCGAGCTGGGGAATCTCCTCTGGAGTTACAATTTGCCCTAATAATTTTGCCCTCCTTGGAATTCTGTGAGTCCTGAGAGAGGGCAGATAATCATAGCTGCACACATGTGGGCAGTCATCTTTTATCTTGTACTCTCAGAGGAAATTGTTCTTCAGAAAGAAATGCTGAAATGACATATGAACAAATCATTAATAAGAAAAACTAGTTATGAGGTTTGGGCTCTCTGAGATTGTAAGCATGTTTAATAAAAGCTGGTGACACCTTCTGGGTCTACTGTTATTGGAAAGGCTGCTTAATTACCTTACTTATGTTTTTCTGATCTTGAGATTTGAGTGCTTTCTGGAGATCTAAGACTGCTTGTACAAATGGATGAAGCCAAAACTTTATCTTGAACCTCTCTTTTAAAAACCTCTATCTGGTAGGAAAAAATATTTGAAGTCATTATAATTACTTGTTTGGCTTGTCACTGAGACCCCAGATGTCTGCCCAATGTGTTCATAGATGTGGACGTTTTGGAAATATCACTATCATTTAGGGCATACTGTTGTAATAAATTATTAACCCAGTGATAGTGAAGTAATTCTTCCTGAAGTCCTTTCTCCCCTCATTATATGTTGTATGAAATAAGTATAATTAGAGATATTTTAAAAACCGCTTTAAGAAAATAAGAGCGTATGACTATGAAAATTATTTTTGCATTGTTTTTATAGTATTTTTGGTTATATCTGTGTCTTTATGCCTATAATATGGTGCTTGATTTTTTTTAATGGAGAATTGAATGTATCTTATTTTGGCTTTATGTTTAAAGTGAAACAATAAACAGTAAAACAGATTTTAAAGGTAATAGTATTTCAGTGAAAGGACCTAGAAATTAGTAGAAAAAGTCAGGAAGCCAACTATAGAAAGAGGAAAAAGAATATATACCATAACTTGTGTTAGGTTATGTGTGCTCTTGAATTTCTGAATTTCAATAAAACATGTCAAAGTAGAGTTCATTTTCCCTTCTGTTGGGAGAATTGATAATCCGCTTGCCCAATCTGCCTTCTTACCTTTCTGAGTTTTCTTTATTTTGTTTTTATGCTGCGTAACTCTAAAAAGGATTTGGGATCTATATAATAAATTAAAAAAATAAAATACATGAAAATGAAAGGAAATGAAGGAAAATCGGATAAAGTAAACACCTTTAGTACATATACTCAGGTTCTGTAAAGTTGCTAGAAAAGGAATGGATTTGGCTCTGAACTTCCTGGTAGCAAGTCTGTTTTCTACTATGAGATTACTCTTCCTTCAGCCTAAATATGATCACGTCACTGCCCTCTTTAAGAAATGTCAGTGGCTGTCCATAACCTCTGCCTGAGGTACACTGGTACCCTTTCCAGATTTGTCTTCCTTTTTCTCCTCAGTGAACCCAGAACTCTGTTCTGATCACCACGTGGAGATGCGTGCCTTTCCCCAGGTCCTGGTTTCCTGCTTGCAGACCTTTAAATGCACCTTTTTCTCATTGCCGGGAGTGCCTTTCCCCCAAACCCTCCACCTCTCCAGATCTTGGGAAATGTCTTTATTTATCCTTCAAGACATGACTCCAATTCCATTCTTCTGTGAAGCTTGCCTGGGTGACCCTTGGCCCCTCTGACATCTGCTATCTCTGTTAATTATGGAACTTATCTCCTGATGCTGGGGGTTGTCTTAGTAATAGCTCAGTAGCAAAGTAAGCTTTTGAGAGCAAGGCATATCTTCTCGATACTTTTTCTTTTGGCATAAAATAAAGCAGTTGGCTGTTTTACTCCTGGTTGCTTGCTTAGTTAACCAGTACGATGCCAAGCATGTAAAAGGAGCCAAATAAGTGAAGAATGAAGGGCTTTCAGAGGAGGTCTATGGTAGTGGTGCTATATCTGAGGGTGGGGAAGCTGTTGAAAATACCTGAGCAAAACCTATCTGCTCGAACTCTGGAAAATAATATCCCTTCCCTTTCTTTCTTCTTACGTGTTCATTTGTTGACATTCTGTTCTTTTCACTTCTGAATGATGGTTTTGAGATATTCTTTTGCCTCTATTTAGTTCTACCCATTGAAATGTTTTTTTATCTTTCTAGGGTAACTTTTCTGTCCCTTGAACAGTAAACATTGCAATAAGGTGCTTATTGTTCGCAAGACTTGCAGCCGCACCCTCAGTTCCCTAAATGCGGAAAAGTCTCTAAATTTGGAACGGCTTTAGCTAGCACAGTGGTAGAAGCAGACCTACACCCTTTTTTCCTGTTAGTACCTTGGAGCTGTCCCTGTTGCAACACTTGTGAGCTACCTCCCTCCCTATAAAAAATACACACTATAGTTAAGAATAGAAAAAAGAGTTATAAAGATTTTGAGTTGTGATTAAGCAGGAAATTGTTTTAAGTTCGTTTAGAATTCATTGGTCCAACATTCTTTAAACTTTAAAAAATTGATGCAGTTTTTGCATACTGTATTATTAACAGTAACTTTTTATATACTTCGTGTCTGAGGACTTTAAATACAATACGTATAAGGGAAAACAGCTGGTTTAACAACTTATGACTTTCCAATCTATATGTTTTCAGTTCCTCTTATTTAAGATGATGAACGTATAAGCACATTCATATAATAGGTGATGTCTTCATAGAGATTAAATTAGGATCTTAAACTTTGTGTCTCCATTAAGCATATGTTTTTGGCTTGACAGTATTGCAGTATGATACTCGATGGACAGAGTGATCTCTTACTTTGGCATATATCTAGTCATACAGAGTTCCTTTAATATCTGCAAGGATGTTCATTTTCTAACTATCACGAAAAGAACAGATGTGAAACAGGCAAGCACTGCATGTCTTTCACTCACAGCTCTCTGAGGTACGTCTTTGGGTAGGTTTTTGTTTGTCACACACATAACAAGTATGTCTTTACCCTGAATGATGCAATGGTCCAGCCTCCTATGGGGTAGCATCCACCGACAATAACGCCATAACCCATTAGTTGATAGCAAACTCCCTGAATCCATAGAGATTTGCTCCAGTCTAAATGAGTGACTAATTTTTAAACTACAAGGTAAACCTGAGGTCCTTAGGGAGTAGGGACATGTGAAGTTGAATTGTTTATTTTGCTTGTTATAACTGTAGGATCATTAAGGAAATGTTTACATCCTGTTGTGGTTATATGTTCTTAACCAATATATGAGGCGAAGACGTTTGATCTTTTTGCTTCTGCTTCCCTTATATTCCTTAGCATTCTCTACCCCACCCCCCAACTCCTGTGAAAAAAAGAGTTTACACTCATCAGGTCTAAATAAACCCATATCTCTTGTTTGAATACCTTGTTACCTTATCTGTCTATTAATGAGAAATTATATAAATGCATATTTGAAGTTATTAGTTAAAGCCCAGGGACTTAAACATAAGCTCTGGAAACAAGTGTTACCTGTCACCTATCTGTTATTCATTAAATCTCCCTTTGTCCCAGTTTCCTTATTTGGAAAATATGTCATGACTTTGCTATATTGGTACATGAAAGATATAATTGTAAAAAACATAGTAAAGGATCTAGTGTTCTTTTAGAATTATTACACATAAATTTGTAATTTTTTCTCAACTGGAACTTGAACTATCCTTTTGTGAATGTCTCTGTAAACTCTGATGTATATAGGTCTTTCCACACTGATGAGAAAGACCATCATTTCCAGGTTCTATCACAGTTTCCAGCTTTGTCTCTGTCGCAATATTGCTCGCTTTTGAGCAAATAAAATTATGCCTTTCCTCTTTCTTATTATGTGCCAGCTCCCTGCTCTGTCCCACCCCAAATAGTGAATGACTTTGTTGCCTTGCTTCACCTTTCTATTGTGGTTTTTTTTTTTTTTTTTTTTTTTTTTTT
>NW_006789959.1:687168-711212 GCF_000442215.2 Lipotes vexillifer | reverse complement strand
CCCCTGCATCGGCAGGCAGACTCTCAACCACTGCGCCACCAGGGAAGCCCTCTGCTGTGTTTTTTTTGTTTTTGTTTTTTTTTTTTCTTTTTTATTGGGGGCGTACGCGGGCCTCTCACTGTTGTGGCGCATCCCATTGCGGAGCACAGGCTCCAGACGCGCAGGCTCAGCGGCCATGGCTCATGGGCCCAGCCGCTCCACGGCATGTGGGATCCTCCCGGACCGCGGCACAAACCCGCGTCCCCTGCATCGGCAGGCGGACTCCCAACCACTGCGCCACCAGGGAAGCCCTCTGCTGTGTTTTTATACCATTTGCTATGTCAGCATTTCCTGTGAGTGCCCCTCCCACCCCCACCCTCACATCCTAGCGACACTTACTGTTGTATATAGATTACATGTAGTTTGATGAAATATTTGCCCTGAGGGTCTTTTTGGACCTGATATTAGCAACACTGACTTGTCATTTTTGTCAAATGATTTTTTTTTTTTTTTTTTGTCAAATCAGATACGCTGCTGATAAAATTGTTATGAGGGATTTATCATCTTTACAGTTTCCATTCCGTGGCCATAGATGAGGTTATATTTGGTACTCACATTTAAATCAAAGAGTTAGAGGGGACTCTGTGGGCTTTAAAATATGTCGCAGGCAGCGTAGTAAAATGGAAAGAGTAAGAGTATCTGAAGCAGTCAGGTAGAACCCAGTTCTGCCCTAACTTGGGGCTTTGGAAAAGTTACTTTACCTCTCTGGATATAAGTTTTCCATCTTGTGTTAGTTCCCTGTGGCTGATGTAATTACCACAAACCTGATGGCTTACAACAAGAGAAATTTATTCTCTTACAGTTCTGGAGCCAGAAGTCCAAAATCAGTTCACTGGGCCGAAATCAAGGTGTCAGCAGGGTGGCCCTCCCTCCAGAGGCTCTAGGGAAGAATCTGTTCCTTGCCTCTTCCAGCTTCTCGTGGCTGCCAGCGAGAAGTGGTTGCATCACTCCATTCTCTGCCTCTGAGGTCACATTGCTGTCTCCTCTTTTGTGTGTATCAAATCTCCCTTCGCCTCCTTATTATAAGGATGCATATGATTAATCTCTTCATCTTAAAATCTTTAATCATATCTGCGATTTATTTTTTGCCAGTCGAGGTAACATTCACAGGTTCCAGGGATAAGAATGTAGATATCTTTTGGAGGGTCATTATTCAGTATACCAAACAACTGAAATAGTTTCTGAAGTCCTGCTGACTTGTAATTTCTATTCATTCATTTGCTCATTCATTCACCCATTCACTAAGCTTTTATTTCATGCCCACTATATGCCAGACACTGTGCTAGATATGAGGAGAAACATGCTGACCATGCCTTTAAGACGTTCATTATATTGTCAATGAGATGTACCATACAGAATAAATACAGAGATAAAGGTAAAAGAGATAACTTGATCCAGACAATAAGATTAATTCTGTGTATGTCTCCTTTTGCATAATTCTAGAGCATAAGCGACCATCATGCTTCAGTGCTCGCAAATTATTTCAGTAAGTCTAGAGGTTATGTGCAGCCTGTGGAACAGAAAGTGTTTTGCAGTGTGGAAAGCATGTATCAGCTTAAATTCAATTCAGAAGAATGTGTTGAGCATAGACATTGCCCCGCAAAGAATATATAATCTTATACAGTTCTTATCAACTCAACATCAGCAGTAGAGTTTTAAAAAATACCCATGCCTGCTTCTTCACCCCTCATTGTGCTTGGTTCTGGGTGGAGCCCAGAGGGTTATTTTTTTATGCTCATCAGGAGGTTCTTATATGCTGTTAAGATTCTCTGATGGAATAGAAGCCACCTGTAACTAGGAAAACAAATACACAGGTACTGATAAAAATGCAAGACAAAGTACCCTTAGTTCCATTAGGATATATAGAAACAAAATAATTTGGATACTCAGAGGAGTATGAGAGCATACTTGGCTCAAGGGAAATTTGGAGAAGGAAGTGTTTGAAATGTCCTTGATGGATGGGTAAGATTTCAAAAGGCATTAGGGAAGGGTAGTGGGAAGAGAATCCACAGAGGTGTTGGAGGTGGGGAAAGGAGGTGGGTCATGGCTGGAGGCAGGGGCCAGGGTCCAAAATCTAGGTACCAATTCTCCTTTTGCTCACACTTTCTGGCCCAGAACCCAGAGGTGCCTGAGAAATCTAAATGTAAACCTGTTCTTCTAGGTCATTTCTAAGGTATATTTTTTCAGGGTGGGAGGGTAGAACATATTTTATGTAACAGCCGATAGGTTGATTTATACTTTTTAAACTTTTAGAAACATGATAGTTGGACCTCTGTGTACTCTTGCAGTAGGTCCTGTAAATATCGGGAGCAGGTGTCAGTGAGAGAAATAAAAATGGAGGTGTAAGTTTTCTTTCAAAAGGTTTCTAAAGAGGAATATCCAGGATATGGTGACTGATTAGAAGACAGAAAAACACAGTAGGAAGTAACATAGGTAATTCTGAAGTTCAAGAATGAGGCTAGAATTAGTGGGAGTGAGAGATATTGATAGAAAAGATAGCTAACATTTGCTGAGTTCTTTCCATAAGCTGGGGTCTTAACCACTGCATTTTCTTTATCTCATGGAATTCTTTTTATAACTCTTGAGGTCAGTATTGTTCTTATTTCCATTTTACAGATGGGGAAATTGAGATTTGAGAGGTTAAGTATCTTGCTCTATCAAGGTCTCACAGTAAATAGAGTGCAACATCTAGGACTCCGATCTAGGTACCCGAAATCTAGAATTTGTACTGTTAACAGTTCAAACTAGTTATCATGAGGCTGGCTTGAGGGTAAAGTTGATGAAGAGAAGTTGGACCAAAAAGAGTTTAGAAGTCATCTGAAGAGAGGTTGCATTTGAAAACATGGCTAGCTTCAAATTAGTGAGCATCACCTTATCAATTAAAACAGGGAAGAAAGAGAGGAGAGCAGAGGGCCAAGGAGCAAGCCTCACTGAAACTTTTATCTCTCTTTAAGGCTGCCAGTCATTTAACACGATTCCTTAAAAAAAAAAAAAGTCCCTGAATATTTAAATAGGCGAATGAACCAATCTTTCAATGCTGAGTTTTTTTTTCTATTATGTGTAAGATTCCCCTTAATAATTTCAATTGCTTGAAGGAGACAAATCAAAATATTTTCTTAACTTCTGTTGCCTGTATCTGTGAACCTGATTTAGTTTCAAATCCTTAGGGCCTTTGTTGGATTCCATTTTCCAACTTTACTCCATGTTTTCCCAATAGAAGAGGCCTACTCTATAGAAAGGTTATGGTAGGGTAAGAAGACTGGCAGAGTAGCTCAATATTTTTGTCATTTTAAACAGCTTGTAAGCTAAGATATTGAAAGGACAGGTAACATGTAAATGAGGAGTGAGGAGTCTTGGCTGTATGAGTGTGTCTTTCTCCTCCCCCTCCTCTCAGAGTGCCTGAAACTTTATTTCTTTCCACCGTTCTCACAGAGTATGCAAAAAAAAAAAATGCACTATTAAATAACCCAGGAAAATAAAATTATTGCCTTTGAAATATGTGTTATGTTATTTTTTGTTTCTTTTCTTTTTTGTTTCTTTTTTTTTTTTTTTTTTTGCAGTACGCGGACCTCTCACCGTTGTGGCCTCTCCCGTTGCGGAGCACAGGCTCCGGACGCGCAGGCTCAGCGACCATGGCCCACGGGCCCAGCCGCTCCGCGGCATGTGGGATCTTCCCGGACCGGGGCACAAACACGTGTCCCCTGCATCGGCAGGCGGACTGTCAACCACTGCGGCACCAGGGAAGCCCTATTTTTGTTTCTTGTCAGTTTAACCAGATCAAGTTTCCCATGCTGGTCTTGTTCTTTTTCCCCCCATTATTCCACAGTCTGAATCTAGCAGGTTTACTTGAAGGTTTCAGGTATTGAATAAAAAGAATTTCAGAATAACTTTATGGTTGTGTCAAATATTTTAATGTTATACTGTTATATTTCTTGTGCCGGTTTTCATGAAGTCACATTTTTCTCATTAATTTATAATTTCAACTCTTACGATACTAACATCATACCTACATTCTTAACAAAACACTGCAGAGCTCTAATCTGTATCCTGTATGTCCTATTTTTTTTCTAGTACTATAGTTGAGTGCTAGGTATAATGTGGTCTTTTTACATAACTTATCTCACCTAACTTTCTTAGGAAAATTGATGGAATTGGGAATCTCACAGAAGTGTTTGATTAGAATCAAGGGAAATCAGACTAACTTATATTCAAAGTCAAGACTGGCTTTCAGAGTAAGTAGTTTTACGATTTGAAGTAAAAGAAAGCTTCATTTATAGATAGCAGTCAAGGCAAAGATGTCCATCACTCGGTTGTTTGACAGACATTGAGTAAGCTAGTGATTCTCAATTTGGACTCTGCCTTAAAATCATCTGTAGAGCTTAAAAAACAAAAGCAAACCTGAAATGGGACCCCCAACCTCAGTGATTCTTACTTAATTGGACTTCTCTGGGGCCTAGGCATGGGTATTTATTAAACCTCCAAAGTGATTATAATATACAACCAGTGTTGAGAACTACTATTAAAAGAAACATCAGGGAAGTACAAAAGAGTAGGAGAAAGTAAATAAATATAAAATTCTTATGCTTGAGGAGATGGCATATAGTTTCTAAAAAAGGAAATATTGTCTAATTAGTTATGAAAACTAAACTCTTAGTTCTTCTATTTTGAAAGGAGACAAATTAATCTCATTTAGATATTGTTACAAGGATATGTGAGAATACATATTTGTACGTTTTAAAAAAGCCTTTTTTTCTGTGTGTTTCTAAACTGCCTAGTTTTCTTATTTAAGATTGTTGAATCTCAACTATGCATCTAGTCTCCCCCATTATTCCAATTTATGAACTCTAAGTGTACATTAATTTACAAATGAATAATTCAAAATTAGTGGAGTGAATGTGACACTTGCAGGCAATGAAAAATTCAGTGATTATCTTAGGTGTATTTGTCTCCATAACAAAAGTATGGTTACTGTTACAAAGTGATGTTTGGTCACTGTGTACAAAGTGCCTTGATCGTTTTGGTCCTGGGCTACTTTCTCTCTAAGACTGAGATATCATGCACTGCTGAATAGCAATGACTGTGTATTGAGTGTTCATTATATTTCAAGTTTTAAGTGTGCCACATGCTGTATATGTGGTATCTTGTTTAATCATAGCGGAAACCGTATGGAGTAGGTACTATTTTCTAAAGTCCCCATTTTAAAGATGAGAAACTGGCCTCAGAGACATAATTAACGTGTCCAAGGTTGTGCATCTAGTTAGGGGTAAAGTCATGATGTGAATTCAAGCAGCCCAACACCATGGGCAGTGGTACAAGGTTACAGTAATACAATATGAAGATGAATTTTTCTGTTTAACCAGTTGGTTGAGATCAGAAGTTAAGGCTTGTACCTTCTTCACCAGAAAGCTTCCCAAGAAGCCCATCCTGATATTTCCCAAGAGAATGGCAGATTTTTCTGTGGAAGCTAACAGGGAATAGGTGAGCTACTGGCATTAGTGTCTGCCACTGGCACTGGGCTAGCTGGAGGATGGGTGTTCTCTGGTGCTGGTTGGGTTTTGAGGAAGGAGCAGTACTCTCAAAACTTCCCAAAGCCCTCAAGATTCTGCTGTACCCTTCGCTTCCAAATTGTAGGAGGGAACACTTAGGGTGGGAGGAAGCACAGAAGAGAGCTCATTTGGGATAACATGAATGGGCTTGAGGAATGTAGATGGGAAACTCTGCAAACTTGTGGTCAAACGACCTCAGTTAAATTCATGACTCTGACACTCATGCCCTAAAGGTCACTCAGCTTTTCTGAATCTCAATGTGTGCATCTTTAAAGTAGAAATGGGATAGTAGTAACTGAATTCCTTAACTCAAGGGGCTGAAGATTGAATGACATAATATACTGTAAAAACTCTAAAAAGTATAAGATTTTTAAAACTATTAATGTTAATAAAGCAGATTTTTATTTTCTAGCTGGAAACCTTTATTTCTTTAACATGCAGAATAAAAATACAAACCAATAAAACCCGAAAAAAAAAATACTTGTACTCTACAATGCTACTTGATTTAGAATGTCCTCACCAAAACACTTGGACTGGCTTTGACTTCCCCCAAGTGTTCAAAACCCCTAGGCATTTATGCAGTCTCTAAGTGCACGAATTACTGTCTAATGGGAAAATCCCATGATCTTTTCTCAGTCTTCAATAGAATTGCTAATAGCAGTAGTAATTCATTCATTCAACAAGTGTATATTGAATGCCTACTGTGTATCTCAAATAGTTTTAAGTCATTGAAAGTAAAAGTCAGGGAAAATAAAAGCAGACAAAAATGAAATTGTCTATTAAGTGCTTACTGTGGATCAAATGTTACATATAATATCATTTAATCTTCACAACAGTCCTATTTTATTAGCATGATTTATAAACGAGGGTACTGAAGTTCAGAGCACTGAAGTGACATGTCTAGCACCTACTAGCAAGAAGATGGTAGAACTGGGATAAAACCCCTATTTCCTCTCCCAGAAAATGATCTTTCTTTTGATCACTCATTTATTAATTTGTTTGCTCATACTTTACCTGGTCTAAATCCTTTTAACCTTCTTTCTTTCTGTGACCATAACAGATATCTTCTTAGCCACCTGTGCTTAAAACCGTGGTGCCATTTTTGATACTGTTACTCTGCTCCCCTCCATATCAAATTGGCTTCAATCTTGATTGACTCTGTCTTCCATTTTTGTTGCCAACTTTTAGCACTTATTACTTCTTGCTTACAACTATTATAGTAGTCTTCCAACTAGTCTATTTTTAGTCTCTCCTCCATTTAGCCTAGTTGTACAATGTTGCCTAGTGACTCCTACAAAGTACAAATCTGGTTATTTCCTTTCTCACAAATCTTCCATGGCTTGCCATGGTCTACAAAACTTGCCAATACTCATGAGCTATTCCTAGTGTCCAGGGTATAGGGTGAACCACATTTCCAGCCTTCTCCCTCAGTGTGCTCCTTCCCATACATGATATCAGTGTTTTTTAGGCTCGTCTGATAAGAAGCACCTGGAGTTATTAAAACACAAGTTCCCAGGCCCTACTTGAACCTACTGAGCCAAAATTCTCGGGGGTTTGCAATGCCTTGTGGGGTGTGGTAAGGCCTTGTGGTCCTCGGAGAGGCTCAGAGCACAGGTACACAACTGTGACCACCCAAGGATTCCTGCTAACACTGTGTGTTGAGGAGATCAGCCAGGACCACCTGACATTATGACACTTAGTCATATCTGAGTTCTCCTGGCCACTCTTTCACACACATCACTAAGGTGCAAACCAAGTGCTGAAAAACCTAAAGCCACATTAATTAAAGTGAATTTTCCAAAGAGGTGATTTTCTCACATCTATATGAGCATGAGATATTTTGTGAATAAATATGAAATACATAAAGGAGTTTAACTTGTAAATAACTGTTTAACTAGCATATGAATTGTCCCATTTCTAAATTATATATATTATATATATACAATATATATAATTTAGAGAGTGAGAAAGACAGAGACAGAGACAGAGACACAGAGAGACAGAGACAGACATAGACACACACACACACATATACGTGTATGGCTTGTCCTTCCCAAGAATTATACAAGCTGGATTATAAAAAGACCCCTAATATTGCAAGGTAAAACTTTCACAAAATAAGGTTATGAAACAAGTGACAGATAATAACCAGAAAGTAAAATGGAGTAGAGTCATTGTTCTGTAAAACTTTCTATATTATCAGTGAAATGGCTGTTAAGTAGTACATTGAAATAAAGATCTTTGCTTTCCTCTTGTTCTTCTATCTTTCCCAGTTTGCACGACTAATAAGCAAAATTACCTAGTTTTTAAAATCTCTTATATTATCATACTATATATATGTATATATATACACAGATTTTTTCTTCTCAGTAATTTGTCTTTCCCCAAATTCCTTTTAAATATAGTAATTTGAACCTCAGATTTAAAAATTCCAAGTAAAATAGTAGCATGTAATTGTTTTGTTTCTGGAAAGGAAAAATTAGACCCTTTGGCTATCATACAAATTAGGCTTAGAAGTAAATATGGATAGATATTTAATTGGAAGGTGAATAAATCATTTTAAATCCCTAAGTAAAATAAATTACTTAATTATATATTCCAAAAATGATCAAGCAATATGAATACTAATTCATTCTTTTCTGCATCTAGCCATTCCTTCATCCATTTATCCACAGCACATTTATTAAGTACCTACTTTGCACAGTGCCAGAACAGATGTACACCCTTAAAATTTTACTGTGCCTTGATATTCACTGAATAACACTGACTTTCTCAGAGCTGAAGAAGGATAAATGGATGTGTCACCTCGTAAATCCTAGGTTGATTTGCTTCTACATTAAAATACTTTTTTTTATATTGAGGTAATATTTCAAATATGTATGCATTTTTATTCTCCTGTTACTCAGCATTATGAAATATTTTTTGAGAATTATAGTCATAGTATGTTTGGCCATGAAATTGGCGGATCTACTATCATCCTGGGTGGAATGTTCTCTTTTTCCAGGTGGGACAGGCTGGTCCAGGATATGTGCTCTTAATCAGTTCCCTGACCTGCTTTTATTGTACCAGCATTCAGGCTTTAGTCACCTCTGATAAAGAGGGATTGTATGTGCTGTGTGTGTTTGTACCTGGCTTCTGAGGCTACTCTCTTTCTTGCCAGGGAAGGCCATGCTTTGCACACCCTAGGAGACCCAGTGAAGGAGGCTGTTGTCCTTCGTTACAGCTCTCCTGCTCCAATGGAAAGCGGCTGGGTTTTGAAGCTAGGTAGATTCACGTGTAAATCCTTCACTTCCTCACTTTTTGATCTTGGACAAATTATCATCTCTGAGCCTGTTTCTTTGTATAATGTAGAGAATATTATCTATCTCATAGATTGTTACCCACTGTCAAAAATTTACTTTCCTTTCACTATCAATAAATATTTGTTAAATGCAATTAAGTGATAATGTTTTTGGAATTACATGTATCAAAGTAATTGGGATTATTTGTTTTCCTGTTCCGTTCCTGTTATGGGCTGAAATTTATATGTTGAAGCCCATTCATATGTTGAAGTTCATATGTTGAAAATTTATATACTGAAGCCCTAGTCCCCAGTGTGATGATATTTAGAGGGGGCTGGGCTTTGGAGATAATTAGGTTTACATTACATCATAAAGGATGACCCTCATGATGGCATTAGTCCCCTATACGAAGAGGAAGAGTGAGAGAGAGATTTCTCTCTCCATGAGCATATACCCAAGAAAGGCCATGTGAGCACACAGCTAGAAGGCACATCTGCAAACCAGGAAGAGGGCCCTCATCAGACACCAGATCTGCCAGCACCTTCATCTTGGACTGTGAGAAATGAATTTATATTGTTTAAAACACTCAGTCTATGGTATTTTGTTATAGCAGCTTAAGCAGACTGGGACAGCTTTTACTAAATTTCTTACGGACTCCTTAGGGCATGAACTATAATTTGTACCTTTGTTTAGGATCCCCAGTATTTAGTGTACTACCTGGTACCTAGGACTCAATAAATCACTGTTGAACACAACTGAGCTGTAAAATGGTAAATCAGTCCTCATGTTCTAATCATCATCTACAGCCTCTATTGATCACTTTCCCCACCACACATATGCAAAAACTGTGATGGTTTGGATGAACAGGATAAAGTAAAAACCTACAATTTGATCAAAAGGCTCATAGGGAGAACAGTGTGATACAGTGTTCACCATGAGGTTAGGTATGAAACAGAATGGATTTGCCTCTGCTTTTTATTAGCTGTGTGGGTGAAGAAAAGTAATCTAACTTAACAGTTTATTCATCAAATAATCTTTGCAGACCTGTTTTGAGCATTAGATGAAGTCATGTAATAAAGCAATGTGAAGGTTTTCTGAGTAGTTTTATCATCCTGTGCCATTACTGAAGTATGTTTACACGCTTTCTCAATTCCTGAAAGAATGATTTTAGATTAACCTAGAGAACTCTCTTTTGAATATCTTTCTTTGTTCCAAATGTATTTCCTTGTGGCAGGAAGCGATAAAAACACATGGCACAGGCAGCTAGTGACTGAAGAGGAAGTTAATGGTGTTTGTTTTCCCTCCAGAATTAGTAGTTCAAAAATTAAAAATAAAAATATGTCTTGCCAAGTTTGGAAAATACAGAGAATGCTTTGATTATAGGACTACAATGGACCTAAGTTTTTGACATTAGTATTTGATATCTATGAACTGAAATGCTTTTTAAACTTAAAACTTGGAGGCTTTACATTTTATTTTATAAACTATAATGATTAAAATATTTATTTTTATAATTATAAATTATAATATAAATATAATTTGTTATTATAAATTATGAAGAAGAACTTATTTCTTCTTTACCCTGTAGACTTAGAAACCAAGAGAAGATTTAGAATAAAGCATCTTGAAATCATTGACAAGCACAAATGATACTGTTAGGATTCCATGTCAAGACGGTAATACCTTTGCAGAGATGATGTTTTAGGTGGTTTTTAAGCTATAATGAGAAGTAAACAAGGCCTTTCCCCAGCTATATACTGAAAAAACTCCAGTTGTGATCGAGAATTGTTTTACTCAAAGCAAGCTCATTTTTCACAAGAGATTCCTACACACCACTAGTCTGGGGCATTACTAAAGATGGTGGAAAGGAGGTGGGATGAGGTGGGGGTGTTGCAGCAGAAGGCAGCCAATTAAGAAAATCTACAAAAGTGACAGTAGATGCTATTCTAGAAAGTCAGAATATTCTTATTTCAGGAAACAAATTCTATAGTTTGGAAGGGAGAATGCAACTACTTTCAAATATCTTTTATTTAATTAAAATCAAGATTATGTGGTTTGCTGCCACTGCATAAGTATCATTTTGACTTTTGCCTGATTTAGCTGTTGCCTGATGGTTTACAAAGATTCAAATGTACTTCGTTATGAGTAGAAGGGGGTTCCTTTTGTAGATGTTTAATTTTTTATTGCAGAATCCCTGTGGCTTGCTTCTGCTGTCGGGTTTGGCAGTGTTCATGCACCCTGGGAAAATCACTTTTAAAGCCGTTTGAGTGGAAAGGATCATGAGTATTTACTGTGAAGAAGAGGGAAGGCAAGGATGTAGGGATTATATCACGATTTTTCACTTAATGAGTTGGAAAGAATCATCTAGTCCAGTGTTTTCCAAACTGCATGTCATGAACTATTAGTGTGCCATGAAATCAATTTAGTGGTTGCAGGTAAACAATGACATAGAATAAAATACACTACAGCATACCAGAGTGCACCCACATTGTAAGATTTAAGGGTTAATTTGCAAAACTGATATTTTTATATAGAAAAGCATGTTTCTATATATGTATAAATATGCATACTGCACTTAATATGAAATGTATTTTTCAGTATGAGTAGCAGTTGTGGAAGCTTGAAACCTATTGATTGAGTCCTCCCATTTTTCAGATGAGGAAATTGAACGAGGCCGACTCCCAGTTGATTTGAGTGGGTCTCCTAGAGGTAGTTTATGTATGAACAAACAAGTCTCTCTCTTGTTAAGAATTTTGTTTTGATCACCTATACATCTTATACATTCTCTGCCCCATACTTTAAAATTTCTATATTTTTGTCAGAGGGAATTGGGTCAAAGATGTTGATTCTGGGGAAGATGAGTCTTCACTGAGCCTCTGAGCACGTTGCCTGTGGGTTGGTTGGTATTTGTGATACCAAGTGGAAAAGAACAGAACCTCTGTCTATTGATAAGCCTAGTTATTTTTCGTAGGTTCAGTCAGGTGGAAAGTTGGAACAATAACCTGATATATTTCATCAATAGATGCAGGTAAGTTTACTAACTTCTACCACTTGTTTCAGTTCAGTTCCACAAATATTTATTGAGCTCTTGTTTTGTGCCAGGTATTTTGCCAGCCACTTGCCTTCTCCTCTATGGAGAATAAATATTCAAACACTTAAATTGATCCCTCACTTTGCTTGTGGGATATCCCTTCAGATTTACTGAAGTACAAGATATTCTGGGATTGTTTGCCAAAGATAATAGGGATGTAGCTCCATGTTTTATAACAAAATATGCCACTTTGGAAATCTATTATGCTTTATCTGGAAATGTTCCTGGTGTCTTGAGCTCAACCTTTCACTCATTAGGAAGTTGTGCAGTGATAAAGTTCACGTAGAATGTTTTTCTCTATCTTGCTTTCGTAACACATTTATTTTTATTGAACTTTCTCCCTGTTGCTATTTACAAAGTGTCGGTTCTGCACTAAGAGCTGATGGAGGTTTTTTATTTTTAAAAAAATTTTTCTCTGACTATCTGAGAATCAAGGCAACAGGACCAAGGGGTCCCACTGGCTGGATGCCACGTGGAGTTTTGTTCTTCCCATGTTGTTGCTGTTTCTTGTTTGCCTTTCTGGGTGGCAGTTCCTGAAGGTAGTGTTCTGTTTTCTATCTTTCCTTCTTTTGTTTTTAAAGTGTTTGTGCAAAGTGTATTATTTGGTTTAGTTTGGTTATTAGTTGAATACTGGCCACACAAGTCATTTCCTGAGTCAGTTACAGCATCAGGGAGTAGTCCCCAGATGGCACCATGAGCCTGCTTTTTCTTGATGGCTCTCAGTACAAAGAGGGATACCCAGTAGGTCCAAGGCAATGGAGGGACATCGAAAACCAGAGCCTGATCTTGTCAGTGGGAAGACAAAAGTACCTCTTTTCTTTTTTAAATTCTCAATCTTTAAAATCTCTGCTAATTTGAAAGTTAAACATGAGAGTCTGTAGTCATTTTTACTTGTTTTCTTGACTTGTAGTGATTTTGAACATTTTTTCCATATAAATGCTAGAATTTCTTCCCCTATGCTGAATTTGTTTGTGCCCTTTGCCCATTTTTCTTTTAGACTGTTCTCTTTTGTTACTGATTGATAAGATCTTTTTGTATATTACTGAAATGATTTTTCTATTATAGTAAAATATATATCATAAAATTTACCATTTTAACCCTTTTTGAGTATACACTTTAGTGACATTAAGTACCTTCACATTTTTGTGCAACCATCACCAATATTCATCTTCAGAACTTTTCCATCATCCCAAAGTAAACAACAACAACAACAACAAAAAAAAAACATGGTTAGATGCCACAGAGTATGTGGCTATGTCTTAACCATGTGTTATGCAGGCCCAAGGACCTCTTTCATCCCTGGCAAGAGGATTGCTAAGCTTTTCTCCTTTCATACAACACTAGAAAAAACTTCTTGAATGATATAATCCCCTAATTGTTTTTCTGGATCCAGAGCTTCCTTGATTATTGCGACTTCACTTTAAAAGATATATTCATATATTAAATAAACAGACGAAAAGCTTTTGTCATATGACCATCTTACTGAGCAAGTTCTATTCTGTCGAGTCTTTGTAGTTCTTCCACTTTTTATTTAATCTACTGGTTTTTGATGTTTTTCTTGCCTGCCAATGTGGTATTTCCAGCTGTGCATGGAAATTAATTTTCTATTTGAATAGACAATTCCAGGAAACTATCTATTAAGGTTATAGGAGGCAAAGAGAATGTTGTTTTACAAGTTTTTTTCTGGTATTCTTGGCATTATAAGGGGGGGAAAAAGTTGATCTAAGAGTTCATGATTGGCAGTTTATTTTTGTTTTTAACTAATATTATTTAAGTATAAATAAAATAAACTTTGCCACTGATAACAGAAGTGCTCAATAATAGAATGTGTATGGCACTGAAAACTTATCCTCCATTTAACAAAACCATTCTAAATGGATCTTTCATGCACTCTGAAACCTTTTTTGGATGATAGATACCTTTGTGTATCTGACTGGTTCTGTGGAATCTCAAAATCTAAGGTCCATAGAATCTTATCCAAAACCCTAGGGGCCAGGTATGTTTTGGAACTGAGAATTTATAAGATTTTAAAAAGGTAGTATGGAGCACATATTCAGTGTTACATGTCTTGTAACCTTTAATGGGATCTGGGACAACTACTCATAATAAAAACAAGTAATATTCCTGCAGTGAAATTCATAGATGTTAATGCTAAAGGAGATGACGACAATAAACAGCCTCATGTCTTTCTAGGCCAGTTTTTCTTGCTAGATGAGCTTAGATTTATTGCCAAATGAGTTATAGAAAATCTTTGTTGTTTAGGATCATGGATAAGGAATGAACAGCATTTCACCTGTGCTTTAGGGACTGCCAGCTGCCTCGGTTAGAAGTGGCTTGGCTCCATCCTCCAGCCGTGCTGATTCTCCTTGGGCCTATTCAAGTTGAGGACTTAGCATTCTCAGTATTACAGACATGTTTTTGCTTCTGGGGCTCTACCTAATACTCAGTTATTCTTCTGCTGAATTTAATCTCTTGTTTTTCAGCCATTCTTTGCCTGGGTTCTGATCCTTTATACCAGTATATTTATCATTTTGGTAAATGTCTCATTACATATATATTTTTTTTTCAGTGTCTCTATTCCTTTTCATTGGTTATTTTCAGTTTTTGAAATGCCTTTTCCACTCCTCCTCTTGTTAAATTTATCCCCTACCACATTGTTCTACTATTTAGATTCTACAGTTTAGATTTTCCCTCTGTTAAATTACTTGTACTCTCTTAGAGTTTTGTACCTTTGTTATAGCATGCAGTACATTGCTCCATAATTATTTGAATAATTATCTATCTCTCACATGAAACTGTAAGGTCCTGAGAGTAGTACCTCTTTGTATATCCATTGCTTTACACATCACAGATTCAAAGATTTTCAGCCCAAGATAAATAGAATGTATGTATTTGGAGGCCGTAGGGTGAGACTGGGGACTAGGGAGAGAGGAATGTACAACAGAAATAAAACAGAGTACAAGACAGAGTAGTTCAGAGTAAGCTAAACATCTGTTTAGCTTAAATGCATATGAGATTTAGAAAATTAAAAGATATTTATATGGTTTGTAGAATTAGGAAAACTTCAAAAAGGAGTTGAAGCTGGAGACAAATCTTAGCAGGTAGATGGGATTGGGGTAGGCAGAGAAGAATGCACAGTGCTTTCCAGAAAAGGAGAGTATGTTGAGTAGAGAAAGGGCATTGATGAGTGAAGAACATACTTTACTATTGGCCACTTATAAGGTAAGTTCTGGTTTAGGAGATTGATGGAAGAAACAGGTCAGTGAGGCAGGTAGGGCTGGATTATACAGAACAATATATTATAAGGAAAAGAATTGGATCTATTTAGAGTAAGATGCCATTGTGAGTTAAGGAATAGAACAAGAATGATATGATGAAAACAACATTTTTGATAATAAGTGTATCCACAGTGTACCCAGTGATATCTGAACTAAAGGATGGGAGGGGGCTGTTTTACATCCTTCTGCTGGAAACCAGTAGGAGAGCATAAGGACCTGAACTGAGATAATGGTAGTGAGAGTGAGAATAAAGAGTGTGAAACTTTTGCAAAGTAAAACCGTAGTGTGATGGTTAATTTTTTGTGTCAATTTGACTGAGCCACTGGGTGCTGAGATATTTGGTCAAACATTATTCTGGGTGTTTCTCTGAGGGTGTTTTTGGATAAGATTAAAGTTTGAATCTGTAGACTGAGTAAAGCAGATTGAACCTCTGTAATATGACTGGGCCTCATGCAGTTTGTTGAAGGCCTGAGTAGAACAAAAGTCTCATCTTCCCCAGATGAGAGAATTCTGACAGCCTTCACACTGGAATCTTAGTTCTTTCTGATTTTATAGCAGCTTGTTGGCCTTGACACACTAACTGGGACATCAATGAACTCTCTGCAGATTTTGAACTCACCGGCCCCCATATTGTGTGAACCAATCTCTTATATAATAAATCTTTGTTTTTCTGGAGAACCTTGACTAATACACATAGGATATAGAGACTGGCTAGATAATGGGAGCCACAGGTGAGTTAAAGGTGACTTGAAATTTAGGACTCAGGGCTTCCCTGGTGGCGCAGTGGTTGAGAGTCCGCCTGCCGATGCAGGGAACACGGGTTCGTGCCCCGGTCCGGCTGGCCCCGTGAGCCATGGCCGCTGAGCCTGCGCGTCCGGAGCCTGTGCTCCGTAACAGGAGAGGCCACAACAGTGAGAGGCCCACATACCGCAAAAAAAAAAAAAAAAAAAAAAAATTTAGGACTCAGAATTCTGGAGAATAATAATAGTAGGAATAGGAATGGGGAAATTGAAAATAGGAAGTCAGTTTTGAGGGAGAATATGTTTGGTTTCGGTTTTGTTGGCTGTGAAGTGAAATTGGGGATTCAAGTGAAGTTATTTTAAGCGGCTGCAGTAACTTAGGCAGCTTGTATGGGTTACACTGGGTGTGGCATCTTGAAATCATCTGCAAGCAGGTGAACAGAAGCCATGTGACAGAACAAAGTCTACAGGGCAGTGAGAGAGAGAAGCCCAGGGTAAGGATTTGGGGCTCTCCAGGAAGGAATTACGGCTAGAGGAAAAGATGAGTCAGTGTACAGAAAACTAGTTGTTACCAGAGTTCAGTCTTGCCACTGGTTTGTCTGTCTCACGCACTAGAATGCGAGTCCCATGAGGGCAACTATTTACCCACTTCTGTTTCCCCAGCTTTAAATGTTGTTCTTCCAATACTCAAGATCTCTGGACATTGCTTTTACCTTTATTTTTCTCTTTAAATGAAGACTGAAACAGGAATTAGGAATCTTTGCTCTAATCTTGACTTGGCATTTAAGATGTTTAGAGTCATGCTTCACCTTTTAATTCCTGGAACTTTAATTTCCTTTTATAAAAATGTGAAGGTTGGTTTAAGAATTTTTAGGATTCCTTACAGATGAGTAATACTGAGAAAATAACTATATGTCAAAAAGTTGTTCGAAGCTGCAGAAATAGCGATGAGTAAATTCAGAAAATAAATGAAAATTTATAGCTAATCTTCTTTGTCACCTATTTTTTTTGAAGTTTTTATTAATTTAATATCAGTCAAAATATTGTAACATATATGAAATGAATTAAAAATTTTTTTTTTTTTTTTTTTTTTTTTTGCAGATCTCTAGAACTTATTCATCTAGTGTAACTGAAACTTTATATTCCTTCTAATAGTTCTATTTTGCCTATGGAACACTGGAGGACATATTGAAATTCAAGACTGCATTATCTGGTCTTTAACTGTCTCACATTATTTCTTTTTTTTTATAACATCTTTATTGGAGTATAATTGCTTTACAATGGTGTGTTAGTTTCTGCTTTATAACACAGTGAATCAGTTATACATATACATATGTTCCCATTTCTCTTCCCTCTTGGGTCTCCCTCTCTCCCACCCTCCCTATCCCACCCCTCTAGGTGGTCACAAAGCACTGAGCTGATCTCCCTGTGCCATGTGGCTGCTTCCCACTAGCTATCTATTTTAACGTTTGGCAGTGTATATATGTCCATTCCACTCTCTCACTTTGTCACAGCTTACCCTTTCCCCTCCCCATATCCTCAAGTCCATTCTCTAGTAGATCTGTGTCTTTATTCCTGTCTTACCCCTAGGTTCTTCATGAACTTTTTTTTTTTCACTTAGATTCCATATGTATGTGTTAGCATACAGTATTTGTTTTTCTCTTTCTGACTTACTTCACTCTGTATGACAGACTCTAGGTCCATACACCTCACTACAAGTAACTCAGTTTCGTTTCTTTTTATGGCTGAGTAATATTCCATTGTATATATGTGCCACATCTTCTTTATCCATTCATTTGTTAATGGACATTTAGGTTGCTTCCATGTCCTGGCTATTGTAAATAGAGCTGCAATGGACATTTTGGTACATAACTCTTTTTGAATTATGGTTTTCTCAGGGTATATGCCCTGTAGTGGGATTGCTGGGTCATATGGTAGTTCTATTTTTAGTTTTTTAAGGAACCTCCATACTGTTCTCCATAGTGGCTGTATCAATTTACATTCCCACCAACAGTGCAAGAGCATTCCCTTTTCTCCACACCCTCTCCAGCATTTATTGTTTGTAGATTTTTTGATGATGGCCATTCTGACAAGAGTGAGATGATATCTCATTGTAGCTTTGATTTGCATTTCTCTAATGATTAGTGATGTTGAGCATCCTTTCATATGTTTGTTGGCAATCTGTATATCTTCTTTGGAGAAATGTCTATTTAGCTCTTCTGCCCATTTTTGGATTGGGTTGTTTGTTTTTGTTATTGAGCTGCATGAGCTGCTTGTAAATTTTGGAGATTAATCCTTTGTCAGTTGCTTCATTTGCAAATATTTTCTCCCATTCTGAGGGTTGTCTTTTGGTCTTGTTTATGGTTTCCTTTGCTGTCCAAAAGCTTTTAAGTTTCATTAGGTCCCATTTGTTTATTTTTGTTTTTATTTCCATTTCTCTAGGAGGTGGGTCAAAAAAACCTTGCGGTGATTTATGTCAGAGTGTTCTGCCTATGTTTTCCTCTAAGAGTTTGATAATGTCTGGCCATATATTTAGGTCTTTAATCCATTTTGAGTTTATTTTTGTGTATGGTATTGGGGAGTGTTCTAATTTCATACTTTTATATTGTAGCTGTCCAGTTTTCCCAGCACCACTTATTGAAGAGGCTGTCTTTTCTCCACTGTATATTCTTTCCTTCTTTATCAAAGATAAGGTGACCATATGTGTGTGGGTTTATCTCTGGGCTTTCTATCCTGTTCCATTGAGGTATATTTCTGTTTTTGTGCCAGTACCATACTGTCTTGATTACTGTAGCTTTGTAGTATATCTGAAGTCAGGGAGCCTGATTCCTCCAGCTCCATTTTTCTTTCTCAAGGTTGCTTTGGCTACTCGGGGTCTTTTGTGTTTCCATACAAATTGTGAAATTTTTTCTTCTAATTCTGTGAAAAATGCCAGTGGTAGTTTGATAGGGATTGCATTGAATCTTTAGATTGCTTTCGGTAGTAGAGTCATTTTCACAATGTTGATTCTTCCAATCCAAGAACATGGTCTGTCTCTCCATCGGTTTGTATCATCTTTAGTTTCTTTCATCAGTGTCTTATAATTTTTTGAATACAGATCTTTTGTCTCTTTAGGTAGGTTTATTCCTAGATATTTTATTCTTTTTGTTGCAGTGGTAAATGGGAGTGTTTCCTTAATTTCACTTCCAGAGTTTTCATCATTAGTGTATAGGAATGCTAGAGATTTCTGTGCATTAATTTTGTATCCTGCTACTTTACCAAATTCATTGATTAGTTCTAGTAGTTTTCTGGTAGCATCTTTGGGATTCTCTGTGTATAGTATCATGTCATCAGCAAACAGTGACAGCTTTACTTCTTTTCCAATTTGGATTCCCTTTATTTCTTTTTCTTCTCTGATTGCTGTGGCTAAAACTTCCAAAACGATGTTGAATAATAGTGGTGAGAGTGGGCAAACTTGTCTTGTTCCTGATCTTAGTGGAAATGGTTTCAGTTTTTCACCATTGAGGATGTTGTTGGTTGTTGGTTTGTCATATATGCCCTTTATTATGTTGAGGTAAGTTCCCTCTGTGCCTACTTTCTGGAGGGTTTTTATCAAAAATGGCTGTTGAATTTTGTTGAAAGCTTTTTCTGCATGTATTGAGATGATCATATGGTTTTTCTCCTTCAATTTGTTAATATGGTGTATCACATTGATTGATTTGCATATATTGAAGAATCCTTGCATTCCGGGGATAAACTCGACTTGGTCATGGTTTATGATCCTTTTAATGTGCTGTTGGATTCTGTTTGCTAGTATTTTGTTGAGGAGTTTTGCGTCTATGTTCATGAGCGATATTGGCCCATAGTTTTCTTTCTTTGTGACATCTTTGTCTGGTTTTAGTATCAGGCTGATGGTGGCCTCGTAGCATGAGTGTGGGAGTGTTCCTCCCTCTGCTATATTTTGGAAGAGTTTGAGAAGGATTGATGTTAGCTCTTCTCTAAATGTTTGATAGAATTCGCCTGTGATCCATCTGGTCCTGGGCTTTTGTTTGTTGGAAGATTTTTAACCATAGTTTCAATTTCAGTGCTTGTGATTGGACTGTTTATATTTTCTATTTCTTCCTGGTTCAGTCTCGGAAGGTTGTGCATTTCTAAGAATTTGTCCATTTCTTCCAGGTTGTCCATTTTATTGTCATAGAGTTGCTTGTAGTAATCTCTTATGATCCTTTGTATTTCTGCAATGTCAGTTGTTACTTCTCCTTTTTCATTTCTAATTCTATTGATTTGAGTCTTCTCCCTGTTTTTCTTGATGAATTTGGCTAATGGTTTATCAATTTTGTTTATCTTCTCAAAGAACCAGCTTTTAGTTTTATTGATCTTTGCTATTGTTTCATTCCTTTCTCATTTATTTCTTATCTGATCTTTATGATTTCTTTCCTTCTGCTAACTTTGGGGTTTTTTTGTTCTTTCTCTAATTGCTTAAGATGTAAGGTTAGGTTGTTTATTTGAGATGTTTCTTGTTTCTTAAGGTAGGATTGTATGGCTAAAAACTTCCCTCTTAGAACTGCTTTTGCTGCATCCCAAAGGTTTTGGGTCATTATGTTTTCGTTGTCATTTGTTTCTAGGTATTTTTTTATTTCTGCTTTGATTTCTTCAGAGATCTGCTGGTTATTAAGTAATGTATTGTTTAGCCTCCATGTGTTTGTATTTTTTACAGATTTTTTCCTGTAATTGATATCTAGTCTCATAGTGTTATGGTCGGAAAAGATACTTGATATGATTTCAATTTTCTTAAATTTACCAAGGCTTGATTTGTGACCCAAGAGGTGATCTATCCTGGAGAATGTTCCATGAGCACTTGAGAATAATGTGTATTCTGTTGTTTTTGGATGGAATGTCATATAAATTTCAATTAAGTCCATCTTGTTTAATGTATCATTTAAAGCTTGTGTTTCCTTATTTATTTTCATTTTGGATGACCTGTGCATTGAAGTGGGGTGAAGTGGGTTGTTAAAGTGAAGTGGGGTGTTAATGTCCCCTACTGTGATGGTGTTACTGTTGATGAAGTGAAGTGGGGTGTTAAAGTGGGTGAAGTGAAGTGGGGTATTAAAGTCCCCTACTATGATGGTGTTACTGTCAATTTCCCCTTTTATGGCTGTTAGTATTTTCCTTATGTATTGAGGTGCTCCTATGTTGGGTGCATAAATATTTATAATTGTTGTACCTTCTTCTTGGATCGATCCCTTGATCATTATGTAGTGTCCTTCTTTGTCTCTTGTAATAGTCTTTATTTTAAAGTCTATTTTGTCTGATATGAGAATTGCTACTCCAGCTTTCTTTTAATTTCCAAATGCCTGGAATATCTTTTTCCATCCCCTCACTTTCAATCTGTATGTGTCTCTAGGTCTGAAGTGGGTCTCTTGTAGACAGCATATATATGGGTCTTGTTTTTGTATCCATTCAGCCAATCTGTGTCTTTTGGTGGGAGCATTTAATCCATTTACATTTAAGGTAATTATCGATATGTATGTTCCTATTACCATTTTCTTAATTGTTTTGGGCTTGTTATTGTAGGTCTTTTCCTTCTCTTGTGTTTCCTGCATAGAGAAGTTCCTTTAGCATTTGTTGTAAAGCTGGTTTGGTGGTGCTGAACTGTCTCAGCTTTTGCTTGTCTGTAAAGGTTTTAATTTCTCCATCAAATCTGAATGAGATCCTTGCTGTGTAGAGTAATCTTGGTTGTAGGTTTTTCCCTTTCATCACTTTAAATGTGTCCTGCCATTCCCTTCTGGCTTGTAGAGTTTCTGCTGAAAGATCAGCTATTAACCTTATGGAGATTCCCTTTTGTGTTATTTGTTGTTTTTCCCTTGCTGCTTTTAATGTTTTTTCTTTGTATTTAATTTATGATAGTTTGATAAGTGTGTGTCTTGGCGTGTTTCTCCTTGGATTTATCCTGTATGGGACTCTCTGTGCTTCCTGGACTTGATTAACTACTTCTTTTCCCATATTAGGGAAATTTTCAACTGTAATCTTGCCAAATATTTTCTCTGTCCCTTTCTTTTTCTCTTCTTCTTCTGGGGCCCCTATAATTCAAATGTTGGTGCGTTTAATGTTGTCCCAGAGGTCTCTGAGACTGTCCTCAATTCTTTTCATTCTTTTTTCTTTATTCTGCTCTGTGATAGTTATTTCCACTGTTTTATCTTCCAGGTCACTTATCCATTCTTCTGCCTCACTTATTCTGCTAATGATCCCTTCTAGAGAATTTTTAATTTCATTTATTGTGTTGTTCATCACTGTTTGTTTGCTCTTTAGTTCTTCTAGGTCCTTGTTAAATGTTTCTCATATTTTCTCTATTCTATTTCCAGGATTTTGGATCATCTTTACTATCATTATTCTGAATTCTTTTTCAGGTAGACTGCCTATTTCCTCTTCATTTGTTTGGTCTGGTGGGTTTTTGCCTTGCTCCTTCATCTGCTGTGTGTTTTTCTATCTTCTCATTTTGCTTAACTTACTGTGTTTGGGGTCTCCTTTTCTCAGGCTGCATGTTCGTAGTTCCTGTTGTTTTTTGATGTCTGTCCCCAGTGAATAAGGTTGGTTCAGTGGGTTGTGTAGGCTTCCTGGTGGAGGGCGCTAGTGCCTGTGTTCTGGTGGATGAGGCTGGATCTTGTTTTTCTGGTGGGCAGGTCCACATCTGGTGGTGTGTTTTCGGGTGTCTGTGGCCTTATTATGATTTTAGGCAGCCTCTCTGGTAATGGATGGGGTTGTGTTCCTGTCTTGCTAGTTGTTTGGCATAAGGTGTCCTGCATTGTAGCTTGCTGGTCATTGAGTGAAGCTGGGTCTTGGCATTGAGATGGAGATCTCTGGGAGGTTTTCGCTGTTTTATACTATGTGGAGCTGGGAGGTCTGTTGTGTACCAGTGTCCTGCACTTGGCTCTCCCACCTCAGAGGCACAGCCCTGATGCCTGGCTGGAGCAGCAAGATCATTTCATCCACACAGCTCAGAATAAAATGGAGAAAAAATAGAAAGAAAGAAAGAAAGAGAGAAAGGGAGAAAGAGAGAGAGAGAGAGAGAGAGGGAGAGAGAGAGGGAGGGAGGGAGGGAGGGAGGAAGAAAGAAAGAAAGAAGATAAAATAAAGTCAAATATAATGAAGTTATTAAAATAAAAAATAATTAAGAAAAATTTTTTAAAATGTAATAAAAAAAGAAAAGCACACAGACAGAATCCTAGGTGAAATGGTAAAAGTAAAGCTATAAAGACAAAATCACACACAGAAGCATCCACATACACACTCACAAAAAGAGAAAAAGGGAAAAAATATATGTATATCTTTCCTCCCAAAGTCCACCTCCTCAGTTTGGGATGATTCGTTGTCTATTCAGGTATTCCACAGATGCAGTGTACATCAAGTTGATTGTGCCGATTTAATGCTCTGCTCCTGAGGCTGCTGGGAGAAATTTCCCTTTCTCTTCTTTGTTCGCACAGCTCCCATGGTTTAGCTTTGGATCTGGACCCGCCTCTGCATGTAGGTTGCCTGAGGGTGTCTGCTCTTCGCTCACACAGGATGAGGTTAAAGTAGCGGCTGATTAGGGGGCTCTGCCTCACTCAGGCTGGGGGGAGGGAGGGGTACAGATGCAGGGTGAGCCTGCGCAGAGGCCAGCGTGACGTTGTAACAGCCTGAGTCGCCCCATGTGTCTTCCGGGGAAGTTGTCCGTGGATCACGGAACCCTGGCAGTGGCGGGCTGCACAGGCTCCTGGGAGGGAAGCTGTGGATAGTGACCTGTGCTTGCACACAGCCTTTTTGCTGGCTGCAGCAGCAGCCTTAGCGTCCCATCCCCGTCTCTGGGGTCCGCGCTGATAGCTGCGGCTCGCGGCCGTCTCTGGAGGTGCTTTAAGCAGCGCTCTTAATCCCCTCTCCTCGCGCACCAGGAA
This sequence comes from Lipotes vexillifer, assembly GCF_000442215.2. Classification (NCBI taxonomy): domain Eukaryota; kingdom Metazoa; phylum Chordata; class Mammalia; order Artiodactyla; family Lipotidae; genus Lipotes; species Lipotes vexillifer. Next base: position 687,330 of record NW_006789959.1, on the reverse strand, counting down.
ACAAAGAGGCAAGAAATAGTCTCTTGCCTCTTCGGCGCTCCAGATTTCTTCCCGGCCTCCCTCCTGGCTGGCTGTGGCACACTAGCCCCTTCAGGCTGTGTTCACGCAGTCATCCTCAGTCCTCTCCCTGAGATCCTACCGAATCCCAAGCCTCAGCTCGCA
>NW_006789959.1:673097-687158 GCF_000442215.2 Lipotes vexillifer | reverse complement strand
GGGCTGGTGAGTGCTGGTCGGCACCGATCCTCTGTGCGGGAATCTCTCCGCTTTGCCCTCCGCACCCCTGTTGCTGCGCTCTCCCCCGCGGCTCCGAAGCTGCCCGCCCCCCGCCACCCCCCGTCTCCACCAGTGAAGGGGCTTCCTAGTGTGTGGAAACTTTTCCTCCTTCACAGCTCCTTCCCAGAGTTGCAGGTCCCGTCCCTATTCTTTTGTCTCTGTTTTTTCTTTTTTCCTTTGCCCTACCCAAGTATGTGGGGAGTTTCTTGCCTTTGAGGAAGTCATGTCTTCTGCCAGCATTCAGCAGGTGTTCTGTAGGAGTTGTTCCACACGTAGATGTATTTCTGATGTATTTGTGGAAAGGAAGGTGATCTCCGCATCTTACTCTTCCACCATCTTGAAGCTCCTCCATAAATCAAAGCTTTTCTATAACCTTGTCTAAAAGCAACTTTGGACCAAAATAATTTCTTCCTAAATACTAAAGGTGTGATTTAAAAAAAAAATTATTTTTAAGGGAGGCCTAACCCTACTTTATATGGTTAAAGTTAATAAAGATGTTAAACAAAATCCCAGGAAAAAAATATAAGCAGCATTTTTCCTTAAATTCCAAATACTGTAAAGAAATTTTAGTTCTTATGGGACTTCCCTGGCGGCCCAGTGGTTAAGACTTTGCCTTCCAATGCAGGGGGTGTGGGTTCCATCCCTGGTGGGGGAGCTAAGATCCCACATGCCTCTCGGCCAGAAAACCAAAACATAAAACACGAGCAATATTGTAACAAATTCAATAAAGACTTTAAAAATGGTCCATATCAAAAAAAAATCTTTAAAACAAAAGAAATTTTCTTTCTTATGGAGTTTTTGTTCTATTACAAAGACTTTTTACTCTTTTTAAAAATTTTTTATTGGGGTATAGTTGCTTTACAATGTTGTGTTAGTTTCTGTTGTACAACAGAGTGAATCAGTGGTATGTATACATATATCCCCTCCCTCTTGGAGCTCCGTCCCATCCCCATCCCACCCATCCCACCCATCGAGGTCACCACAGAGCACCAAGCTGAGCTCCCTGTGCTATACAGCAGGTTCCCACTAGCTATCTGTTTTACAAATGGCAGGGCACATACATCAATCCCAGACTCCCAGTTCATACCACCTGCCCCCCCTCCCTGTGTCCACATGTCCGTTCTCTACGTCTGCATCTCTATTCCTGCCCTGCAAGACTTTTCACTGTTAAAATTTTCTTATGGAATCAACTTATGAAATTTTAAAAAAGAGGAATCACTGGTTAAAATGATCCTATGTGTTTACTGTATTTTATTCAAAATTATATTGCACCTCCTCATATGTTTCTTGATCTATATTAACATCAGATAATCTCACAATACCCATTTTTAATTTACTTTGGAAGAATACTTTCTGTTCTGAATGGCACATTTGGATAAGGCATATCCAATATCAGTTTTAGGTATTTGATCAATGTGTGATATTTAAATTGTAGTCTGTACCCTTTAACAATTTTTTATGACTGTGCAATTTGAAATATGGTGAATTTCTAAAAGTAGTTTGGAAAAAATATGACGTCTCTATTTAAAATATGTACAACGTGAATGTTGATATATTTCACACAGAAACTATTGAATAGTTAGGGAATAAATGGCATAAACTTTAATCTGAAGGCATTAAAAATCAACATTTTCTTTATTAAATGAAACTTCTCGAGTCCTCAGTTTGTGTGTTGTGTGTTAGATATTGTTTATCATTCTAACTGTCTGCCTTCTCACTTTCTGTTTTGCAAAGACACTGTCTGTGACCAGTCTTGCTCATTGACCATCTACAAAGTGCAGCTTCCATCTGGAAATAATCTGTCTTAAACTAACAAAGTGCTGATGTTGTTTTTTATATGCCTCTTTTATTTGCTTTAAGTCTCCTTAATTAAGGACAATTAACAGTTAAGAATTCTCTCAGAAAATAGTGTCATAACAGTAATCAGATATGTACTTTTCTGATACAATTCCTCTGTCTACAAAGTAAAATCTAGAAATGTTATTTATTTCCAATAGTAATACTTTAAAATTAGTTATTTTTACTTCACACAGATCCCAAATTTCTGGATTTCTTGTGAAGGCGAGTAATTTATCCTTGAATTGATTTTACTTTTGTGTCTATTTATATCCCAGTCATTTAGTCATTCTTGTTGGTCAGGTGGCATCTTAGATCGGTTTGTATTGTGTATTACATACAAGGATCTACTTTGCTCTGCGATCAGATTTATAGGAGATTAAAAAAAAACTACTTATTCAGTAACTTAAAAAAGCATTAGTAAAACTTTTGTGCCATCTTTGCTCCATTTATTAGTCACACTAATGACTGCTTTGCTTCTCAGTAATTTTCCATTTGTAACATTTTATACCTGGATACACAAATGTAATGCAATTGAACACAAAAACAATTCTGTCTGGTGGAAATAATGTACTTATCTCATTGAAACAACTGACTTGTTTAAAAATATACAGAAGTTCTAGTTCTGCTCAGATTGTGGTTACCTGTAATTTGTAAGGAATTTCCAGGAAGAATTAAAATCCTCTGGTGTAATGGGATCAGTGGTTGAATCCATTGGTTGTGAGTGATAAATTTCCATACAGAATCCCTCTCTCATACACACCTCTATTTGGAACAAATTTGGGTTTGAGAGCTTTTTTCAATAATCCAGCTTTTTTGGCTGGATCTCTGGAAAACTGCACTTCAAAGGCTGTATCTTTCAGTGAAAACTTCATGTTGACTTGTGGTTCTATGTCAGTGGAACGTTTCAGCACTTTTTGGCCTGGTTCAAATGTTTCTTGGCATTTCCTGAGGGGTTTGGCCCATCCCATCTATAGGATCACATTGGATTTGATATAAACTGTAAAAGCCGTAATTCATCTGCAAGCTAATTTGGGATTTTATTGAGTTTTGGTAATGGACTAACACCATTGGGCAGTTGAGGATTCAGTATTTTTTAAGAATATTTCTAAGGACATATTTATTTTAAAAATAATACAAAAAGAGATGACTTTTCCTTTGGCCTGGCACTTATTCTTCTTGTATCTGATCTTTTCAGAGGTCAATGTCCTATTTTAATTCCTTATTATAATTTTTTCTCCTCAGCAGTTTTTAAAGCTACTGCAGATATACAGCTTTTTCTTCTTTCTTAAAGGGAGATTGCTCTGGTTGTTAGCTGACTTGTGATGTGGGGCTTATACAGGTTTTCATTTTTTCCTTTAAAGGTGCTGCCAAAGCTAGTTAATTTTAGTTACAACATCTTAGAATGTTGGTGCCTTAGGCGCCCTACAGATAGTTTGGTCCAACCCTCATTTTAATCATGGGGGACCATGCCCAGTTTCTTAATTGTCACAGGAAGCTATGGCACTGTTAGGCTGGAACTCTTGACTACCTTGCAGCAGAGCCAGTCTACAGAAGCCGCCAGGGACTGCTTAAAAATGTGCCCCCATTCCCTGTCTCAGATTTTGTATCTTTAGGTAGTTTTCCTTAATGCTTTCTAAATCTAGTTTCCCCATACTTCATATTAATTTGGAAAAACGGCCAAAATTTTTGTTTTGTATTTGTTTGGGATTCCAGAGTATTATGTACTCTTCCTTTCTTCTTGTGTTCTGAGCCACAAAGAAACGAATATAGGAAAGAGAACGGGTTCAGAATAACTGCTTAATTACAAATAATGCTGGGTTTTAGAACATATCATGGACCCAAGGCTGAACCTGGCTTCCTGTGCCTCCCCCAAGCGCCTATTGAACTTAGCCACTGGGTCATAAATGGACAAGTGTGGAACTATGTGCCTTTTTTTTTTTCTCTTGCTTTACCACCAATGTCTTGACACCACTGTCAATTACACTTTTTCCCCTGAAAGATGAGTTATTTTCCCATTATTCTCCTGAATAGAGTCGAAAAAGCAAGGGTAGTGAAGTCATCTTAGGCAATTGATTATTTACAATTGAGGAAAATAAATGAGAATTAAGCAGCTGGTAATGAGACCCTGTACACGTACTCAGAATACTTCACAGTAGTGAGAAATGAATAACTTCTCTACTCTCTCATCACCAGGCCCTTTCTCTTCTTCTGACATTTTTAAGAAGAGAAAGCTGGGGAAGCCATTTACCTCTCTATTTGCCATATTTGTTTAAGCTCTAGACCCCTGCCAGCACCCACCGTTATATTTTAACAGAAGATTCAAATAATTTTGTTTTGTTTGTTTTGCTTTTGTGTTCCTTTGGGACGGAACTAAGTAAAATTTCAGGTCATAGAACTCTCCTGGAATTTTTAGTTGGTTTTTTCATTTTATGTAGGTAGGTTTCTACTAGGTTTCACTACTTTATTTTTTTTCAGGATAGTTTTTAATGAGTATCTTTTTTCTTTACCTTCCACACTAGGTCTTTAAGATAGTTACCTATGACACCCCAGAGAACATCTAACACTTTCCTTCCTAAAAGGGGATTTTTTTCCTTAGGATTTCTTGCCCTGTGAAGCATGTTGCACCTTTGTGCAGATACTTGTTCTTGATTCAGAGGTAAATTGAACGTAATTTAAAATTTGAATATTCTGGATACTCATGCCTTCTCTCCAAACTGTTATTCTTATGCTTACTAAGCATTTATTTCCTTTTAGTAGGTTCAAGCCCATTTAGATAAAAAGATAACTGAATTGCAGAAGTGTAAATCTAAGGTTTTATGTTGTAAGATGTTAAAATTTAAGATGTTTCAATACCATTCTTGGAATCAAAATCATGTTTAAGATGAATTGTTTCTGAAGAAGTGGTGTTGTTGATGTCTCTTGAATCATCACATGGTTTTTTTAATGGGCATGTCAAGTTATCTGTTATAGTGGAAACTGGGAGATAACGCACAGGAAATAGCACAGAGAAAGTCATAATACACAGCAGAAGGTGCCTAGGCAGTAGAGTATGGTAGAGACCATGGGCTCCGGAGCTGTGTACCTGGGTGAAAACTCAGTTCCAACACCAACTTTTGTAATCTCTCTTTTTCAGTTTGCTCATCTGCACAGTGGGCATACTGACTAATGGTATCTGCCTCAAAAGTTCTTCTAAGGAATTAAATGAATTAATACATGTAAAGCATTTTAGGACAATGTCTAAAATATCATACGTGTTCTATAAATGTTAGCTGTTAAACAGTCTTCCCGTTCCTAATTGGGTTAAATGGATCAAGGTTCATCTGTATTTTCAAGTGTTTTTCTTAGTACACTATTATTTAGGAAAACTGGACTTTTCTGAGGTGTTCCTGGCTTGTATTTTTAAAAGTGAACTGTGCATCAAAAGATTATGAGCCTTAATTTAATATAATTTAACATTAATAGTTAACCTGGGCTTTTTGGTTGTGTGAAATTATTTGATGATGTCAGGCAATATATTTCCCACTGTCAAACTATATATGTGTGTATTGTCTTCATCGTTGGCATTGATTTTGGTGCTAAAATTGTCCTATATTCACAGTTGCTCACATTAGAAGGTAAATATTGAGAAAGCAGTTCTCCAATTATTGACAGATCTCAACAGGCATAAAATAGTTGGGTATTTTAGAGGAATGTAGGATAATCTGATACTTGGGGCCATAATACCATAAGCAGAAGATTTCATAATGTAATGTATATGTGTTTGGGGGAGGGTATTAAGTGGGTATGCCAATTTCAGGAATATTGAAGGAGAAGTTTTGGGGGAACCTGGAAATTTTACTTTAGTTTGTATGATAATTAGCTTGACTATATAAATACTAGGGAAATAATTAGAATCACAGATTATGTTGAATGCCTTAAAGAAATATGTTTGACAACTTTTAATTTTTCTTTCCTCCCACACACCACTTCCTAGTTTGTTTCTGGCACACCAGATGTGTCTCAACACAGTGGCTGATCCGGGTAGAGTTATATGAACACCCGTGATTGTGGCAAAATAAATTTTCTCATTTTGGTTACATTAATGAAACGATATGTAGAAGGAACACTATTTTGCAGATATTGTTATACAGATATAAGGGGTAGCCTGCCTTTTCTCCAAACCTCTGCATCAATGTTCTTTTTTTTGAAGCTGATATTGAAGTTTGTTTCCATGTGGTGAATGTACACAAAAGCTGATTGTAATCTTGTTTTTCATAGTTAGACACCAAAGGGCTACTTTGAGGCACAGGAATGAAGAGGGATGATTGGTGGGGAAAATTGGAAAAATAATTAGTCACAGGGAAAGGTTTTTAAATAATATTCTATTTTCAAGCTTATTTGAATAGGCCAATTGACTTGCTGTTTTTTAGCTTAAAATTAGCTTTAATTCTTGATTTCCATGGAGAAAATACTTTCCGTAGGCATTTTAATTTTGTCTTTCATTTATTCACTGTATTAATTTTCTTATTATTCTTAGCCTTTTCTCAATTTAAATGCCAGAGTAAGTATTACACCCCAGAAATTGTAATTTCTTTCAAAGGAACTAATTCTGTTTTTACCTTTGGCCTCATTTATGATTCTTCTGTATATCCCTAATTTTGAAAATCTAATAATTTATTTAATAATTTTTTCTGTCAATTTTTTTTTTTTTTTTTTTTTTTGCTGTACGCGGGCCTCTCACTGTTGTGGCCTCTCCCGTTGTGGAGCACAGGCTCCGGACGTGCAGGCTCAGCGGCCATGGCTCACGGGCCCAGCCGCTCCGCAGCATGTGGGATCTTCCCGGACCGGGGCACAAACCCGTGTCCCCTGCATCGGCAGGCAGACTCTCAACCACTGAGCCACCAGGGAAGCCCTCTCTCAATTTTTAATTATAGAATACACAATATTACAACTAGAAAGAAACTGTGCCTTAACATACTAACTTGTACAATTTGTCTGTTTCCTTTCAGCTTCAGATCATATTCAGTTTCAATTTATATTGCCCTTTGCATGTATTATACTCTTTAATGAGTGATTTTTAAAGAGCAGTTGTTTGATCATCTAATTTACTTAATCATTCCTCTGATGTTAAAGTATTTAACATTGTATTTAGACTTACAGTGTTTGCTACTATAAATTATATCACCACAAAAATCTATTTGGAAAATGCCTTTCCTCCTTCCCTCCCTCCCTCCCTTCCTTCCTTCCTTTTTGGAGTTATTTACTCATTTTAAACTTTCTGGTCTGATATTATTAGGTTAAAGCTTTTGAATTTTTTATGGATCAAAGAATGTGATTTTTAAAACATGGCTTTTGAAGTGCTTTGTTAAATTGCTTTCTAATATAAATTGCCAACAATAACCTATGGGTTTATCAGTTTTACTTTCCCAAGAACCTGAATGGTGTTGGATATTGTTTCTTAGAATTTTTGTATTTATTAGTTAAATGAAAAATAGCACTTCATTGTTGTTTTAATTTGCATTGCTTTGATAAATAAAATGTGTGAATGTTCTTTTTTTAATGCGTGCTTAATAATTTGATTTCCCCTTGTATGTCCATGTTATCGACTTGTTTTCCTTCTGGATTTTATGTTTTTCTGTCACATTGTTAACCGCACCGCCCCCCACCCCATAACATAGAAGACCTTTTATCCCTTGTACTCATTAAACATATTTCTGCAATATGCTGTTTTCCTTTTACCATGACTACTACTTTATTAGTATTAAAGATTAAACCACTACACAAAATTTACATCTTTTTGTTTCTTTTATTCACTCAAAGTTTAGAGAGCTATCATTCTTTCAGAAATACTCAATTTTATTCCATGCTAGTATTTTATCAACTAAATTATATATAATATATATATACATATATATACATATATATAGAGAGAGAATGAGAACAGATTAGTATTATATTGTATGGTGTAAATTTTGAGTCATTTTCTCCTCAAATTACCAACCATTTATCTCAATATTATTTATTAAATAGCTTTCTTCCCCTACCCCCATTGTTGTGTGTGTGTGTGTGTGTGTGTGTGTGTGTGTGTTTGTGTGTGTGTGTGTGTGTGTTGCGGTACGCGGGCCTCTCACTGTTGTGGCCTCTCCCGTTGTGGAGCACAGGCTCTGGACGCTCAGGCTCAGTGGCCATGGCTCACGGGCCTAGCTGCTCTGCGGCATGTGGGATCTTCCCGGACCGGGGCACAAACCCGTGTCCCCTGCATTGGCAGGCGGACTCTCAACCACTGCGCCACCAGGGAAGCCCCCCCATTGTTTTGAATTTCCTTTTCTGTCATATTATTGCATTCTTATATATAGATATCTGCCTGGACTTTCTATTCATATTCATTGAACTATTTCAGATTAGGTATCAAAACCACATTATTTAAATTATTATTGTTTTGCAATGTGTTTTAAAATCTAATAGATTCAGCTCTTCTCAAAAATCATTGAGCTTCTCCTGTGTTTCAGAAAAAGTGTGGACATAGAAATTAAAATTACCCAGTTTCCCCACTCCTGATAATCAAATTCCTTCTAGAAAACAGACATGTAGAAAGGTATTTGTACTATAATGTGATCAAAACCATGAAAGAGAGGTGAATACAGAACTGTGGTAGCACAGAGAATAGTATATTTTCACATGTTTATATTTTCTAGTTCTAGAGACAGTTCTATTTTAATTATAATTGCTACTTTACTATGTCTACAAAATAACTTTTGGTTTTTTACATTTTGTAATCTTCTCACTCAGGATTAATGTCTGTGTTACTTATTTCCCAATTAAGATAGTTTTCTTTAATGTGAAATTCTTGTTAGAAAAATTTTAAGTTAAACATGTACATGTTATAAATATTGTTTGTGACAGTCTCTAGGTAATTCTGTATTTGATTTATTTCTTTAAAAAAAAAGCCTTTATTTTGAATTTAGCACTCTCACTGAAAACTGGAGCACATGCTTCATCTTTCTTTTTTTTTAGTGGGAAGTACTCACACATTCACTGATAATACTACTGGGACTTGAAAGGGTTTGGCATATACGTAAGACACAAGCATAGAAGTGTCATTGATGTTTACTAATAATTAATTTTTGAGACCAACAGTAGGCCAATGAGAAATTCTTATGTCAAGAAAACCATATTCTTATGAAAACCTGATTGAAATTGTGGGAAACAATCTGTATTCTATTGCCATGGAAACTTCAGATTTCTCATCTTTGGCATGTGAATTATAGTTTCTATCACTGCAGCTGTTAATTGGTGACAAGGAGGGGATAAAAGGTGTTAAGGAGTTTTGGAAAATAAACACACATCAAATGGTAATCATTTCTGGAATTCTGTTTATATCAGTTGTTTAAATCCTACTTTTCAGATGCAGAGTAAAGTTTATTTCATTATTTCAGTTTGCTAATCTGTGCTTTATTTAAAAATATTTTTGTATTTGCAAATTAGGTTAGGAGTAAGCAGGACCTCAGTGACGTAAATAAACAAATCCCAGTCGAAGCCTGTCTTAGGACTTTCTCCGTGTGTAATTCTTTTTATATACAAGGACACTTCTCTTGGCCAGAATCCCATTATAAAAAAGAAAAGAAAGGTGGGCATGTGGGGGGCTGAATATTCCCAGAGAGACTCTTCGAATTTCAGCCTTTCAATTCCTTGATTATTCTTGTGGCTATGGGAGCTGAAAGAATAATGAGAAGTTCATTTCCTATATGAATCGTATATACAATATGGGTATACACAGGGCCATTGACTTGACTAAATCAATGGCCCTTAAACAGTTCTCTTTTGGGGGAGCACAGTTTGCGGGGGGAGCATGGTGAAATTGTTTTAGTGGTTCAAATTCTGTGACTTCAGAGTAAGTTCATGTGCGGGGAGCAGAGTGGCAGGCATTTGGTAATAAATTTAAGTCCAGGTGTTGATTTTATTTAATATATGCACTGCCTCATTCAAAAAAAATCATTTAAGACATCTTATAAGAACATACTCAACTTAATAATTAGCAAAAGTATAGAGAAGAAAAGACTCATTCTCAGGAAAACATAAGTAGGAAGTCCTAATTACAAAATAGAAAATAAGTATTTTAAAAATTTATTACACATCATGTCTCTTACCACACACACACATATATTTATTTATTACAGTTATTTGTTTTATGTATATTACATCTCTATATTTGTGTTTTTTTTAAAAAAAAAACAAATTGCATTCATGAGCCTTGGGAGAAACTCTACTGTGTGAATCTCTAATTTCTAAAAGATATTCTTATACAGACCTTTATAAAGTGTGTACCAAGTGATGTACTTAGTAGTAAAGTTAAATGATTCCCTTTAAAAGAACTGGTTTACCTGTGGGTAAATCACCTGTGGGTGATTTCGGATCAATCGATTAGGTACCTAATTTAAGAGTGGAAGCATAGGAAATGTTTGGGAGAGAAGAGCAGACATGATAAACATGATGTAGAAAAGTTACTGAATCTTCTATTGAGAGATAACTTCAAATGTTTCTTATCAGTTACCCAGATCACAGCCTTTCACTTTTTCTGTCTCAATATCTAGCTCCCTCTTCTACCGAAACATTAGCTGCAGCAAACAAAACAAAAATAACTCCCCTAATCTGAAACCATTTTTAACTTGTGGATTGGGCTTAGTCACTTGTATCCAAAGTGTTCTGATGCCCATTCTAAATTGCAACAAAGTCATCGTTGGTAGCATAGCATATAGGAAGAAAATTTAACCAAAAAAAAAAAGTTGTTCTAGCTGTCAATGAGAAGGGAAAGAAAGCTGAATAATAAATTAAACTAATATGAGGAAGTGAAAAACAATGAGAGACTGGAAGATGCCATATAAATTATGTGGCATGTAAATTCTGAGTAAGAGTCTTGAAATGACATTTATTGAGTCAGGAAAGGACCCCTGCATTACTCAGATGTGCATTTTCTGCATTTAAAAAAATAAATTTATTTATTTGTTTGTTTTATTTTTGGCTGCGTTGGGTCTTTGTAGCTGCACGCGGGTTCTCTCTGGTTGCAGTGAGCGGGGCCCACTCCTCGCCGCTGTGCGCGGGCCTCTCACTGCAATAGCCTCTCCCGCTGCGGAGCACGGGCTCTAGGCACGCCGGCCTCAGTAGTTGTGTTTGGCGGGGTCCAGAGCACAGGCTCAGCAGCTGTGGCACAGGGGCTCAGCTGCTCCACTGCATGCGGAATCCTCCTGGACCAGGGCTCAAACCTGCGTCCCCTGCACTGACAGGCGGACTCTTAGCCTTTGTGCCACCAGGGAACCCTGCATTTGGTTTTTATTACATACCACTTAATTGCCTATTGGTTAAGTTCTAATCCACTGAATAAAGAAAAGTAACTGTCAACGTACCTTATTTAACAGCCTTCCCTTTCCTTAAATCTTATTTTCTTTATTATGTCATTATTGCTAAGCTCTTTTAGTTCTTTTGGTCTGTTACCACCCCAATACTATTGTAGGCATGGATGTTTTAATGGAAAGGGCTAGTAATTTTTCTGGTTTTGTGACCTTTTACATTCTGATTGAACAAAACTTTATTGATCAAGCTATTTATGTAACAGCACAATGCTAGGAGCTTTTTCATATCTTATCACACCTTACTTCCCATAATACCTCCACAAGGTAAGTACTTTATGGGCAGCATTTAATATGGGAGACTGCGAATTTTGGGGAGAGATTAGCTCAAGGTCACATTACTAATAAGTGCTAAATTTTGGCTCAAACCTAAGTCTTTGACCTTGAAATTCCATAGCCATGTCTCTTGCTAAGCACTTATGACTTTTACTTAAGGTACACTTTGCTGTCTGTTTATTAATTATGTTTGTGTTAAATGTAATCACTTAAGTAAGCTGAATCTAAGGCTGCTATTTTTCTCTGGGTCAGATTGTGGAACTGAAACATTGAGATGCAGATCTGATTGTTGTTGACTGTACAACAGTCAGAAGAGTGGGATCAAATTTCCCTTGGTTGAAATCAGAGGGGTTGGAGCTTAAGGAAAAAGAGTATGTAATTTTTTGACATTGATGTTAGTGCTCGTTTTGACTATTAAGGGCCACTAGTACAAACAATATATACCATAAACTTTTATCTGATATAATGAGGAAACTGAGACACATAATAGGAATATTTTCATATTTATTTGTGTTCATCAGAAATTTATTGAGCCCCTAGTATAATGCAGATAGTCTGCTGCATTCAGTGATAACAACCTTAAATAACAGTTAGATCTGACTCTCAGGGAACTTACAGTCTAGTGGAGAAACTTTGAATTTATAGTAAGATTGCTAGATTAAAAAGAAGTTCAAATTCAGTAAATTGCTTACTAGAATCATCAGCTTTGGGAATTTATCACTTATCTAATAAAGAATGTAAGTTTCAGCTAAAAGAGTTTCTTATTTTAGACAATGTAAGGTAAATCAGCTTGTACCATGATTTTAAGCCTTTTTCAAAAAACCTCACATTTTAGCTTTAGAACTAAAGGATGTTGAAAAGAGTTCTTTATCATGTAATTGAGTCACTTACCAGGCCTATTTTAAACCAGTGGCTTCCTTTTCTTTCTTTGCACCCTGTGACACACAGACTCCCAGAATCAGGGAAGTATTGTTTTTGTTTTTAGGGAGTTGCTACATTATGTGGAACCAAAACTAAGTTAATATGAGTAATGTTCAGCTCATGGTAGTGAATTATATTGAACTTTTCTTGTTGCTCTTCTAAATTTGGGCATGAAGTAGTTTCTCATGTTATAAATTGACAATTTTTCTTTATTTGTAATGAAATAATGCTTTTTAAATTTATAGCCAAGTTCATCATTTTAACACTTAATCCTCCATGACAGTCTGGAGGAGAGGAAACTTGGCAACCATTCATTATCATCTGTTTTTACCATCAGAAGGTATTTATTTGTAAGGAGAGTGTGGCAATGACTTCAAGGATAGGAATGCAATACTCCCTGACATTTTTATACAGGGTGGCCTTTCCTTTGGAGTCGTGAAGGTAAATATGACCATAATTACTTAAAATGCATGCAGGGTCCCCTGGAAACGCAGTAGTGTATAATTATAGCTGTGGAAGGAGAATGTCTCGTAGTGAAAGGAGAAAACATCAGTCTTGGATTAGTGATTCAGGAATCCCATCAGTGACCATCTACTCAACAGCATTTCATCTATCTTCTAAAGCAGCTTACAAAGCTCTTGTTGGGCTGTGCTCCCACATCTTCATGCTTGTATAAAAAGCCACTCACTGGAGTAGCCCACTAAGTCACAGTCCCAACATTTTAAGTCTAAGAGCTTTAAAAAAATTAGAATTTCAGACCCTGATACAATATCTTACATATAAATATAGCATTAAGTGAGTCTCTGATGTTTTGAGCCTGACAGCATGGTGGTGTATTGAGGGAGGTCCAATATCAGGTCGTCTGAAATGATTTGACATTTGCCCTTGCTTGTGAGAATAATGAACTTCTATGAAAGTGCTGATATTCTCTTGATCTTTTTCTGATTTGGTCATAGTATTCTATGGCTGTTGTTTGACCCGGTCCTTATGACAAATTTATGTAGGTGTTCACTGGTGTCTCCTAAATTGGTGATGAACAGGAAGAAAGCTGTAATCTGGAGGGAACTGGGGAGACTTGGTATTCTAAATCTGTACCCGGAAAGAATAACTTCTGTGGTCATGAATTCAGCAAACACTTCTGAGTGCTGGTTATTATGTGCTAAGCTCTGGGGATGAAAAATGTGCAGTGAAGACCTGGCCCCTGTAATGGTAGACATCGCAGTCTAGCTGGAAAAATATAAATGATGTTTAAAGTAATACATAGCATAGATTTGTTAATGTAAATTATGGCCATTGTGATTTTTTTCTATTATGTTGAGTACAGTATTGTGTGAGTATATAATGGGGAAGGAGTGAGAAGATGAGGAGGAGACTTGGAAGAGTGGAAGGAACTGTGGAGCGAAGCGGGAGAGTGGGTGATTGAGGGACAAAATTCTCTTGGGAGAGAATTCCTTAGTTACTAAAGGGTCAAGCTGTTCACTGGGATCAGTGGTTCATTGCCTGTTTTTCTCTGGGCAGAGTTATAACAGTGTTAGATTGCCTCTGTCTTTTTTTTTTTTTTTTTTTTTGGGTCACCCGGCCT